>NC_061121.1:161274076-161426723 GCF_002878395.1 Capsicum annuum
ACGGTTTTATTGGCATGGAAAAAGTCCAAAGTGCCCTTTTTAATATATGTACAAAGCTAAAAAAAATTAAATTAGGAACCTAATTTCATAGGCCACCACGATGTGCCACTCATCTCGGTGGCTAACTAGAATTTGACAATTAGTAAATTGGGAGACCCCGCGATGCGGATCCATCACGTTGTCCCACTGGTTAGGACCTGGGACTCCTTTGCAATGCAGTACTATTGCGGGGTTCCACTGGAAATTGACTATTAGGAAATTAGGCTCCTCCGTGACACACCACTATCATGGAGTCCCACTAGAAATCAATAATTGACAAATAAACCCTCTCCGCAATGTTCCAATCACTTAAATGATGTTGTGTTACGACCAAGACTTAAATTAGCCATAACTTTTTACCCGGGTATCGGATTTGAGCGAATCTTATATCGACGGAAAGCTTATCAAATTTCCCATGTTATTAAAATTTGAAATTAGGGAAATTCCACATGGTTCAAAATATCTCACACTTGGGAAAACACCTCTCAAACCTTTAAAGTTGGAATAACACTTTACTTAACATGGTCTAAGGCTTAAATTATGAGGGAATTTTACAGGGTGTTACATAAAGGGTTGGAGTCCCAATGTTTATTAATTATAGTCATGATGATTTGATGTTAAAGTCCCGTGCTTAATAAAATCATGTGTGGTTAAACTCCCTTGCCCAATTAGATCTCTTGTGGTTAAAGTGCCTCACCAAATGAAATGGCTTGGGTTAGAATCTCATAGCTAATACACCATGAGGTTAGAGTCCTTTGACTAATGTATAGGCATGTGGTTATATTCCCTTGCCTAAATAAATATTAGTGCATGGTTAGAGCTCCTTACTTAAATGGGTGTGTATATGGTTAGAGTCCCTTGCTTTATGAGTATATACATGGTTAAAGTGCTTCATCTAAGTGACATGTCAATGTGGTTGAATTCCCATACCTAATAAGAATTATTAAATCTGAGTGTGGAAGGTCAGAGTCCTCCACTTCATGTCTCATGATTAAGTGATTTGAGAATGTTTTTATAACTTGTTTATTGGTTAGCATGTGATATATATGTATGGATAAGGTCATGAATAGGGTTTAATATGATATATTAACTTGTTGATTGATGAGGTTATTTTATCCTTATTCTTGAGTTACATGCTAGAGCTCCAATCGTTAACCATCTTCGGATGCTTTGTCCGTACATGACATAGGGGCCAGAGCATTGTATTATCTTCATAAGAAGTGATTAGGTGATCAAAGTGGTTTGTGCATTGACTTGGAAGTGGTGTTCATTCTTACTTCACAAGATATGTCTTCTTGGTCGTCTATCTTTAGACTTAGTCTCATTTTGACTTGTTTTGGCTATTGTCGGTGGCTTGTCCCGACATATACATTTCTAAACATCGGTTTTTATAAAGGTATTATGGATAACTATGGACTTGGGTGTAGTGGCTAGTGTTCTGATATCTATGAAATAGTAGACATTGTTAAGTTATGACTTCTAGCATTATTTCTGCTATCTTATTATATGGTCAGAATTCTCCCAACCCTTATGATAGATATGATGATGATTGGGTTAGGTTATCTTGGTGACCTTCAACTCTTTGGTACCTAGGGGAAGATTTATTTCTTATCTTAAATCCCAATAGTTAATCTCAATAGGGTGTTTGTATCATTTGGTCTGAGGTAAAGATTCTAATTTAGAAGAACCTTCTTTAAAATTTGTTTCCATGGTTAATGAGTTTCCTGAGTTTTTCCCTGATGATCTTCCCGGTGTTACTCCTAATAATGAAATTGATTTTGGAATTGATCTTATTTTGGATACTCGTTCAATTTCCATCTTTCCTTATTGAATGGATTCGGTGGAGCTAATGGAGATTAAGAAGAAATTGAAGGATCTCTTAGATAAATATTTTATCCATCTTAGTGTATCTTATTAGGGTGCTCCCATGTTATTTATGTCCAAGAAGGATGGTTTACTTCGTATGTACATTAACTATCATCAGTTGAACAAAGTGATTATAAATAATAAGTATCTTCTTTCTAGGATAGATGATATATTTTATAACCTTCAGGGTGTAAAGTGATTTTGTAAGATTAATCTTAGATCAGATTATCATCAACTTAGATTAGGGAAGAAAATATCTGTAAGACTACCTTTAGAATCCGGCATAGTCACTATAAGTTTCTTGTCATGTCTTTTGGGTTGACCAATGCCTTGGCGGTATTCATGGACTTGAGGAATAGGGTCTTTCATCCATTCTTGGATATTTTTGTCATTGTCTTCATTGATGACATCTTAGTCTATTTTAAGAGTAAGGCAGATCATGTCGATCACCTTCATGCCGTGTTTCAAACCTTAAAGGATCATTATTTGTATGCCAAGTTCTCCAAGTGTGTGTTTTGGTTGAAATTCGTAGCTTTTCTTAATCATGTTATCTCTAGTGAAGGGATCATGGTAGATCGCTAAAAGGTTATGGTAATTAAAAGATGGCTTAGACATATGATTCTAATCGATATTCAGAGCATATTGGGTCTATCCAATTACTATAGAATATTTGTAGAGAGTTTCTCGACCATCCTTCCTCGTTGACCAAGTTGACCCAAAAGAAGGTCAAGTTCTTATGGTCGGATGCGTGTGATGGTATTTTTGAGAAGTTGAAAGATAAGTTAACTTCATCTCCGATTTTGACCTTGACCGAAGGTAATGATGGTTTTGTAGTGGATTGTGATGTTTCTCGTATTGGTCTCGATTTTTTTTAGATACAACAAGGAAGGGTGGTGGCCTATTCTTTTAGGAAATTAAAAGTTCACGAAAAGAACTACCCTACTCACGACCTAGAGTTGTTAGTTATGGTTTTTGCATTAAAGATTTGGTGACATTATCTTTATAGGGTTCATGTTGATATCTTTTCTAATCATAAGAGTCTTCAATATGTGTTTACTCAAAAGCATTTGAACCTCATGCAAAGAAGGTGGCTTGAGTTGTTGAAGACTATGATATGACTCTTCATTATCACCTTGGTACAGCTAATGTAGTCGCCGATGCTCTTAGTAGATTTTCCATGGGAAGTTTGGTCCATAAGGATGGAAACATGTGGGAATTGGTGAAGGACATTCACCACTTGGCTAATCTTGAAGTTTGACTTGCGAACTTCGAGGACGGTGGCGTATTTGTGCTTCTGGTATCTCAGTCATCTCTTGTTGTTAAGATAAAG
Organism: Capsicum annuum; assembly: GCF_002878395.1. Taxonomy (NCBI): domain Eukaryota; kingdom Viridiplantae; phylum Streptophyta; class Magnoliopsida; order Solanales; family Solanaceae; genus Capsicum; species Capsicum annuum. Next base: position 161,277,312 of record NC_061121.1, read on the forward strand.
AAAAAGCAAGCATTAGACCCCAACTTGATAAATATCAAGGGTATTATGGGTCAATACAAAGTTGCGGACTTTGTGATTGGTGGTGATGGTATCTTGAGATACCAAGGTAGGCTATGTATTCCCAACATCGATGGATTGAGGAAAAGGGTTATGGCCGAGGCTCATGAATCTCGTTATGCTACTCACCCTGGTTCCACCAAGATGTATCATGGTCTTAAAGAGTTCTATTGATGGAGTAATATGAAATGTGATATGTCTAATTATGTGACCAAGTGTATAGTGTGCCAACAAGTGAAAGTTGAGCACATGAGGCTCGGGTGACTGTATCAAGAGATTCCATTACTCGAATAGAAGTGGGAGGCAATTAGTATAGATTTCATTACCGCTCTACCTCGATCTAGGAATCAATGTGATTCTATTTGGGTCATTATGGATAAAATAACCAAGTCCGCTCACTTATTACCCATGAGGACTAATTACTCGGCGGAAGATTATGTAAGTTGTATCTTGTAGAGATATGAAGTTGCACGATGCTCTAATTTTGATTATCTCAGATCATGGTCTTCCATTTTCATTGAACTTTTGGAAGTTTTTCTAAAAAAGTTTGGGTACGAGAGTATGCCTTAGTACCGCCTTTCACCCATAAAAAGATGGGCAAGAAGAGAGGACCATCCAAATATCAAAGGATATGTTGTGGGCTTGTATGATTGATTATGGTGGTAGTTGGTATGACCACTTGCCTTTGATTTAGTTCACCTATAATAATACTTACCACTCTAGAATTGGCATGGCCCCTTTTGAGGCATTGTATGGCAGGAGATGTCGATCTCCTATTAGGTAGTACAAAATTGGCGAGGGTAAGTTTCTTTGCCTTGATTTAGTTCACCAAGCCTTAGAGAAGGTGAAGGTAATTCATGATAGATTGAAAACCACTTAAAGTCACCATGAAGGGAGTGATGTAGATTGTTAAAAATAGTAAGCTTAGTCCCCGTTATGTTGGTCCATACTTGATTGTGAAAAAGTTTGCCAATGTTGCCTGTGAGTTGGAGTGTCCTTCTAGCATAAACTCCATTCACCCGGTATTCTATGTCTCTATGTTGCAGAAATTTATGGGTGATCCTTCATTGGTTGTTCCCTTGAGGTATGTTGATATCTCTGACTTTTATCCTATAAGGAGATCTCAGTAAGCATCTTGGATCGACAAGTTCGCCAATTGCGAACAAAATAAATGGCTTCGGTGAAGGATGTATGGAGGAACCAAAAGTTTGAGAAAGATACTTGGGAGGTAGAAGAGGACATAAATTCCAAGTATCTATATTTGTTTCCCGTCCTGAGAACTTCTTATGAAGGAATGTGTTAATCTTCTTACTTTTATTTATGTCTTGATAGATAATGGGTTAAAGTCCCTAATATGTTGAATTGAGTTACCCCTTGTTTATACAATGGGTTAAAGCCCCCAAGCTTTGAATTTATTTGTGTCGTGTTAGACCATGGGTTTAGGTCCCAAATGCTTTGAAATCATGTATGTCTTGGTTGTAACGGGTTTAATACCCTAATACCTTGAGTTAATACATGTATTAATAGATGATGGGTTCGAATCCATAGTCTTTATGTTGAGCAAGTACCTTTGATAATTCTATGGGTTAAAGTCCTAAGTTGTTAAATGATTAAGCGTTTTGTTAAGTAATGGGTTTGAGTACTAAAGCTAAATAAATAAATAGTTAATTGAAGGTTGGTTTGATGTGTAATAATGTGTTAACTTGTGTGTATGCTTACCTTACCCGTGATTCGCAGACGAATGATCCAAGTGGGGGATAATTGAAATACCTAGGCTTTGAACCTTGAGAAGAACTTCTTCATTTGGTGTCTCTAGGGTGGGTACAATAAGGGGCATGAGTCGTGCCCTTTGGATATGAGTCATATCCTTGTTTTCCTCCTCTCTCATATCCTAGGCACTGTGGTGAGGGTTACTCACCATCCTCGGTATAGGTGACCCCCTCCTCAATTGTACCAAAGGGTACTAGTCGTACCAAGTGAGTCATATAGGGTTTGGACTTGAACTTTGAGTGGACTATTTGTAATACGATTGAAGCATACAAGTTAGGGATTGAGTCATTCCCTTTGGATACGACTAAATGTTGTGTGTTCATACCCTTAACAATGTAGGTAACCTAGGAGAAGCCTATGGTATGAGTTTGGGTACCACTCGTACCCTATGGTACAGTTTCTTTAGTGAGTCATACCCTTGGATGGGTCCATTTTTCAGCTTTTTACTAAGGGCCTTGTGGCCATTTCCGATGCCTAAAACCCTAAGTCCCCTCATAATATAAGTGTTTGCAACCTCCTAAACATCCATTTTTATGGATCAAACATCCTAAAAACTTTCTCAAACTCATCTTTGAAGAATTGGAGGCTAGGGTTGCAAGGGTGATCTTCAAGAGGCAAAGTGAATTCATGACTGTTGGTGAATCAAGTTGTCTAAGTCATGTAACTCTTCGACTTGATAAATAACTCTAAGCCCATTTATTTTACACTTGGATTAGTAAGTGTACATGGTGATTTTGAAATCAAATGAAAGGGTTTTGTTGCTTAATAATGAAAAATGTGGACTTTTGGTTTGACTTGTGTTTATGTCTATTATTGATGATGATTTGCACATGTGGGTTCTTGCTGTATGTGGCATAACATGTGAGTTTTAAGTAACTCTAATATTGAAGATTTCTACCATGAAAATGGCCTTGGTGAAGGCATGCACACAAGGTCTTTGTGAAAATGTCTAAGTGAATTGTCTAGTCTTATTTTGATGATATTTTGAACTAGGGAAATGGCCCAATAAGTATGAATAGTTGTTAAATTATATTATAAAGGTATTATGAGCCATGTATGTTGAAATTAATGACTTTGTTGGGTGATGGTTAATGAGGGGTTAAAGTCCCTAAAAAAGAAAATAAACTTAAATTATGTGTTAAACTAAAGTGTGGTATGAATGAGGTATAAGATTGCTAATGAAATATGAATAGTTTGTGAGGGTATTGATTCTTATTAATTGAATTATATGATGAATTGAATTAAGGCATTGGCCTATTAAAATGGTTGAGCAACAAAGGCTCCCATGAGGACCATGTGGTCATGTATAGTGTTGAATTATCTAAATAGGTTTAATTCCTTGAGTGTGAATTGAATAGATGATGATGTATGGACAAAGGGTTGGATTCCAATATCAACTAATGATAGTGGTGATGGTTTGAGGTTAAAGTCCCTTGCCTAAGGAAATCGTGTGTGGTTAAAGTCCCTTACTCAATGAGATCTCTTGAGGTTAAAGTGCCTCGCCAAATGAGATTTCTTGAGGTTGAAGTACCTCGCCAAATGAAATATCTTAGGTTAGAGTCCCCTATCTAATATAGCATGAGGCTAGCATCCCTTGCCTAATATATGGGCATGGCGTTAGATTTCCTTGACTAAATAAATCTGAGTGTGCGGTTAGAGTCCCTTGCTTGAATAGTTGTGCATATGGTTAGAGTCCCTTGCTTAATGTGTCTATACATAGCTAAAATCCTTCATCTAAGTTATATGTGAATATGGTTGAAGTCCCATACCTAATAAGAATTGTTGAATCTAAGTGCAGAAGGTTAGAGTCCTCCACTCCATGTCTCATGATTGAGTTCTTTAAGGATGTTGGTATGAATTTTTTACTTGTTACCATGTGATATACCTATATGTATGATTTAGGTCATGAATTTGGTTGAATATGATATATTTACTTGTTATTGATTGATGATGTTATTTTATCCTTATCCTTAAGTTACATACTTGCGCTCCAACTGCTAACCGTCTTCGAATGTTATGTCCCCATATGATATAGTGGTCGGAGCATCATCTTCTCTTTCTGTGCAGTGATTAGGTGATCAAAGTGGTTGGTGTTTTGACTATGGAGTGGTGAGCTTTCTTACTTTAGAAGACACTCCTTCTTGGTCTCCTATCTTTAGACTTAGTCTCATTTTGACTAGGTTTAGATATTGTCGTGGTCTTGTCCCAACATATACATTTCTAAACATCGGTTTGTATAGAGATATTATGGATGACTGTGGACTTGTATTTATTGGATAGTGTGTTGATATCTACAAAATGGTTGACATTGTTAATTTATGACTTCTAGCATTATTTCTTCTATCTTATTATATGGTTGGGATTCACCTGATCCTTGTGGTGGATGTAATGATGATTGGGTTGGGTTATTGGGGCAACCTCCGGTTCATATGGGCTTGAGGTGCCCCTATGACATTGCCCAGTTTTAGGGCATGTCAAGTTAGTATCAGAGCCTAGGTTCATGGTTAGTTGGGTGTTCTCAATTTCATGTCAAGTAAAGTCTCTTTTATGGGTATAAAGTGCACCACACTTATAAAAGAGGGGCTACAAGACCTTTTAGGAAATGTTTCCCTTTCTTGTGTTTCAATCTCAAGATATAGAGTTTAATGTTTTGGATTCCTCTGATTTTTGTTTGCTATCTTTAAGATCATGCCTCCAAGGAGATCTGAGACTCAGTCAAACCCTTCTGAGAGCCTTATGGATGAAGCTTATACAACTTTTGAAGTTTGGACCTGGTCTAGGGCTGCGGCATCCGACCATCTTCATAGGGTTCCACCTTTCCCCACCAACCTCGAATATGAGAATGACCCTCATATTCTGTCACCTTTAGGGGATGATACTAATATTGAGTTTCGCCACTCTATCAACTTCTTGACTCAATTGGTAGCTTCTCAATTAGAAAGTGTTTCTCTTGCTACTATTTTTTCTGAGGCCACAAGAATGGGCCAATTTTTTAGGTTGATCCCTTCTATGTTTTCGGGTATGAAGGTTGAGGAATATCCTTAAGGATTCATTGATGAAATAGAGAAGATCTTCTGAATCATGCATGCTTCAAAGGTTGAGGCCATTGATTTTGCTTCCTACCAATTGAAAGATGTAGTGTACCAATGGTATAAAGGGTGGGAGTTTTCTAGAGGTGTAGATACTAGTCCCCCATGTGGGAAGATTTCTCTGAGGCTTTCTTAGACTGCTTTTTTCCTCTAGATTTGAGGGAAGCAAAGGTAGAAGAGTTTGTGAACTTGAAGCAAGAGAGGATGTCCGATCAAGAGTATGCCTTGAAATTCCATCAATTGTCAAGGTATACTCTTAGAATGGTCTCTAACATGAGGGATAGGATGTGTATGTTTTGTCTCGGTATTTTCCCATGAGTTAGTCCTTGAGAGCAAGGAAACTTTGTTGATTAAAAATATAGATATCTCTAGATTGATCGTGTATATACAACAAGTGGAAGAAGAGAAAAAAGAAGAAAGTTGAGTTTAGTGAAAGAAAAGGGAAGAATTTTATGTCTTCCAAGCCTAGTGGTAGAGATAGTGGTAATCATCCATGAAAGAAGTAAGGGAGTTCGTGTTCTTTTTCCTCGACTAGTGCTCAATCTCCTTTCCAAAAGTCATCAGTTGATCATCGATATCAGTTTAGTAGTGGGTTTAGGGTATAAGGTTCACAATTCTAAGCTAGTGGTTCCCAGTTGGCTCCACCTTGCCCTCTTTGCAAATTCTATTGTTAGAGTCATCATGGTTAGTGTGAGAACGGAAGAAACAAATATTTTAGTTATGGTCAGATTAGGAACATGCAGTGTGAGTGCACCTCTCTATCAGCTTCTTGGGCCAGTAGGGCTCCTATTGCTACCTCATCTACTCCCACACCAAAGGGTGCTATGTCTGCTTGTATTTTTGTTTCTGGCATCGTTACTTGCCGAAACCACTTGTATGCACTTGCTACTCGCCAGGATTCTGAGGCATTTCCCGATGTGTCACTGGTATGTTGAGACTCTACACCCATGATGTAAATTTTTTTCTTTGTCTAGGGTCGACACTTTATTTTGAGACCCCTTATATGGTTGTGCATCTTGAATGTGGTCCCGAGAGTCTTTCGGTTCTTTTTTCTACTTTTACCTCAGTAGGAGACTCTGTGATTGGTAGAAGGGTCTATCTGGGGTGTGTGGTATCTGTTGGTGGTAGAGATACTCTTGTATACTTGCTAGAGTTGGACATGGTCGATTTTGATATCATTCTGGGGATGGATTAGTTGCATTCGTGTTACGCTTCCTTAGATTGTCGGACCCAGTATTTAATGAGTTTCTTGAGGTTTTTCTCGATGATCTTCCCAGTATTTCTCCCAATAGGGAAATTGATTTTGGGATTGATCTTGTTTCAAGCACTCGTATGAATTCTATCCCACCATATTTAATGGCTCCGATGGAGCTAAAGGAGCTTAAGGAGAAATTGAAGGACCTCTTAGATAAAGGTTTTATCCATCCTAGTATGTCTCCTTTGGGTGCTCCCATGTTGTTTGTGCACAAGAAGGATGGTTCCCTTTGTATGTGTATTGATTATCGTCAGTTGAATCTCAGGCAAAGGAGGTGGCTTGATTTTAGAAGTGATCCATGTATGGTAAAATTATATTGTAATGGTATTATGATCCATTTGTGGTAAAATTGATGACCTTATTGGGTGATGGTTAATGAGTGATCAAAGTCCCCCAACATGAAAATAAACTTGAATTGTGTGTTGAACTAAAATATGGTATCAATGTGGTATAAGATTGCTAATGAAATGTGGATAGTTTGTTAGGGTCTTGATGACCATAAATTGTATCATATGATGAATTGAATTAAGGCATTGTCGTATTGAAATAGTTGAGCAATAAAGGCTCCTATGAGGACCATATGGTAATTCATAATGTTGAATTATCTTAATAGGTTTGAGTCCCTGAGTGCAAATTGAATAGCTAATGATGTAGGGGAAAAGGATTTGAGTCCTAATGTCGACTAATGATAGTTATGATGGCTTCAGTTTAAAGTCCCTTGCCTAATGAAAAGGCTTGAGTTAAAGTCCCTTTCCTAATAAAATTACATGTGGTTAAAGTCCCTTGCTCAATGAGATCTCTTGAGGTTTAAGTGTCTTGTCAAATGACATAGCTTTGGTTAGATTCCCCTATCTAATACGACATGAGGTTAGAGTCCCTTGCCTAATGTGTGGGCTTATGGTTAGAGTGTCTTGCCTAAATGAATGTGAGTGTGTGGTTAGAGTCCCTTGCTTGAATGGGTGTGCATGTGGTTAGAGTCCCTCTTAATAAGTTTATACATGGTTAAAGTCCTATGTCTAAGTGATATGTGAATATGGTTAAAGTCCCATACCTAATAAGAATTGTTGAATCTTAGTGTGAAAGGTAGGAGTCCTCCACTTCATATCTCATGATTGAGTGCTTTGAGAATGTTTTTATGACTTGTTTACTTGTTAGCATGTGATATACCTATATGTATGGATAAGGTCATGCATATGGTTGAATATGACATATTGACTTGTTGTTGATTGATGATTCTATTTTATCCTTATCCTTGAGTTACATGCTACTGCTCCAACCGCTAACTATCTCTGAATGCTATATCCCCACATGACATAGGGGCCAGAGCGTTATCTTCTCTTCCTATGTAGTGATTAGGTAATCGAAGTGGTTCTTGCATTGACTTGGGAGTGGTGAGCTTTCTTACTTTGGAAGACATTCTTTCTTGGTCTCCTATCTTTAGACTTAGTCTCATTTTGACTTGGATTGGTTATTATCAGGGGGCTTGTTGCGACATATATAATTCTAAACATCAGTTTATACAGAGGTATTGTGGATAACTGTGGACTTTGGTGTAATGGCTAGTGTAATGATATCTATGAAATGGTAAACATTGTTAAGTTATGACTTCTAGAATTATTTCCGCTATCTTATTATATGGTCGGGATTCACCCAACCCTTATGATGGATGTAATGATGATTGGTAGGGTTATCGAGGCGACCTCCAATTCATGTAGTCATGAGGTTCCCCTACGCCATGGACCAATTTTGGGGCATGTCAGTAGGTCAACATATGGACCACATATAGCACATGTACAGTGCATATTGGCAAAGCATGTGTCAGAAGGCCAAATCACGAGAGCAGACCTGCATGAATTTTTGGTCTAAGCACATATGGTGGCCAAATGCGCCCAGCCTCAGGCCACATGTACCACATGCACCCATGTCCAGGCCCTATATGGAGACCACAGTGGCCACCAACCCTTTTTTCTCCTATTTCATTCAGGCTTTAGTTTTAGGGTTTTCTCATCTACTATAAATACCCCTTATGTGTTTTTTGTAGATGTTACGCACTCTTGATACTTACATACATATTTTGATTCCAAGATTAGATTTTGGTCTTGGAATTCTCTTGTGTTGATTTTGGTTGATTAATTCAGTTATAGTTTTGGGGTTTTACTTCTGATATTTGTGATTTTATCTTATGCTTTCAATCATGAAAGTTGTTGATTACTTCACAAGAATAAGCATCTAAAAATCCTTAGCTATATTGTGGAAACTTGGAGGATTAATGAAGTAGAGGAATTGCTATTGTTGTTCTAAACCTATACCCACGCATGCACTATATTAACTTCACTTTAAAAGTTATCTTAGCTGTTGCAAACATTAGGATCCCACCTAGATTATTTCTACTTACTCCAAAAGAGGAGCAGTGACTAGGAAAAGATAATGATAACAGTAATTTGGTGGTAAGCTGTTGATCTATGCTACTAGGAATTATCTAAGTAAGGTGGTTCACTTTTATCTTATATCTAGAGATTCAAACGGTAATAGTTAACTGAGATTAAGATAAGGGTTAGTAAGGCGACAACCTGAGACTCAAAAGGTAAAGGATGAAATCTATTTGCTCATCTAAACGATCGTAGATACTACATACCTTATCAAATTTTGCATGTAATGTATAGGTTTGGTCCAATATAGCACAATAAGCTAATGGAGTTGAGCAGCCAGAGGAACACAATCTTGGTGTTCACCTATGACTGATTCGTCACTTGTTTGATATTTCTACTCAAAACCCCCATCTACTTTTCTAGTTCTGCCCATTGGTTACAATAGCAAAGATCCATGATTCCATGTATTCCCTTCGAATTCAACCCCAAACTTTGTTGGGTTACTATATTTGGCAGGGACTGCATAACCTTTGGAGTGAAGGTGTAGTTTGGGTGTTATTAAATTTTTGTACCGTTGTCGGGGAATACAGTGTTGATTTGTGATTTAAAGTTGTTGTTTTTAGGTTTTTTTATTGTTTTTGTTCATAGTTGGGTATTCATCGGTGTATACCTAACATACAGAGTAGAGGTAATCCCTAAATCCTAGTGAATCTAAATCTAGAGAGGATCCTACAAATACCTAATAAGATGATAGAACAGAAAAGAGATGATATTCTTAAAGGGGTTCGTGATGATGTGCCTCCCCCTCCTCCCAAAGGGGTACAAGATATTATTAATCAAAAGATTGGCGAGCTTTTAGCTCAAGCTAAAAATAAGAGGAGGGCAATAGAAGAAGGTTAGTGAATAGCTAGGGAGGTAGAGTTAGATGAGCAAAGACAGGAAGCAGACCACTGAGAAGTACTAGGTGGAATCAGAATAGAGTTAGAGGAGGCCATCCTCAAGTGATTCCTGCATATCCGTATGTGCATCCATACAAGGATAATGAAGAAAATATGGGATATATTGTGCAGGCAGAGACTGGAGCCATTATTCCTCCTATATCTCCCCTGATGTCATGTTCAATATTTCTAGTGCTATGATACAGCTTTTATACATAAAGGGTGTGTTTGCAGGATTGCCTACAAACGACGCAAATATGCATCTGGCAAATTTTACAGGGATTTGCACTTCATTTACCATACCTAGGCTAGATCAGGAGGCACTTAGATTAAGGTTGTTCCCCTTCTCGCTTACTAGAGAAGCATCATTATGGCTGGGGGAACTTACAAGGGCATTTATCACTACAAAGAATAAGTTACGTAGACAATTCTTGAACAAGTTCTTTCCACCATCCAGGGTGTTACGGCAGAAAGATGAGGTTTATAATTTTTGGCAACTATTGTTAGAATCTATGTACGAGTCATGGTTTAGGTTTAATAAGAAGCTTAGCATGGTGCCCAACTATCGAATTTCAGGGACAAGCTCATTGGAGATATTTTATAGAGCCCTAACTATCAGTTCCAAAGCCATGGCAGAAACTATCTCCAGAGGAGCTTTTATGATATTATGATGGGAGATAGCTTTGAGTATTATGGATCATATCTCATTATTAACTAAGGGTGGCAAACTCTAGAGGTTAAGAGAGGTTCTTACATTCATGCCATTAGAACTTTCGGTGAGTGGAGAGTTACTGAGGATGTTATAGCTCAAGAAGTTTCACTATAAAGGATTGATATTGGTGAGTTGGCCAAACAATTCACATCAATAAATTCTACAAAGGTTAATGTAGTAAGGGCACTGGATGCAACCTCTAGGGTTCATAAGTCTCAGTTACATGATGAGACAAAGTATTTGGATCATTAGCTGGTGGTTTTCTGAGCCTAAAGGCAAGGAAATTAAGGTCGAAACTATTATAATAAAGAAAAATACATTCCACCTGCTAGACAAGATGTAGAATCAAGAATAGAAGAAATATTGACTAAGATGATGAAGGATCGGGAGAGCTAAGAAATTTGCCTTATAGAACTCAAGGCTGATATTTTGGGATTGACCCAAAAGGTTGAGTTACATGCAACTGCTATCAAGCAGTTGGAGCAGCGGTATAGGCTAATCTCTACTACTTTGGCTCAAAGACAGTCAAGTGCCCTTCCTGGTGACACTATGCAAAATCATCCAACACTTGTGCATTGTTTGGCTATTGACACTAGGAGTATCTCACCCCCTGGTGAGCATTTTTTCCCTACTACTAATGAGCCGAAGAAGGATAATATTGTTGTTGATTATCTACCTGAAGTTTAGTTTGAGAAGATGACTTGTAGTAATGATTATTATGAGAGAGAGCGCGGTGACTACTGGGATGCAGATGATCCCAAAGATAAAGTTCAACATTTTAACATAATTTCTCATGCACCATCAATAGAAAAGAAGGGAGACACAGGTGAAGTCACCATCCCATGTTCTATTGGGCCTTTTGATATTAATCAGGCTCTATATGATTCTAGAACAGGAATAAATGTAATGTCATTAGTGATATACAAGGTTTTAGGATTAGAAGAACTCAAGTCTACATCTGCAAAGATATTTATCGCTGATTCATTTGTAAAAGAGCTAGTAGGTATTTTGCATTATGAAGAAGTAAGGGTGGCATCATTTCCTTATCTGATAGATTTCATAATTTTAGATTGTGAAGTGGATGCCCAAGCTCTGATTATCTTGGATAGACCTTTATTGTCCACTGGTTATGTGCTTATTGATATGGACTCAGAGAATATTAACTTCAAATGGAATAATGAGCAAATAGTATTTAATATATGTATGACAGAATAGCAGCCTAATAATATGCGAGTGGTATTAGTGATAGACACTATTGATGAGGATGTTATTGCAGAGGTTAGTATGCCAGATATACTAGGTATTAAGAAGAGAATAGAGGTGACAGCCACTCGAGAAGACCTGGCCATGGGTCTGAACTATACTAGAGATGGTTAAGACTAGACTGTAGTCTGTGCACTAGGCTCGATGTCAAAGCTATGAGCTAAGTTTCACTCATAGATATATGTGTTTAAGGATTAAGTATCGGCCTAGCTGAACAGGATTAAGATGTTGAATCTAGGATATAATGGGAATGAAGTGGGATTACTTAGAGCAAAGGTACTCTCTCTCACTGAGAGCCATATATCAGCCATCCCTCAGTTGTATCCCTTATTATTTTTCTATTACCTCTATGTGGCTATCCTCGTAGTTGGGAGCATGAGAAGCCGAGGAAGGGAATTGAAGAATCCAAAAAGACTATATAAGCAAGCCCTAAAATGGGCCACCTATAATTCAATAAAGACTACATTTGTTAATAGCAGAGGCATCCCAAGCTAGCTATGGGTACATCTTCTTATAGTGAACCACCACTACCATGGCCTCCGCAGTTGATATACCCTCATTTGGAGAAGATCTTAACACAGGCGCTTGAGGCATCCTAGGTATGTACTCATTCCTTTTGATTTATATTATTTTAGCACATTAATGATACTATATAATTTTTAATTGGGGTGGGGTATACCATAGTCATTTTAGGTTTTTATTGTTGTGCTTCTTTTCATACTGATCGCGGTATGATTGTAGAACTGGCATGTCTAGGTTAATTTGTGTCATATTTTGTTTTATTTTGTATTGTGTTATTTTTTTTGTATAATTAGGAGATTTTTAAGTATTTAGGGCAGTAGTCATGTTTTTGATTGATTATTGAGAAAAATCATACCCCTCCAAAATTAGGTTTTAAGAACTATGTGAATGTATATATATATGAAAATTGTGGATCTTTTTATGGCATTAGGATTAGGGATATGATAATCACTTGCTAACAATTTCATGAACCAGATAGGTAGTAGCTTGTAATAGTGACTTTGTTCCATGTGTGTGAGATGCTACTTAGTTCCCTTTGTGTTTTGAATTCAGAACTTGCCCAGTTAGTCTTACCTAGGCTGACGGATAGTTGGTTAGGAAAGGATCATAGGTCATTTTTTTATTTTAGTCCACTTATAGCCTAAATGACTTTCCTTATGTAAAATAGTATCACTTGATCCCTGTTTTGAGCCTTATATCCTATTATTATTTGTTACACCTTTCACCTTCCTATTTGTATTACAATGAACCTAATTTGACCCTGGTCCTCCTTGGACATTGTACACCTAAACTTAGGCAAAATGCCTATGTTGAGGGTGGCTATCATAGAGGTGTATAGTGTAAAGCGGGTATGTAGAAAGTTAAAATAAGAGAAAAATTTAGTAGTTCTGGGTGTTGTAGCAAAAGAAAATAAAATAGAAAGATTGTGAAAAAGGTGAAAAAGAAAGAATAAAAGACTGCACCCAACTTGAATGTGTTTAAAAATAAAAAAGGGAGAAATAAGGGTGGAATAAAAAGGGAATTGACTAATAAGTTAGACCCCAAGGTTAGTGTAGTGACACGGAGGCTTAGTTACTTGATATGTCCATATGTACCATACCAGCCCCCAAGCCTACATTACAAGTCGAGAAAAGTCCTATAGTGATCCTCACTTGACTATCTGAAAATTAAGGTAACGAAAATACGGGAAAGCTTATGGTATTTGATGAACAATTATTACAACTTCTCTTCTAAATAAGAGTGTCTCTTGACTGTCCCTGTATTGACATGTATTATTTCATATGAGTGAGTGGAACATCTTTGTTTTGAGGGTTCATGAATCATATTGCTAACTGCTTACGTGTTTTGGTAGTGTAATTTGTACATATGCATTGTTGTCTATTGCTAATATAATACCATACCTTGATCCCATTATGTCACGTTGTTGTGCTTCATATTTATAGACAGTTGGTTTTGAAAAGTTGAGATAGGAGGGGTGTCATAATTTAAGCTTAAATTGTTGATTGACTACTTTAAATAGCTTAGATTCTCCTAATTAAGCATTGTATGTTGTTTTGTTTTAATTTCATGTGTTTTGTTACCTGAGGACATGCAATGTTCCAAGTTGAGGGTGCTGATGTGGTATAGAAATATAGCGCTTTAGATGCTTAAAATAAGGAAAATATGCAAGTTTCTGAGGTTGTTTTGTTAGATATGATGCATTTTGCACATGTTTTGTAGGAAATAAGGTTTTGGATGCTAAGTTCATGAAAAAAATGAAAAAAGGTGTTTTGGCTACTTATGTGATCAATTATAGGTGTTCGTGATACTTTCTGAATTGTTCATTACCAAAGCATGTGTAGGAATTGAAGAAGAGTTGAAAAAAGACTTTCGGCACCTACCTAGGTCAATATATGGACCGCATGTAGGCAAAGCATATGTGAAACAACCTGAGTTTTGACCCTTAGAAATTTTTTGAGTTTGAGCTTTATGATCATCATACGACTGATGCTTACTTATTGTATGATGTGGGTACGATTTAAGGGTCTTGGCCATATGTTACCAAATATGGTTTTGGTTGTTTTCTATCTAAGGTATGACAAGACTTTATTTGAGTCGTATGTACACGATACGAGAAGTATAGTGCCAAACCATATATTGTTCATTTTCTAGCCTTGACATTCTGCTTAGGGAAGACTTGAAGGGTACTACTCATATGGTAGGGTACGATTTAGGCTAAGGAGTCAGATGTTGGATAGAATATGATGTCCAACATTCTGATCAAGGTATGAGTGGAAGGTACCACTTGTATGATGTGGGTACGAGTGGGGTTCCAAACCATACCCATCTATGAAAATTTTTATAGTTTAAGTTGGGGGTATTCTGGACATTTTCCCTCTTAACTTCTTTTGACCCCACAACTTAAAAGACTCTTGGAACTTTATTAACCTGCTATTCCTAAATCAAACACTCTTAAAAATCTCTCTCAAGCTCTTGGTTCAAAAAGAGGCTTCCTTCAAGGTGGTTAAGTAAGGCTCTCAAGGGTGGTTTCTCTCCGTCCTTTTTTGTATCTAAGGTATGGTACTCCTCCCTTATTTTAGTTCAACAAAAATCATGTTTTAGTGGATGGTTTTCTTGGTGTTATTATGAAATTTTTTGGGTTTTGAAATATATATTGGGGGTTTTGGTTGTTCTTTGTTGGATAATGTTTTCCCATGTTCTATTTATGGTTCTTTATGCTATGATGCTGGTTTGAAAATGTCATTTCATGGTAATGATTAGTTGGTTCTTGGTTTTTGGTTTTGGAAACTCTATGCCCTCAACATGTTTGTTAAAATTCTAATGAGAATGTTTTTGTCACATAGTTTGACTTTTATTGAAAACCTTGCATTACATAATATGGTAATGACCCCTAAATTGTTTGATTGAATTAAATGATTTTGAAAGGCCTTGGTAGCCATGGCTTTTGTTTAATCAGAAATCCTATAGGGTACATGGAAATCCCATAAGGCTTGGCTAATGACATTGTTTGCAAGCTATAGGCGGTATGACGATACCACTTCATAATGCCTTGGTAATAAACTCTGGAATTGGTGGTTTGATTATGTGCTAAAGGTTTTAATTGGGCAATAATAGCGGGTTGTGATCGCTAGCCGTGAAGGTGTGAGTCTATTGATGAACACAGGAAATCATAGTTGTCGACATGAGGGTTTGTCATGATGACCATATACTTGTAGGGTACACGAGAATCCCCTAAGTTATACCTGTATATTTGTATCATGGAGGGCACAGGGTATAGGGAATCCCTGGCCCCTATGATATCGCTAGTTCATGCGGCTACACGTACTGGGGACTATTCAGGGGGTAACACTAGACCCATATGGCTCACGGGTGGTTTTAGGATAATTAAGCTAGACACCCTAGGTTAATGTTTTAAATGCATAATAAACCCGATTCCTTTTCCCGGCATAATATATATGTATGTCTGAATATGATTTCATTTGGATATTTATTTTCGTTTTGAATAATGGTATTACCTTACCCTTTTTCCTGAGTAAATGCTAGCATTCATCCACTAACTCATCTTCAGATACTATATCCCCACGCAATGTAGGAACCGTCCATACTACTCCTCCTGCTCAGTGACTTGGATTTACGAACAACATTTATGATAGACTGAAGTGGTGAGATTTTACACTTTGGAAGACTTCATTTCATGTTATGGATATTTTTTCATACTTTTAGTTATTTCTTAGACTTTGGTTTTGGCTATGGTAGGGGGCATGTCCCGATCGGATCTTTGTTTATGGTTAGAAGCTTTGTGTGACTGTTATGGGCATGGGCGGTGTAGGTATTGGTGTCAGCCTTGGCATTGGTATTAGTATTGGCGCTGACACTGACTGGATATTTGATTGGATTATTAATTGGTTCTACTTATGGATTATATTATTATCTTTGAGTATTTATTGTTCTATCTTGTTATACATTTAGAATTCATCTGACTTAGGTTACAGAGTAGTTATGGTTGAGTATTAGGGGTGGTCTCTAATCCCGATTGGACTTGAGGTACTCGACACCACTAAGCCTCATTTTGGGTCGTGTCAGATTGGTATTACAGTCCTAGGTTCATGGTCACTTAGGAGTCCACAAAGTTGTATCAAGTAGAGTCTCTTTTAGGGGTGTTTAGCATGCCACATTCATAAGAGAGAGCCTATGAGGCATTTAGTAATGTTTCACTTTCTTGTGTTCTATTTTCAAGTTGTAGAGTCTAAGGTCCTGAATTCTCCTCTAATCCCTGTTTGTTCACTTATCAGATTATGCCTCCTAGATGATCTAAAGCTCATGGAAACTCCTCTGTCCTACCCGAAGACAATGTTGATAGGACTCGCTCTACTTACGGGGTTTATACCCAGTCTAGGGGTCCAGTTCCTAATTGTTCCCCGAGAGTTCCACCGGTTCCCTTTAGTCCTCTTCGAGCTCCTTAGGCTGATGTAACAAACGCTAAGTTTTGCCAATCTATTCATATGTTGGCACAATTGGTAGCTACTCAATCTGAGCATGTTGTTCCTGTTACTCCATCTTCGAAGGCCACAAGGGTTGGTCAGTTCAAGAGGTTGAACCCTTCGACCTTTATTGGAATTAAGGTAGAGAGGGATCCTAAAGTTTTTCTTGATGATATTTAAAAGATCTTTCATGTTATGTATCCACGAATATGGAGGGTGTGGAGTTTTTCACCTACAAACTGAAGGATATGGCGTACCAATGGTACGAAGAATGGGATCCGGCAAGGGGTGACAATTTTGAGTTATCATTGTGGGAAAATTTTTATAATGTATTTCTATAGCATTTATTTTCTCAATAGTTGAGGGAATCTAAGGTAGAAGAGTTTGTTAATCTGAAGCAAGGTAAGATGTCTTTCAAGGAGTAGGCCTTGATGTTTCACCAGTTGTCTCGATATGCTTTGAAGATGGTTTCTATCATGAGAGCTACAATGAGAAAGTTTGCTTTCAAGTTATCCAAAGAGTTGATATTGGAGAGTAACGCTTCCTTGTTGATCAAGGACATAGATATCTCCAGGTTGGTTGTGTACATACAGTAGGTAGAGGAAGATAAGAAAAAAAGGCTGAAATAGGAGAGAGGAAGGGCAAGAAGTTCAAGTTCTCTGAGAAGGGTGGTGGCTAACAGTAAAGTGGCAGGGATGGTGGGAAATGGCCCAAGAAAAAGTAGAGCTATTTTGGGTCCTACTCAATGGCTAGTGCTCCCTACCCAAAGTCTTCATGTGATAGGCGCTTCCATGGTGGTGGTAATTTTAAGGCACAGGTTGCCCAATATCTGGATAATGGGGCCCAGTTAGCTCTATCATATCCTTTCTACAGGTTTTGTGGTAGATTATATTAGGGTTTCTTTGATGAGGAGAGGGACTGGTTCTTCAACTGTGGTCAGCTAAGGCATAGCTTTGAAACTGTCCTATTGTTAAGGTTTCTTTGAGGGAAAATAAGGTTCTAATTTCTTCATCATCAACTCTGGCACCAAAGGATACTCTACTAGGTCCAGCACTGGTCGAAATTGTCTTTACACTCTCACTACCTGATGGGAGTTTGAGGATCGCCTAATGTCATGACTTATACGTTAAAACTCATTTTATGAGATGCTTACTGTTTACTTGATTTGGGGTTCTCTCTCTCTTATGTGTCCTAATTTGTGGTTGGGTATTTTTGTTTTGGTCTAAAGTGTATTTTAGACCCCTTTTTTTGTTTCTACGTTTGTAGGTAACTCTGTGATTGCTAGAAGAGTCAATAGGGGGTATCTATTGGTAGTAAAGAAACATTAGTGGATCCGTTTGAATTAGATATGGTGGATTTTGATGTCATATTAGCGATGGATTGGTTACACTCCTTCTATGCTTCTCTAGACTGTAGGAATCGTAAGGTTGTCTTTTAATTCCCCAATGGGCTAGTTATTAAGTGGGAGGGTAGTTCCTTATCTCCCAAGGAAAAGTCAATATCTTATCTTATAGCTCAGATATTAATCTCAAAGGGGTGTCTCGATCATCTAGTTTGGGTTAAAGATTCTAACTCAAATGGTC
Organism: Capsicum annuum; assembly: GCF_002878395.1. Taxonomy (NCBI): domain Eukaryota; kingdom Viridiplantae; phylum Streptophyta; class Magnoliopsida; order Solanales; family Solanaceae; genus Capsicum; species Capsicum annuum. The sequence goes on from NC_061121.1 coordinate 161,295,351, forward strand.
CTTCTCTATATTCTTTAACGGTGGTGAATGAATTTCCTGAGGTCTTTCCCGATGACTTTACTAGTGTTCCTCCTGATAGGGAGATTGAGTTTGTTATTGATCTAGTTTTAGACACTCGTCTAAGTTCTACTTCCCCATATAGAATGGCTCCAGCTAAGTTAATGGAGCTTAAGGAGAAACTCAAGGATCTTTTAGTTAAGGGTTTTATCCATCCTAGTGTGTCCTTATGGGATGCAGTAGTGTTATTCGTGCATAATAAGGATGGTTCTCTTCGGATGTGTATTGATTATCGATAGTTGATTAAGGTGATGGTAAAGAATAAGTACCCTCTTTCAAGGATAGATGATTTGTTTGACCAATTGCAGGGTGCTAAGTTTTTCTCCAAGATTTATCTTCGATCCGAGTATCATCAGTTAAAGATTAGGGAGGTGGATATCTCTAAAAATGCCTTACAAATACGGTATGGGCACTTTGAATTTTTGGTTATGTCTTTTGGGTTGACCAATGCCCCTACGGCATTATGGATTTGATGAATAGGGTCTTCCGTCAGTTTCTGGACTTATTTTTCATTATTTTCATAGATGACAATTTGGTATATTTGAAGTGCGAGGTGGATCATATGAATCACCTCCGCATCGTATTATAGACCTTGAAAGAGCAGCTATTGTATGCCAAATTATTTAAATGTGAATTTTGGTTGAGTATTGTCACTTTTCTGGGTTATATCATTTCTAGTGAATGGATCATGGTGGATCTACAGAAAGTGGCAATGGTGAATAAGTGGCCTAGACCCACGAATCCAATCAATATTTAGAGCTTCTTGGGTTTAGCGGGTTACTATATAAGGTTTGTGGAGAGTTTTTTTACTATAGCTACCTCTTTAACTAAGTTGACTCAGAGAAAGGTAAAGTTCTTTTGGTTTGATTCTTGTGAGTGGAAATTTGAAAAGCTAAAGAATAAGCTAACTTTGTCTCTGGTCTTGACTTTTCCTAAAAGTATGGAAGGGTTTGTGGTATACTGTGATGTATCCCGTGTGGGGCTTGGTTGTGTTATGGTGCAGTATGGTACGGTGATAGCTTATGTCTTTAGACAGTTAAAGGTGCATGAGGGGAATTATCCAACTCATGATTTGGAATTGCTAGTTGTGGTGTTTGCATTGAAAATCTGGTGTCACTATTTGTATAGAGTACATGTGGATATATTTTCTGATCATAAGAGCCTGGAGTATGTGTTTACTCAAAAAGAAATTAACCTCAGGCAATGTAGGTAGCTTGAGCTTCTCAAGGATTATTACATGAGCCTTCACTACCACCCAGGTAAAGCAAATGTGGTTCCTAATGCTCTTAGCAGGTTATCCATGGGGAGTCTAGCTCATGTGGATAAGGAGAAATAGGAGTTGGTGAAGGAAATTCACCATTTGGCTAACCTTGGAGTTTGCCTCTTAAACTCTGAGGATGGTGGTGTGTTTATGCAGGAAGTGGTGCAGTCATTTTTTGGTGCTGAAATCAAGGAGAAGAAGATGTTAGATCATGTCTTAATGAGGATCAAAGGTGATGTAGGTGGGCATAAGGTGATGGCCTTTGTGATTAGTGGTGATTGTACTTTGTGGTACCAAGGGAGATTATGTGTTCCTGATGAAGATGGTTTGCGTGAGAGGATCTTGGTTAAGGTGCATGTGTCGCGTTAGGTTATGTATCCTAGTTCAATGAAAATGTATCATGACCTCATAGAGATGTATTGGTGGAATAATATGAAGTGAGATGTGGCTAATTTTGTGGCCAAATACATAGTGTGTCAACAAGTGAAAGTTGAGCACATAAGGCTCAAAGGATTGTATCAAGAAATTGAGCTTCCTAAATAGAAGTGGGAAGTGATCAACATGGATTTCGTTGCCGATCTCCCTCAGTCTCAGAATCAATTTGATTTGGTTTTGATCATTATGGATAGGATGGCAAAGTCGGCTCACTTTTTGAAAGAGAGGAACAACTTCTCGACTGAGGATTATGAAATGTTGAACCTCCAAGAGATTGTGAAATTGCATGGGGTACCTATTTCTATCATCTCCAATTGTGGTACGTAGTTTTCATCTCACTTTTGGCGGTTATTTCAGAAAGGATTGGGGACTAAGGTTAGTTTGTGTACTATTTTTCACCCGCAGTCGGATGGGCAAGCAGAAAGAACTATTCAGACATTCAAGGATATGCTTCAAGCATTTATTATTCACTATGGTGGTAGTTGGGTTGAGCACTTACCTCTTGTCGAGTTTTCATATATTAATAGATACCACTCTAGCATTGGTATGGCTCCATTTGAAGCGATGTATGGTAGGAGATGTAGGTCTCCTATTGGGTGGTTCGAGCTGAGTGAGGAGGATATGTTAGGGCCGGATTTAGTTCATAAAGCTATGGAGAAGCTGAAGGTGTTTTGGGATAGGCTTAAGACTGCCTAAAGTCATCAAAAGTCCTATGCAGACATGAGGCAAAAGGACTTGGAGTTTGAAATTGGAGATAGGGTGTTCTTAAAGCTGTCTCCCATGAAGGGAGTGATGCAGTTTGGGAAGAAAGGGAAGCTTAGCCCCCGATATATTGGTCCTTATGTGATTTTGAGGAGAGCTGGTTATGTCACATACAAGTTGGAATTGCCCTCTAGTTTGAGCTTCATTCACCCAATATTCCATGTCTCTATGTTGAGAAAGTGTATTGGTGATCCATCGCAAATTATGCCCATCAAGGATATTGGTATTTCATATTTCCTATCTTATGAAGAGATTGGGTTGAGATCTTGGATCTTCAGGTTTGCCAGTTGTGAACCAAGGATGTAGCCTCGGTAAAGGTTCTATAGAGGAACCGCAAGGTGGAAAAGGCTACGTGGAAGCTGAAGAGTACATGAAGTCCAAGTATCCGTTCCTGTTTTTTGCTCCAAAAATTCGTGTGGAAGTTATGTTTTCTTCATAACATCTTTGCTTCCAAACTTTGTTAAAGGAAATATTGACTTCCTTGGTATCTTTGTTTTATAACTTTGTTAAGGGTAAAGGTAGAGACTTTTGGGATTTAAATCATGCTATTCATGCCTTGTTCCATCATTTGAGGATGAATGATCCAAGTGGGGGAGAATTGAAACACCATTTCTTTTGATCCTTAGAAATTTCCTTAGTTTGAGCTTTCTGATCATCATACGGCTCATGCTTGGTTATCGAATGATGTGGGTACGGTTTTGGGGTCTTGGTTGTATGTTACTGTCACGACTCAAATCGGGGCCCTATCCGTAACGAGCATCCCAAACCATGAAGGCCCGGGCGCTCTTCCAAATCTGGTAATCATGCACAATATTCATATAATATAAGAAAATTTGAGGAAAACAATACAAGGCGGAACCATGGTCAATCTCATAAACTTGAATAATTTGAAAAGGGAAATTCTGAATATTCTAAACATGTAACAACCGTCTGCGAAATCTCTAAAATTCAATAACCATCTTAAGTCTGAAACAAAACTGGGACAAGGCCCCCAATAGACCATAAAATAAAGAAACAATAAAATCTAAAAATCCGGCCTTCAAGATTAGAGAAGGCTCACCAACTGCAACTCTGACAAGTCAATCTACTACTTAACGGGACCCCAGGACTGTGTTTCAAAATCCAAAAATATAGGGGGCCAATACATATGTATTGGTACACAGAGCAATCCAAAATAATGTTTTTATATAAATAAAATAGTTGAGAGCAGGTCGTAAAACATCATGCATGATATGGTTCAAAACACATGGGCACTTCTTTGATAATCATAAAACATTCTTGTCAATGCAGTTTCTGATCTTTCTATTACTTCTGAGTTAGGTGGCAGACCCCTACAAGTATGATATTCCACGGGCTATATGGAATCCGCCATTGACTTGGTGGGGAATCCCCCAACCCAAGTTTTCCGTAATGGTTGGAGTGTCTAAGTCAAATATGCCACAGGGCTCTAGGCCAGCATAAAATCCCACATGGGGATTAACGAACCCATATCGTCAAAACACAATTTCGGGCAGTAAGCATTCTAAACTCGTGCCTCCTTCGGGCAACCACTCTTTATACCTATTTTTAACCATTTCTAAACATGCATCATTCTAAGTTTCAAAATCTAAAATCTGATTGTAAACATGCATTCTGTTCTATTTTGAATTACCATGGCATTATCTGAGTTGGTGTCATCACACCAAGACTTGCAATTCATATTTTTGAGCCATAAATTATCATGCATGATTCTTTCATTAAAACACAATTCATACCATCCAAACATGCAAATAGTATACGAGATTTCATGTTCTGAAACACAAGTCAAAACTATGCAAAGATACTCATTCTTTCATCAAACATGTGGTGGTCATGTATTATTTTTTGACAAACCATGCAACTCTTTCATTATATATATATATTCAACATTTATCAACATGAACAACCCTCTATTATGAATTCAAAATCATATTCAAGTCATAACATTAATCAAGACATTCGTATCATGCTTTTCAAGATGCATTTGAAACAATCCATATCATATGAAAAAATGAGAAAAATCATAACAAGAGAGGGATTCTATATGATTCATGCTCTCAATTAAATATTAAAATCCAATTTTCATACATACATATATATATACGAGTACAATTCAATTTGGGGAAAAGGCCTCAAGGCTAAAACAATAGTGTCATTAAAACATTCATAAAACAACATTGTAATATAAATTCTAAAACTCTTTCAAAATTCATGATTTCACCATATTTAAATGTTGTTGAACAATTTTCTTATGCCCAAGTAGTTTTAGGAAAACCCCACGTACCTTAGATTACTTAGGTTGAAGGATGGAACCTAGATCTTGATCCGATTCTTGGAAATCTTGAACTTAAAGGCTTGACTTCTTGATCTTTGGGGAATGAGTTCTTTAATATTTGGGGGAGGAGTTAGGGTTTTTAATTTTTTTAGAGGAAAAGTGAAAATAAGCAATTTTTGCTTCTTAGGGCAAAAATTCTATGTTATAGATGGATTTTGGGTGAGGGGAAATGACGACGGTTCCCCTAGACGCATTAGAAACTGAAATAATGTGTAAAACAGCCTTAGATTTGCATCAGGTTTCGTGTCAATGCGATCTCGATGCGACGCGTCATGATCACGTTGGCTTACTGTCTCACACAGAAAATGCCATAACTTTTCGTTCGATTATTGGATTTTGCCAAAATTGTTATCATTGGAAAGATACTTAAATTATATACAATTTGGTGGGTCTTGATCTACAAAATTCTATGTGTATCAAAAGTTATACATGTTTCAAATAGACCCTTGTAGAATCTAATATCCAATTTTGGATGAATGAGAGATTCTTAGCTTAACTTTGCTTTAGGCCATTTCTATGAACATTTTTCACCTCATAATCACTTCATATGCTAAGCGAGAGATAATGACATATGAATCTAAACATAAACCATGGAATTAGAGCTTACACATATAGAATGACGATTCAATTTCTAGCTCAAAAATGTGGGGCATTACATTATCTCCCCCTTGGGATCATTCGTCCCCGAATGATTGGTAGGGACTTTTGAGGATCTAAAAGTTTAAAATAAAGAACGTAATCTCGCATTGAATAATTTTCCTCAACAAAACATACAAAGGCATCAAACGAGTTTCATGGGAACCCCGAGTGAAACATGAAAGCACGAAACATAGGATAATCAGACTTTACATAGGGATAATCTTGCACATGAGTTATATGATTCATAATCACAACACAAGGTAGGGGTTTATTTGATGATCATAGATTGATTGATATTGGTACTAATATTGAAATAATATTTTGCGGAAGATAGGATTAGAAGCATTCTCTACCTTAAAAAGTACCACCGAATAGACTTAAACTTAGAGGCACTAATCACCTACACCCCAAACAATAAATAGCATACTTCACACTCGCCAACTTACAATTCTCTAATCACCTATCTAGCCACAAGAATTTGAGTCCCACTACTTAGTACTACTATGTTGAAGCCTAACTCGGAGTTAAAAGGTGATACTTAAACTATAGGACCCTATACTTTACACCCCATTAAAAACATTACCTCACTTTATCACTATCGCCAAACACTCTCGGGTTTTAATTCAAGGAATACTAACCACAAAGTACATGGGTTGAGTTTTCATCAATCAAAACAATCAAGCCTATCATTACTACACCCACTTCATGGATTTCCCCCACTAACACCAGCAAATTCAATTACATTCACAAAGATTTTTGCCATATATCTCATTCCCAACTATTTTTCATAATAAAAGTCCATCCCCTTCTTAGCTATTTCACACAAAAAAAGTTTATTTCCTTTATTTTCCTTTAACTTATAACCTTAGCTCGAGAATTCACATCAAAAAAATAAAAAATTTCACCTTCAAGAGCATCTACTCCCCTATCTAACACATCACCACGCTTCCACATCCACCATCATACTATCATACGGAGGGTCATTAAGGGACTCGAGCAAAAATGTCATGAATGGAAGTAACACTATTAGACTATAACTTATACTTATTGCACTACTCAAGGAGGGACATGAAATGAAGATACGATAGAATAAACACGAAGTGCTCCATATAACCAGTCTCTAGATATTAAGTAAAAAGTCGTTCGAAAGACACAATACTGCATGTATTCTTAGGATAGAGCACAGTGAGAAACATTGGTGCACATATCAAGATAATACAATGGAAAGAGACTGAATTACCCTTCTGGACTCAGAAATCAGTAAGACAAACTGGGCACCCGATGTGGTTGGCGATGCGACGCGTTGAGATCGCATCGAGATATTGGTTTGACCAATGCGATTACTGATATGGCACATCGATATCGCATTGAGCCACTGGTTTGTTCACTCAACACATCTCAATGTGTTCCAAAGAATAAAAAACTTTCCCAGAACAACCCCTTTATGCTCTTGAACATGAATCAACTCAAAAATCTACGTCTCACGGTCGGAAATATCAATTTGAAAATCATAAAAGTTAAGAGCTCAAAATATGGTTAAGTATTCTAATACTTAGAAAAAATTTCAGTTCTCCATACATGCAACCAAGAGTGGTATTAAGTAGAGAACACTACGGGGTGTTATATTACAACTAAGACAAAGATTTCCGCGTGAAGCGATTACTCCTCATTTAAGGAACTAAGATATTTCCATAAGTTTGCATAAACTTTAACACTCTGGCTAAACCCGACATAGGATGAATCAGTGACATAAAGAAACATATTTTCTTAGGACCGGGCATGCAGCCAGACATAGATTTTTATGGATCATAAACAACATAACATATGGCTTGAATACATGAAATATTGGATTACTAAGAGACATAATTGCTTCTAGTTTGGAGGTCAGATCATAAACCTAAGTCCATACGAAACTCGAACGATAGGCATGAATTGAATAGATGACATAAGACATTAGCAGGATACTCTCCTAAATTGAAGTAGGAGGATTATTCTTGAGTAAAATTAGGTTTATCATAGTTCCTTCCCACAACTTGCCACACTGAGAATATTCGGGAACTCACTTAATTCCTTATCTCCCCTTTAGATCAAAGTCACACCCCTAGACTTGCATACATAACCTCACATCAAAATTCTGTATCCACAACCTCAACGCAAATGAGACATCACCATAACCTTCAACTCTAAACTCTCCCTGATGAACTATACTTGGAAGGCCTTGCTTTCCAAAAAATGCTACTCTTAACTTTTGCTAACCTCTATAGCCATCACCCTACAATTCCCACACTGATGAGCGTACATATCCACACTCTTTATCAAAAAGTGGGGTATCAATATACATATGAACACAAACCCCCTTAATGAAAATATAAAGATACAAAATCCTTTCTAAGACACTCCCTTCAGGGACACTAATTGTAATTTCTCCTAACCCCCAAAGTCATCAACTTACGACTAACATTTTCATGGTCATAGACACCCATGCTTCTAAATACTTAATACTCCATCTTTAATTCCTTAGAATACTTGCATTACCCCTAAAATCATATAACTTGCAACTTAACAAAATTTGTAAAACCATACCCAAGGCTCACATTGCCTGCTTAATTTTCCTCAATTCAACTCTAAAGAGCACCATACAGCAACTTCCCATATTTCCCCATACTACAAAATTCAAGAACTAAATCTAGGTATACAAAACACTTATACACATAAAACTTTTTCTAACAACATGCTACCTGACGTCAACCTATTCATATATACTCGAGTTCTTATCCACTTAACGATTCAACCACATTTCATTATTTTAACACTAGTTCTCAAGTACATATACACCTCACAATTTCTACTTAAACTTTTATAAATCATCAACCTAGGCCATTTCGCACATCATATCAAGCCTGCTAATTACTCCACAAAACATGCATTATTAATCTTAAGCTATTATTCTTGCCACCACACTTCACACCTCAAGTTCAAGTCTATACTCTTGTATCAATCATTTACCACCAATGAAGCATGCCATATGCTATACTAGTCCATCAAATTGGGAAACCAACCCAAAATACAAGATTTTGCCTATCTACTACCTACCATCGCATCCCCTCCATGGCATTACTACTACATCTCAAATTCTACTGCTTATATTCTCACATAGTACTAATTTACTACTACTTAAAGAAAAAGACCATCAAAAGGGGGTAAAGTCATATTTTTGAATTAGTCGATCTTAATCTTACAATATAACCTATTTCAATCTTATCAACATATTTTAATTTCTCATATCATACTTACTTACCTAATCGTACATCACAATGATCTTCAAAATTCAATAAACACTAATGAGTCTCTATTTATAGCTTATTAACTAATCTACTCCTTTCCATTCACAGCCGATAGATGATTTTTACAACTATAATAACCATTCATTCTATAATGCTCCCCTATTCTGAATAAATAATAATAATATCCTGTATCTTTCTTCACAGACTACCATACAATCTATAATTATTGCTGCATATTATTCTATCATTATACCACATTAGTCTATCACTATACAATCACAACCCACTCCTCAATCCATGATTATACAACTAAAACTATTTATTTACGCAAATATCACCCTTACTGATAGCTAACTTTATGACTATATGTCACCAACTTCTGGACTATCTCACTACCAATAGGCCATGACACTTTAACATACACTAATACTCTGGTGGAAATACAGTCTCAATATTCTACTACATATCATTACTCTTATACATCACATCCCCCAACAAGAATTTTATTAAAGGGGACTGGATATACTCTATACCTCAGGCTCAACCGTATGACTTATGCAGATAGGGGTATATGCCTAAATAAACACACTTTAAATCACTCATGAACTCTTCTCAAGTCCTTGTGCAAAATCCATAACTTTATGGACAACTCAATCAGAGAGAACCATGTCGCTGAGGGAGCTAAACTCTTAGAATTATATCGCCTTGACAGTGAGGCATGACCCATGAAATTGGAACGAAGAATGAACTTGAATAACTTTCTTATGGATGACTCTATAGCACGAACTAGAGTATTAAAGAATGGGAAACAACTCCTAAATGCCTGATAGCCTCCTAATTATAAGTATGGTACACAACACACCCATAAGCAAGACTCTACTAGACACAATTTTGTAGATACTCTGGGACTATGAATCGTGCTCTGATACCAAGTTTGTCATGACTCAAGCCGGGACCTTAGCCGTAATGAGCATTCCAAACCATAAAGGCTCAAAATCTCTTCTAAATCTGGTAATCATGCACAATGTTCATATAATATAAGAATATTTATGGAAACTAATACAAGACAAAACCATGTTTAATCTCATAAACTTGAATAATTTGAAAAGGAAAATTCTGAATATTCTAAACATGAGACAACCATCTGTGAAATCTCTAACATTCAATAACCATCTTAAATCTAAAACAAAACTAGAACAAGGCCCCCAATAGACCATAAAAGAAAGAAATAATGAAATCTGAAAATCTGGCCTTTCAGATTAGAGAAGGTTCACCAAATGAAACTTCTGACAAGTCAATCTACTACTTAACAGGGCCCCAGGAATGTGTCTCAGAATCCTAAAATATAAGGGGTCAATACAGATGTACTAGTACGCAAAGCAATCCAAAATAGTGCTTTTATATAAATAAAATAGTTGAGAGTAGGTCATAAAATATCATCCATGATATGATTCAAAACATATGGGCACTTCTTTGATAATCATAAAACATTCTTGTCAATGCAATTTTTGATCTTTGTATTACTTCTGAGTTAGGTGACATGCCCCTAAAAGTCTGATATTCTATGGGCTAAATGGAATCTGCCATTGACTCGGCGGGGAAGCCCCCAACCCATGTTGTCCACAAGGGTTAAAGTGTCTAAGTCCGATACGCCATAGGGATCTAGGCTAGCATAAAATCCCTCTAGGGGATTAAGAAACCCGTATTGGAAAAATACGGTTTTGGGTAGTGAGTAGTCTGAACTCGTGCCTCCTTCGGGGAACCACCTAACATCTTTTTATGCTCATTTTTAACTATTTATAAACATGCATCATTGTAAGTTTCAAAATCTAAAAATTTGATTGCAAATATGCATTCTGCTCTATTCTGAATTACCATGATGTTATTTGAGTTGGTGTCGTCACACCAAGACTTTCAAGTCATATTTCTAAGCCATAATATATCATGCATGATTCTTTCATTAAAACATAATTCAGACCATCTAAACATGTAAATAGTAAAAGAGATTTTATATATTGAAATATAAGTCAAAACAATGCAAAGATTCTCATACTTTTATCAAACATATGGTGTCCATATATTTTTTTCGACAAACCATAAAACTCTTTCACTATATATATATTCAACATTTATCAACTTGAACAACCCTCTCTTTTGTATTCAAAATCATATTCAAGTCATAACATTAATCAAGACATTCGTATCATGCTTTTCAAGATGCATTTGAAATAATCCATATCATATGAAAAATGGGAAAATCATAACAAGAAAGGGATTCTATATAATTCATACTCTCAATTAAATATTCAAACCTAATTTTCTTACATACATATATATACAAGTACAATTCAATTTGGGAAAAAGGCCTCAAGGCCAAAACAATAGTGCCATTAAAACATTCATAAAGAAACATTGTAATATAAATTCTAAAAATCCTTAAAAATTCATGATTTTGCCATATTTAAATGTTGTTGAACAATTTTCTTATGTCCAAATATTTTTAGGAAAACCCCACCTACCTTAGATTACTTAGGTTGAAAGATGGAAACTAGATCTTAATCCGTTTCTTGGAAATCTTGAACTTAAAGGCTTGACTTATTGATCTTTGGGGAATGAGTACTTAAATATTTGAGGGAAGAGTTAGGATTTTTGATTTTTGAGAGGAAAAGTGAAAATAAGAAATTTTGGCTTCTTGGGGCAGAAATTATATGTTATAAACGGATTTTGGGTGAGGGGAAATGACCACGGCTCCCCTATACCCATTAGAAACTAAAATAATGCATAAAACAGCCTTAGATTTGCGTCTATTTTCATGTCGATGCGATCTTGACGTGACGCGTCATGTTTGTATCGATTTACTATCTCACACCAAAAATGCCATAACTTCTTGCTCAGTTATCGGATTTTGGCGAAATTGGTATCGTTGGAAATCTACTTAAATTATCTACAATTTGATGGTTCTTTATCTATAAAATTATATTTTTATCAAAAGTTATACACATTCCAAGTAGACCCTTGTAGAATCTAATATCCAATTTTTGATGAAAGAGAGATTCTTAGCTTAACTTTGCTTTAGGCTATTTTTATGAACACTTTTTACCTTATAATAACTTCATATACTAAGTGAGATATTATTACATATGAATCTAAACATAAACCATGGAATTAGAGCTTACACACATAGAACGATGATTCAATTTCTAGCTCAAAAATGCGGGGCGTTATAGTTACTCAATATGATTTTGGCTATTTTCTATCCAAAGTATGACAAAATTACATATTTACCTATGTACATGATACGAGAAGTATAGTTCCAAAACATACATTATTCATTGTCTAGCATTGACATTCTTCTTAGGAAAGAACTTGAAGGGTACTTGTCGTATGGTAGGGTATAGTTTAGGCTAAGGAATCTTATGTTGGACAAAATGTGATTTTCGACATTTTAATCAAGGTACGAGTGGAAGGTACCACTAGTATGATGTAGGTATGAGTGGGGAGTCCAAACCATAAGCACCTGCAAAAATTTATACTGTTTAATATTAAGGATATTCTGGACATTTTTCCTCTTAATTTATTTTGACCCCATGACTTAAAACACTCTTGGGACTTTATTAACCTACTATTCCTAAATCAAACACACTTAAAAAAACTCTCTAAAGCTCTTGGTTCAAAAAAAGGCTAGGGTTTCTTCAAGGTGGTCAAGTAAGGCTCTCAAGAGTGGTTTCTCTCTGTCTTCTTTGGTATCTAAGGCATGTTACTCCTCCCTCACTGTTATTTGAACTAAAATCATGTTTTAGTGGATTGTATTCATGGTGTTATTGCGATATGTTTTGGGTTTTGAAATATATGTTGGGGGTTCTGGTTGTTCTTTGTTGGATAATGTTTTCCCATGTTCTATTTATGGTTCTTCATGTTATAATGTTTTTTTGAACATATGGTTTCAGGGAAATGGTTAATTGGTTCTTGAGTTTTGGTTTTAGAAACTCTATGCCCTCAACATGTTTGTTAAAATACCAACAAGTATGTTTTTGCCATTTAGTTTGACTTTTATTGAAAACCTTGCATTGCATAATATGGTAATGGAATCCTAAATAGTTTGATTGAATTAAATGATTTTGAAAGGCTTTGGTGTCCATGGTTTTAGTTTAACTGGAAATCTTATGGGGTATATGGCAATCCCCTAAGGCTTGGCTAATGACATTGCTTGCAAGCTATAGTCGGTCTAATAATACCACTTCATAATGCATTGTTAATAAACTCTAGAGTTTGTTGTTTTGTTATATGCTAAAGGTTTTAATTGGAAAATAATGGCAGGTTTTGATAGTTAGCCATGAAGGTGTAAGTCTGATGGACGGACACTAGAAACTCATAGTTGCCAATATAAGGGTTGGTCATGGTGATCATACACTTGTAGGGTGCATAAAAATCTCCTAAGTTATACTTGTATATATGCATCATGGAGGGCGAAGGTTACACCGAAATCCCTGACCCCTATGATATCTCTAACTCATGTGGCTACACATACTGCGGCCCTTTCAAAGGCTAACACTGGATCCATATAGCCCGTGGATAGTTTTAGAATGGTGAAGCTACACAGCCCAGGTTAATTTTTTAAATGCATACTAAACTCAGTTCCCTTTCTTGGCATAATATATATGTATTTATGAATGAGATTGCATTTGGATATTTTCTTTGGTTTTGAATAATGGCATTACTTTACCCGTATTCCTGAATGCATTCTAGATTCACCCACTAACCCGTCTTCGTATGTTGTATCCCTATGCAATGTAAGAATTGGTCATAATACTCCTTCTGCTCAGTGACTTGGATTTGGGAACAACATTTGTGACAGACTAAAGTGGTGAGCTTCCAGACTCTGGAAGACTCCATTTCATGTTATAGATATCTTTTCATACTTTTGGTTATTTCTTGGACTTTGGTTTTGGCTATGGTCGGGGGAATATACCAACCGAATATTCTGTGTTTACGATTAGAGTCTTTGTATGCTACTATGGGCATGGGTGGTGTCAGTATTAGTGTCAAGCTTTGTGTGCTATTATGGGCATGGTTGGATATTTGATTAGATTATTGATTGTTTATGGTTATGGATTCAATTATTATCTTAGAGTATTTATTATTATATGTTTAGAATTATCTGACTTAGGTTGGAGGGTATTTATGGTTAGGTATTGTGGGTGTTCTCCGATCCCAGTTGGACTTGAGGCACCTGACATGACTAGGCCCTGATTTGGGTCTTATCAGTGTGTCAGAAGTCCAAAATCCTAAGAGAAGTACTACAAGAATTTTTAGTCTGAGCACATGTAGTGGCAACATGCACCCAGCCTCAGGCCGCATGTACCACATGCGCCCAAGGCCATGCCTCATATAGAGACCACATGTAACCTCCGATCATTTTTTCTCCTATTTCATTTGGGCTTTGATTTTAGTGTTTTCACAGTACTATAAATAACCCTTATGTGTTTTTAGTAGAAGTTATGCACTCCTGATACTTACAAATGTGTTTTGATTCCAAAATTCAATTTTGGTCTTGGAATTCTCTTATATTGATTTTGGTTGATTAATTCATTAACAATTTTGGGTTTTTGCTTGTGATTATTGTGATTTTATCTTATGATTTCAATCATGAATGTTTTTGATTGCTTCACAAGAATGAGCAGCTAAGAACCTTTAGCTAGGGTTATGGAAATCCTGGCAGATTGATGAAGTAAGGGAAGTGCTATTGTTGTTTTAAACTGATACCCATGCATACATTGCATTATCTTCACATTAATAGTTATCTTAGTGATTGAAAATATTAGAATCTCGCCTAGATTATTACTAATTAATTCAAAAGAGGAGTAGTACTAGGAAAAAATAATGACAACAGTAAATTGATAGTTAGCTGTCGATCTATGCTACTAGGGATTATCCAAGTATCATGGTTAGCTTTCATAGAATAACTATAGACCAAAAAGGTAATAGTTAACTGGAATAGAGATAAGGTTTAGTACGAAGATTTCCTAAGACTTAAAAGGTAAAGGATGAAATCTCTCTGCTCGTCCAAAAGAATATAGATGGTACATAACTTATCAGATTCTTCATGCAAGGTATTGGATTGGTCCAACATATAACAAAAATCCTATGGAGTTGAAAAGTCTTATGGAACACAATCCTAGTATTCACCTATAACTGATTACATTTGAAGTTATTATTCACAACTTGTTTGATATTCTACTCAAAACCCCTCTTTTTAGTTCTGCCTGTTGATTACAATAACTGAGATCCACGATTCCATGTATTTCCTTGGGATTATACCCTAACCTTTGTTGGGTTACTATATTTGATAGTGACTGCATAACCTTTAGAGTGATGGTGTAGCTTGAGCATTATCAATGTAGCGGACTTTATAGCTCATTGCTTTTTTTGTTAGCAGGTTAAGGCTGAGAATTTAAGTCCTAGCGAGTTGCTTTAGAGATTACCCATTCCCAAGTAAAAGTAGGAACAAATCACTATAGACTTCTTGACTAGGTTGTCTTGTACTTCTCATGGTTTTGATAGTGTTTTGGTTATCATGGATCAATTGACCAAATTTACTTATTTCATTCCTATTCAAGTTTCCTTCAATGTTGAGAGGGTGGCCCATATCTATATTCATGAGATCCTTTTTCTATATGGTGTTCCAGTATCTATTCTTTTATAAAGGGGTTCAGTTTTCACTTCTCACTTCTCAAAGGCTTTATAGGAGGATTTAGATGTTGGGGTTGATTTTAGCACAGCTTTTCACCCCTAAACAAATGGTCAGTCGGGGTGGACTATTCAGGTTTTAGAGAATATGCTTTGCGCTTGTGTTATAGACTTTGGAGGTCAGTAGGAGAAGAATTTATCCATGGCAGAGTTTGCGTATAATAATATCTACCATTCTAGTATTGCGATTGCACTTTTGAGGATTTATATGCTAGGCGATGTAGCTCTTTGGTTGGTTTGTTTGAGGTTTTGGAGATTAGACCTTGAGGTATGGAGTTGTTTTGAGAGTCTTTGATAGAGTTCGGTCATTTAGGATGGACTTTGAGTGGCTCAAAGTAGGCAAAAATATTGTGTGGATCATAGAATTTGTGCCTTGATGTTTAGTGTTGGTGATCAAGCTTTTCTTTATTTATCACCCAAAAAGGTCATGATGATATTTGGAAAGAGGGGCAAGCTTAGCCCTAGGTATATTGGGCCATTTAAGATGCTTCAGACTATATAAGATGCAGCTTATGAGTTAGAATTACCCCCAGATCTTTCAATTGTTTATCTAGTTTTTCAAGTATCTATTCAATGGTATTATATTCTGTATAAGTCTCAAGTCAATCATTCGGACACAGTGTAATTAGATGAAAGGTTGTACTTTGTTGAGGAGCCAGTCTCCATTTTAGCCTGGGATATTAGGCAACTACATTCTAGAGATATTCTTATGGTTAAGTTTCAGTGGAGACATTGTTCTATAGGTAAAGATACTTGGGAGATCGGTCTGATTGTGTAGTAGTTATCCTTGTCTTTTCGCTAATTCAGGTATTCCCTTTACCTTAGTTTGAGGATGAACATGATACTTAGTGGTGGATATTGTAAGGATTTGATTTTAGGAATTTCTCTTTTTTCTATATTTTGACCATTTTGCCCCTCCCCATTGTTGTTGGGTATTATTTTTGGGGTATCGTGATGGTTGGCAAAGTTATCAATGTGATCTAGAATGATTAGTGTGAGTTTGCTATTTTTAGAGAGAAAAAAGGTCTTATAGTTAACTTTGTTCAACATTTATTATTTCATCTGTCAAACAATAAAACGGATTGCACCAGCAGATCCGAAACATCGATCTTGGGAAGGTAGCATGGTTAGTTTTCTTTATGGGTTTTGGATCTCATTTTGACTCATGGTTTGAAAATTTGTGAAATTGGTTCTTAAGGGCCAATTTTGTGAAAACAACCTTTTTTTCTAAAATTTGATATCATTGTTGAGTCCGAAATATCAAATTTAGCCTAGTAGCATATTTCATTTGCCTTTAGCTGAATGAATCTCGAGGGGTGGATCAACAACTTTGCAATTTAGCTAAGTTGCTGATCTAGATGATATCTAGTACAGCATCTTAAGTGGCCAAAGAACCTTAAAGTGGTAATTGCTTTAGCGGCTATGCACCTCTTAGCAGAGGGTCAGCTGACTGCCAACTATCGCTAAAGCAGACATTGACCACTTTAGCAGCAGGGACTATTTTAGAGGCCTCCCATTTTTGGGTTGGACCGCTTAAGCAGTTGATCCACCGCTTAAGTGATAACCGTTTTAGCGGTCATAGCTGGACAGGTATAAAATCACTTTTTCTTGAATTTGCTTTTATTTTTTAGACTTTGATCTTTGGGTTAAGAGGTTTTTGGATAATTTCTTCAAATCTTTAGTTTGGGTAAGCTCTAAATTGCTATTTCAATTATTTTACTTTGATTATTGTCCTTTAAAACTCGTTAAATTATGATTTCAAATTGGGAATTGGGGGATTTTGGCCTGGATGTCCTAAAAAGGTATTTCTTTGATTTAAACCTTTTTTAACCCATTTTCACTTGGGTTTCCTCCTTTGGCTTCCTTTAATCATGGATAAGGTTTTTTTAAACAAAATTTTAGGTTTTGCCCTTTTGTTTCGAAAACCCATTCAGGGCTGTTTTGACTCCAACTTGAAAGTGGAAATTATGAGTATCATTCGCTTTCTTATGACACGTAGATTCTACATTTGTATGTTTTAGTTGATCTCTAGGTCATCCGAGAGGGTAAAGCATTGCATTGAAGGGCTTTGCCTAGGATTTTTTCATCACGAGATAGGTATTAGCATAACTTTCTTTGGATTAGGTTAGATAGTTAATATACATGTAAAATCATGCTATGGGTATGGGTAATAATCATGGAAACCATATTTCAATAATATTATTAATGTTGTGTAACACCCCAGATTTTGGCCTTAGAAAATTCCTAAGTTTTTTTTAACTCACTGCTCTAATTACGACTCACCAAATGAGTTGTAAGGTCTCCTTAGGGGTCATTGGGATCGAGTCGTAAGGTCACCCATGGTCACTGGCGATAATTGTTAATGTTTTAATTAAGGGCACTTTGGACATTTCCCTCTTTCCCTACTTAGATCCACGACTTAAAAGCATATTGGGGTCCCTATTCTCAGTACTTAGCAAATCAAAACATACTCTTTTCTCTCTCAAATCCCTAAATCAAGAATGCTAGGGTTTCTCAAGGAATTGGTAATTTATTATTCTAAGGTTGATTTTGCTCCGTAATTCTTGACATCTCAGGCATGTGACTCATCCCTTATACTTGTTTTACTTAAAACATGTATTTAAATGGTTATTCATATGGATTTGAATATGGTTTTTGATATGGTTGAGGGTTTTGAATGAATGTTATTTGAATTGAATTCCCATGATTTAATATGCATTATTCATTCTTTATCAATTGCTTTTAAACTAATTGGCTGCATGGGTATGGGAATTGGAAAGGGGGTCGAGGCATTCCCCCAATTTGATGATTTTGGTTTGGAATTGATTTTGTAAATTGTGTTCCCTCAACCCACTCGTGTAATTGGCTTCAAATATGACATGGTACATGGTTTGACTTACTCACCTATATTATTGCATTATACAAAAGATTAAATTGATGAAAATGGTTTTGAAAGCTTTATTGCCATGTTTTGATATTAAATTGAAATCTCAGGAATCGAGGCATTCCCCCCGAGTTGATTTGATAGCTAAAAGGGGTCAAGGCATTTCCCAAATTTAATTTAATAAATAAAGGGGATTGTGGTAGCCTCCCATATTGATTTAATGAACAAATGAGGTCGAGGCATTCCCCCAAGTTGATGGAATTATAATGGCATAATTATAAGCTTGCAAGCATAAGGGTATGACAATAACTATAGTGTGCCTTATTGTTTAAATCCTTGGTTAAATGGATCAGTTATGTCACACATATTTTAATATGGGCTTAAAGAAAATTGTGTAGCTAAGCCGTAAAGGTGGATGTCTTGGGGGATTGATACTAAAAACTCGCAGTTGTCGGTGTGAGGATTGGTCTTAATGATTGTGTGTTTATGACACACTTTATATATATATACATATATATATCACAAAAACTCACCCACGGCCTAGATGGGTCCAGCTCTCCCTACTGAAAGAGCCCCAGTGTGTGTTAGCCACATGAACCAGAGGTACCAAGGAAGATGAGGGAATGCCTCAGTCCCACATGTATGTGAATATGTATATTTTGGACTAGACCTTGAATTGGCATTATTTTACCCTTATCTTGAGTTACATGCTAGCGCTCAACCCGCTAACCATTCTCGGATATTGTATCCCAATGTGATACAGGAATCGGAGACACTTCTACTTTTTTCCTATGTAGTGGCGAGCCTCCTTCTTTTCAAAGGTTGTTAATTCTCAATTTATTTTGTGTCATAGACTATTTGTCATGGTTTCTTTTGTCTATCATCTGGCGCATGTCCTAACTTTGATTTTTTTTGGATTATAGAGGTTTTTTGGATTACTATAGATTGGGATGCTGTTGAAATTCTAAAATTTCTTTTCTGAGTTGCCTTTCTTGTTATATGTTTGGAACTCAACTTATCTTGTTATATGTTTGGAATTCATCCACTGCTAGCTGTATTTTATTTTGTTTGGTTAAGTAAAGGGGGTGGTCCCTAGTCCCCGGTAGACTTGAGATACCTGTCATGGCTAGGTCACGGTTCGGTTAGTGACTAGTTGGTATCAAAGCCCTAGGTTCATGTTCAATTGGGTATGCACAAAGCCGTGTTGAGTAGAGTCTCTTTTATTTCTGTGTAGCGCGCCACACTTATAAGGGAGAGGCTATGAGTTATTTAGGAATGTTTCCTATTCTTGTGTTCTAATTTCAATCTGTACAGTACAAGGTGTTAAAATCTCCTCTAATTTTGTTTGTTCGTGTTTTAGATCATGCCTCCCCAAAAATCTGATTCTCGTGGAAACTACTATGTCCTACCTAAGGATAACATGAACAAATCTCATCCAGCTTATGAGGTACAGCCTCTATCTAGGGTCTCTGCTTCTTATTGCCATCGTGGATTTCTATCAGTCCCTACTAGTCCTCCTAAGGCACCTCGATTTGATGGTACTTCTGCCCCAATACCTCATATGGATGTGTCTAATATTGAATTTCATCAGTTAAATTATTTGTTAAACTCAGTTAGTGACCTCCTAGTCATGCCAGTCTGAACGTGTTGCTCATGTCACTCCTTCTTATAAGGCTACAAAGGTTCTTCAATTCATGAGGTTTATTCCACTGACTTTCACTTGTTCTAAGGTTGATGAGGATTCTTAAGGGTTGATAGATGAGATAGAAAAGATTTTCTAAGTAATGCATATTTTTTACTCTTAGGGTGTAGAGTTTGCCGCATATCAGTTGAAGGATATGGAATATCAGTGGTATAAGGAGTGGGAACAATTGAAAGGATATAACTTTGATCCAGTTATGTGGGATAACTTCTCTTATGCATTCTTTGATTGCTCCTTTTCTCAGAAGCTGAAAGAAGCGAATGCTGAGGAATTTGTGAATTTAAAAAAAGGAAAAATGACTATGAAGGAGTACGCCTTAAAATTCCATCAGTTGTATCGCTATACCCCAGAGTTGGTGTCTTCTATTAGGGCTAAGATAAAAAAGTTTACTTTGGGATTATCTAGGGTCCTGGTGTTAGAGTATGAGGCCGCCTTGCTGAATAATAACATGGATATCTCTAGGCTTGTGGTGTATATAAGCAGGTTGAGGATGAAAAGAAGAAATAAGACAAAATAATAAAAAGGCAGAGTCAGAAAACTATGTATTCTGAGTAGGGTGGAGGCCAGCAAAATAGTAGTAGAAATAGTAGGAAGTGGTCTAAGAAGAAGTAGGGGAAATCTGGTTTTTATTCTACCTCTAGTGCTCCATATCCTAAGCCATTTGGTGATTGTCCTTTTCAGAGCAATAGTGAGTTTAAGGCATAAGGTGCCAATCTTAGATCAGTGGGGCCCAATCAGCTCCATCTTATCCTCCTTATAGATTTTATAGACAGTTGCGTCGTGGTTTTTATGATAAAAGGAGAAATAAGTGCTTTAGATATGGCCATCTTGGCCATAGTCAGAGGAACTATCCTGCAGGTGATGTCGCTACTGAAGCTAATAAGGCTTCAATTGCTACATCTTCTGCTCCAGCATCGAAGGGTGCTACTTCTGATACTAGCATAGGTTGGAATTATCTTTATGTTCTTCCCACCCATCAGGAATCTGAGACTTCTCCTAATGCTATCACTGGTACGTTACAACTCTTTTATGATGATATATATTATGTACGTGATCCAAGGTATACTCTTTCTTATGTGATCATTTATGTGGCTGTTCATTTTGATTTTGGTCCCAAATGTATTTATGATCCCTTTTCTATGTCTACCCCAGTAGGTGACTCTATTATGCTAAAAGGGTTTATAGGGGTTATGTGGTATCAATCTGTGGTAGGGAGATATTGGTGGATCTAATAGAGTTGTATATACTAGATTTTAATATGATATAAGGGATAGATTGGCTCTATTCGTGCTATGTGTCTCTTGATTGTAAAACCTGAAGGGTCAGTTTTCAATTCCTAAAGAAATTGGTGATTAAATGGGAAAGGAGTTCCCTAGTGCTTAAGGAAAGGTTTATTTCATATCTTAGAGTCCAAAAATTGATTTCCAAGAGGTGTTTGAATCATCCAGTTCGAGTTAATGATTTTAATTTTGAGGGCCCTTCTTTGCAATCCATCCCTGTTGCCAATGAGTTTTCGAATGTTTTTCCCGATGATCTTCCTAGTATTCCTCCTGATAGGAAAATAGACTTTGGGATTGATCTTCTTTTAGATACCCATCCTATCTCTATCACTCCTTACAGAATGGCTCTGGCTGAGTTGAAAGAACTCAAGGAGTAGTTGAAAGATCTTCTTGATAATGGTTTTATTCACCCTAGTGTTTCTCCATAGGGTGCTCTTATTCTTTTAGTGCGTAAGAAGGATGGTCCCCTTTGAAAGTGTATATACTATCGACAGTTGACCAAGGTGACTGTGAAGAATAAGTATACTCTTCCTAGAATTGATGACCTATTTGACCAGCTTCAGGGTGCTAAGTACTTTTGTAAGAATGATCTTCGATCGAGTTATCATCAGTTAAAGATTAGGGATATGGATATCTCTAAGACTATTTTTTGAACCCAATATGGCCACTACGAGTTTTTAGTCATGTCTTTTTGATTGACTAATACTTTGGCAGAATTTATGGATCTTATAAACTAGGTTTTCTATCAGTTCTGGACTTATTTGTCATTGTGTTTATGGGTGACATCTTAGCATATTATAAGAGTAATAAGGAATATGTCAATCACCTCCGTATAGTGTTGTAAAATCTTAAGGATCAGCGATAAGTATGCTAAGTTCTTAAAGTGTGAGTTCTGGTTTACTATTGCGACCTTCCTTGGTCATGTTATTTCTAGAGAGGGGGTCATGATAGATCCACAGAAAGTTAAGGTACTTAAGAAGTGGCCTAGGCCCACAACTCTAATCATTATTTGGAGTTTCTTGGGTTTATCTAGGTATTATAAGAGGTTTGTGGAAAGTTTCTCTTTGATTGTTGCTTCGTTGACTAAGTATAATTAGAAAAATGTGAAGTTTCTGTGGTCCGATGCTTGTGAGGGTAGATTTCAAAAGTCAATGGACAAGTTGACTTAGGCTCTGATTTTGACCTTACCCAAGGGTACTGATAGATTTGTTGTTTATTGTGATGCATTTGGTATGGGACTGGGTTGTGTGTTGATGCAATGTGGTAAGGTTATAGCGTATGCATCTAGGAAGCTTAAGGTGCATGAGAAAAATTATCCGACTCGTGATTTGGAGTTGTTGGCTGTGGCCTTTGCATTAAAAATTTGGCGCCATTACTTGTATGGAGTTCATGTTGACATATATTTATACAATAAGAGCATGCAGTATGTGTTCACCCAAAAGAAGTTGAATCTTAGGCAAAGGATATGGCTTGAGTTACTCAAAGATTACAACATGAGCCTTCATTATCACCCAGGTAAAGCTAATGTGGTTGTTGATGCTCTTAACAGGTTGTCCATGCGGAGATTATCTTATATTGATGAGGAGAAACAAGGTTTGATAAATGATATTCACCATTTGGCTAATCTTAGAGTTCATCTTATGGACTCTGAGAACAGAGGTGTGATTGTGGAAGAGGTGGTGAAGTCAATTTTTAGTACTGAGGTGAAGAAGAAATAGGCTTAGGATCCTATCTTGATGCAGATTAAGGATGATGTGGGTCAGTAAAAGGTCATTACTTTTGAGATTAGTGGAGATGGTATCTTAAGGTAGCAAGGTAAACTATATATTCCTGATGTTGATGGGTTGAGGGAGCGAATCTTGGTTGAGGCTCATGAGTCAAGGTACACTATCCATCCTAGTTCGCCAAAGATATACCATGATTTGAAAGAGATCTATTGGTTGAATAACCTGAATAGGGATGTGGCTAATTTTATGGCCAAGTGTATGGTTTGTCAACAAGTAAAGGTGGAGCACTTGAGGCCTAGTGGTTTGTCTCAAGAGATTGAATTGTCCGTGTGGAAGTGGGAAGTAATTAACATGGACTTATTTACTGATTTTCTGCTATCTCAAAATTAGTTTGATTCAATTTGGGTCATCGTGGATGGGATGAATAAGTCTGCTCACTTCTTGCCAGTGAGGACGAATTATTCTGTGTAGGATTATGCCAAAATTTTCATTTAGGAGATCATCAATCTTCATGGTGCACCTGTTTCTATTGTATCTGACTGAGGTACGTAGTTCTCATCTCACTTTTGGCGGTCATTTCAGAGAGGTTTGGGAACTAAGGTAAACCTTAGCACTACTTTCCACCCTCAAATGGATAGACAAGTGAAGAGGACTATTTAGACACTGTAGAATATGCTAAGGTCTTGGGTGATTAACTTTGGTGGTAGTTGGGTCGATCATTTGCCACATAGAGTTTATGTATAATAACGGCGTTATTCTAGTATTCAGTGGCTCCGTTTGAGGCTTTATATGGTAGGAGATATCGTTTTTATATTTGGTGGTTTGAGGTTGGTAAGACTAGAATGTTTGATCTTGACTTAGTTCATCAATTCATAGAAAAGGTGAAAGTGAATCGAGATAGACTTAAGACTAACCAAAGTCACCAAAATTCCTATGCGGTTGTTAAGCGTACAGAATTAAAGTTTGATGTTGATGATTGGGTGTTCTTGAAGGTGTCTCCTGTGAAACAGGTGATAAGGTTTGGAAAAAAAGGGAAGCTCAACCCCTGATATATTGGCCATACTTGATTTTGAAAAAGGTGGGAAATATGGCTTACAAGTTGGAGTTACCTCCAAATTTGGGTTCTATCTATCTAGTGTTCCATGTTTTAATGTTAAAGAAGTGCATGGGTGATCCGTCCTTGGTTGTTCCCTTGGAGGGTGTTGGTGTTTCTGATTCCTTGTCTTATGAAGAAGTCTCGGTAGAGATTTTGGATGGGCAAGTCCGTCATTCAAGGACTAAGGATGTGGCTTCGGTGAAGGTTCTATGGAGGAATCATAAGGTTGAAGAAGCTACTTAGGAAGCTGATGAAGACATGAAATCCAAATATCCATTATTGTTTCCCGCTTTGGATAATAGTGCTTAAG
Source organism: Capsicum annuum (assembly GCF_002878395.1). Lineage (NCBI taxonomy): Eukaryota > Viridiplantae > Streptophyta > Magnoliopsida > Solanales > Solanaceae > Capsicum > Capsicum annuum. The sequence continues at coordinate 161,319,888 of NC_061121.1, forward strand.
GTATGTGTATTCCTAAATATCTTTATATTTTGTCTTTGTTAAAGGTATTTGTTGTTGTGTTTTTGCGTTAAATCATGCTAATGGATGCCTTGACTCATCATTCGAGGATAAATAATCGTAGGGGGAGAATGTAATACCCCAGATTTTGGTCCTGGAAAATTCCTGAGTTTTTTTGAACTCACTACTCTAACTACAACTCACCAAATGAGTTGTTAAGGTGACCCATGGTCACTGGTGATAATTTTCAATATTTTAATAAAGGGTACTTTGGGCATTTTCCTCTTTCCCCACTTAAGACCCATGACTTAAAAGCATATTGGGTACCCTATTCTCAACACTTAGCAAATCAAAACATACTCTTTTCTCTCTCAAATCCCTAAGTCAAGAACACTAGGGTTTCTCAAGGAATTGGCAGAGCTTCCAAGGGTCGATTTCTCTCTATAATTCATGATATCTCAGGCATGTGACTTATCCCTTAAACTTGTTTTAATTAAAGCATGTATTTAAACGGTTGTTCATATGGATTTAAATATGTTTTTTTATATGGTTTAGGGTTTTGGAATGAATGTTATTTAGATTGAATTCCCATGATTTAATATGCATTGTTAATGCTTTATAAATGGTTTTTGAACTAATTGGGTGCATGGGTATGGGAATTAGAAAGAGGGTCGAGGCATTCCCCCAATTTGATGATTTTTGCTTGGAATTTATTTTGTAAATTGTGTTACCTTAACCCGCTTATGTAATTGGCTTTGAATATAATTTTTCACCTGGTGTGACTTACTTATCTATATTATTTCATTGCATAAGAGGTTAAACAGATGAAAAATGGCCTTGAAAGCCTTGTTGGCCATGTTTTGATATTAAATTGAAAGCCCAAGGGTCGAGGCATTTCCCTGAGTTTATTTGATAACTAAAAATGGGTTCATCCATTCCCATAATATGATTTAATGAACAGAGGGGGTCGTGGTATTACCCTATATTGATTTAACGAATAAATAGGGTTGAGGTATTTCCCTAAGTTAATGGAATTATAATGGCATAATTATAAGCTTCCAAGTGTAAGGGTATGATGATGCTTATGGTATGCCTTACTAGTCAATTCCTTGGTTAACTGGATGGTTTGTGTGATACTTATTTTAATATGGGCTTTAAAAGGTTTCCATAGCTAAGCCGTAAAGGTGGATGTCCCGGGGGGGTTGATACTTGAAACTCACATTTATTGGTGTGAGGGTTGGTCTTGATGACCGTGTACATATGACATACTTTATGGGGTCGGTACATTCCCTGATCTTCCTTGATACCTCTGGTTTGTGTGGCTAACACTCACTGAGGCTCTTTTAGCAGCAGGAGCTAAACCTATATAGCTCGTGGGTTCCTTTTTATGATAGTTAAGCCACATAGTCCATGCTAATGTTTAACTTGCATATTAAACCTTTCTCCCTATCCCAGCATCTTATATATATATAGATATATATGCATGCATGTATGTGAATATGTACATTGAGTTTAGAGATTGTATTTTGAATTTGCATTGTTTTACCCTTATCCTGAATTATATGCAAGCGCTCAGCCTGCTAACTGTCCCCAGAAGGTGTATCCCCATATGATGCAGAATCGGAGACATTTCTATTTTTCCTACATAGTGGTAGGTGATCTTTGATCGTTCATGAGTTAGCTTGAAGTGGTGAGCCTCCTTTTTTTTGGAGTTTGTTACTTGTCAATTAATTTCTTGTCATAAACTTTTTCTCATGGTTTCTTTTGTCTATGGTTGGGGGTATGTCCCGACTTAGATTATTTTTGGATAGTAGAGGCTTTGTGGATTACTATGGATTGGAATGTTGTTGAAATTCTGAAATTTCTTTTCTGAGTTGCCTAGCTTGTTACTTCTTCGAGACTCAACTTATGTTGTTATATGTTTAGAACTCATCTGCTGCTAGTTGTATTATGTTCTGTTTGGTTAGGTAAAAGGGTGGTCTCCATTCCTCAATGGACTTGAGATACCCGCTATGGTCAGGCCCTAGTTCAGGTTGTGACATGTTGTGTGTCCATATGGGGACTTTTATTGTTAGTGATGGTGGCTTGAGATGATCTTTACTGTGTGTTGCCCTTATGGGGGCCTTATTTGGTATTGTGGGCCTTGTGTATGCATTTGTTGCTTCTTCATGATAGATAAACCCAAGTTTGGGTTAATGTGATATTAATGATGTCTTACTTGCAACTTTACACTAATAGTACATTGCTTATACAAAATCATAGATGGTTGACATATTGAGTGGACTCTAAGCTGCCATGTACATATATTGAAAGGATTTGAGATCTTTATACAGGTTTAGTTATGAGCATTACATCCTCATATCATACATACATTTATGAGATATTAGTATCATTGTGGAAATATTGATTTTGAAAGAAATAAGACATTTTTACAAAACCTTTTTACAAAACCCTCTATCTTAGCCCATAAATTGGAGAGGATATATGGATATTGAGATTTGGATTTAGTATTGAGAAAGCATATGGGTTGCGAACCCCCATGGGTCCTACCTAGAAGTGTTGAGGCTCGCTAGCTGTATACAGAGGTTATGTGTTAACCTTAGTCGCATCACATCATCATTGCATTTCATTGATTATATATCTTTAGTGTTGTGGTTTTGTTCTTAATTCAATTTATGTCTATTCTTTTTCTTTTACGTACCTATCTTCTTTTTTATATGCTATATTTTGAATTGTTAGTGGAGATAGTGTGAGCTACTGTGGTGCTCATTTTATATATTTATATATCTTATTTTCTAATTTGCTCATTTGTCCTATAATACGTATTGATTATAAGTGGACCGTAGTCATCCCTATTGTGCCTTTTCGATGCTTCTGTAGGTATGAGTGCACCGTGCAGTAGTTGGGACATGCATTTTATCATTGACACTTTGAGGTATTGGTCGTGCTATGCCTTCAAAGTCGACCTTAGACCTCCTCCTATCCATATGATGTCTTTATTTTGTATTCAGAGACAGACTTGTAGTTCTCGGATTTCAACTGTATTTTCTAGCTTCAAGTTGTATTTAGATTGTTCTTACACTCTACACTAGATTTTGGGATAGTTTATGGTATCTTTGTTATTAAGACTTCTGCTATTATTTTGTATGTTTGGTCTGACTTGGCTCTAGAAGTCTCACCTAGGGAATTGTGTAATGTTTTGTTATTACCTATCAATTTGGGCGATTGGCTTACTTTTTAATGCTTAGCCGCAATAAGTGCCATCATGACCTTAGTTTTTGGGTCGTGACACTAGGTATTAATTGAACCAGTCCCAACTATGTCACTAAGTCAGATTTAAACTTCAGTTAAACGGTAAGAATAAATTCCATTCTTGTTCAGTCTAGCTTTAGCCTTCATTTAAGTACTAATGATCCCAATGGGGGAGATATTATAACTTCTTGAATTTTGAGCTTAGGTACTAAGCACTTAGCAAAGAAATTTTGATTAAATAACTTTAAATTTCCTGTGATCACACAAAGGTTCATGTGTGTTAACCATGAACACGACCCATGAAACTTTATGTGGAATTTTCCTCAAATTCCTAGGGAACCATGAAGAGGTCCAGGACCTGTGGAACCAAACCATGAGTTGTGAACCCACTCGTGGAACTAGTTTCCAATTTACTTCAACTCCTAGGTCCCATGATGCATATTTTAACTCATGGAACAAGATCACAAGTCGTACAGCAATATTTGGAACCAGGATAGAGAGTTGAAAATTTTCCCTTGAGAACCATGAGTCACGATATGAGTCGTGGAAGGCAGTCCATGACCCATGAACTAATTGTGGAAGTAAATTTAGAATAGATGCAAAATCCCCCAAGAAACCATGACTTAGATCATGAATCGGGGGATCGATTCATAATTCATGGAGTGAGCCATAGTTGTAATCCTGAAAAAATTTTGGTTCCTTATTTTTGCAACCTATAATACAATGTTTTAGTTTCTCAAAAGATGGTATATCATCAAGTTTTGTCAATCTTTCCATTATTATACTTTGAACTCCTAAAATCCAAAATAAGTACTTAAGAATAGAAAATCTAGAGTTCTCCTCTCAGTCATTCAGCTCAAGTTCTCTATTCAGATTTTGTATCCCCATCGGATATGTAAAGATTTAATAAGGGTATCCTTTCAGCCTCATGTTAATATTTTCAAACAGTACTATAGTATTGGATTCAATAAGGGTATCCTTGCACCGTCATATCAATATTTTCAAACAGTACTACAGTATTGGATATTCAAGTTAGGGTTTGACTCCAATTATGCATATTATCTTAATTTCAGTTTTAGTAAAGGATCGAGAATGTTAATATCCTATTAAATATTTGTTTATCATGATTTTAAGTCTTCTCATATTTCAAATACTTGAAACATACACTCAACTGAATCTATCTTGAAATAGCTATATAGTTATAGTACAGAGCATTTTATAAAGATAATTTTTAGCGGTTCATCATACCCTATTGTTTAGATAGATAGAAATTTAAATTATGTATAAGGATATCCATATAAAAACTTTTTTGGAGAGGACTATCTAGTACCATGAGGACATAGTTTCAACAAACCCAAGTTCCATACTACGTGACACCATAGTATTTGAGTGCACCACAAGTTGGTTAGCTCTCTTTATGCCCTGTAAAGGTTTACAATAGCCCTTCCAACTAGAATTATACAATTGACATCATGAGCTCACATGATGTATGTCAATTGTAAGAATCTCCCCACTTAAAGATTTTATATTACTTTATTTAGAAATTAATGGAATAATTTATCAGACTTGCAGTTCAAGACATGTTTTCAGCTCAAGACTTAGAAATAGATTTACATGCATAGATTTTGAAAGTTGATTCTCAAAGATCCTTCTTTATTGATTTAGCATGTTCTTTCTATTTCTCTTATTCACATAAATTGAACCTCATCAATATCTACAAGAAGGTTGTTCTTATTATTATGATCTTGTTTAGATTTAACCTTATATACTCAGTCATCTCACATATTGATCACATATTTTTCTTTGCTCTACATGTCATTGATGTAGATTCTCGTGATCGTTCTGAAACTTGTCTCTACAGAGATTACAGCTTTTCTAGTCTAAAGTTAGTGATCCTTCTCATTCGGGGACTTCATAGAGTAGTTTAATAGTTTAGATTTATTTTAGACTATTTTTTTTATTGGTAGCTAAGTCCAGTCCTAATGAATTTATTTCTTTTAGTTATTAGAGGCTTAATTTAGACATAGTTGTTTTAGATTTCCAAAGATTTTCAATTATTTATTTTGTTATGAGTTAAAGTATTATTGCTCATTTAGTCATGTCCAGCATCTACATCAGTTTTTGAGATATTATTACTGCATAGATATGTTATGCCAATGGTCCTCTTGGCGCTACTTATGGTGCCAAGTTCCAGTCACACCTAGGGTGTAATCTTGGGTCGTGACATTTTTAACAAGCATAAATCAAAGAATTTTCTAAACCTCATCAATAAAATTCTGGGGATTCTCACCAAACTTTAACCTTGTGAACTTTGGAGGGTTTATTTTGAGAAATTCGTAGATCTTAAAAACATCTTGAGAACAGGAACTGTCTAGGGATAAATGGTTGTCATGAGTACAACTATCTAAGTTAACATTTTAATAACATTCCTAAACTTGACATTGGGATCAATATGGGGTGGTTGAATAGCAGATGAACCCCACTATATAACTAGTGGCAAAGGTGGAGTCTCAAAGTTAGCATTCTGGTATAAAAAAAAAGCTCCATTCTTCTTTTGTACTATATGGTTAGAGGCACCCGAGTGAAATCAACTCTAGCATTAGCATCGGCCCTCTGACTCCCAGTTCTCTTTGAAGGCATGATCTGCAACATGTGTAGAGCACCAGTTAGAAAAGAGACATTGAGTTAAACTCTATCATACGACTAGATAGTGAAAGGTGTGAAATATTTCTAAATTCCATATGGCTCCAAATTACAAATGTGCCTTTCATATATATAAGTAGGACACTACTAAACACAGCTTCAGAGATACCCTAGGATACTTGAACCTATTGCTCTGCTACTAAATATTTCATGACCCAAGTTTAAACTCTATCCATGAGCCATAATTAGCAGCTCACGAGCAGTTTTGAAGGACCCTTGGCATAGCATATCTATAAAGTAATATAAATAAGAAAAATAATATGGAAACATACATAATGGTAATAGGCTAAATCTGAAAAGGGCAATCTTTATTAAGACATAACTAGAAATGAATGAAAGACTATCAACTACTACATAATTGTTATTTAGTAAAGCATCTGCTACTAATCATAAAAGTCAACAAAGACAAGACCCTGTAACCTTTAATGACACAAAAGTATAAAATAAACTAATAAGAAAGCTTCAAACAACTCTATGCCTACTAGATGATAGGTGAGCTTACCAATCTATTGAATATCAGGTGTTACCGAACATCTAGCAGTAAACCTCAAGCTCAGTTCCTAAATTGACATCATAAGAAGATATAATGGGACATGTAGTCAATATAATGAAATGTATTGGTAAGTTATATACATAGCATAAACCAAAAATCTAAACATAATGTCATGTATGGAGTAACGTAAAATAAGAGTAAAAAGTTGAATCAAAAGTCTTAATGAGATCACTTAAAATATCTTTAAAAAATTAATAGCCTAAAGAGAAACGTAATAGGAAAGTATTTGTAAGAGCATCTTTCATGTACATAATAATAAAGTCATAAAGTAACCGGCATAAACCATATGAGCTCATAATGTCTAACTTATAATTCTAGTTGGGGAGGGCTTTCCTATACTTACCAAGGTATAAAACCTATTTATCTATATATATAAAAAACAAATCCTCTTGGTCTAAAGGGATTGTCCGACTTGGGGATCAAACCATATCCTACGATAGTAATGTAGTTATGGGATATGTACTATCGAGAACCTATGTACTCTCGATACTAAATAGTCCTTCTAAAACCATTTTTATAATCATATAGACTCAAAACATAAAGCTATCTAAAATCATATCATGAGTCTCTGCTCACATTTTCCATTCTACAATCATACTTGTTGTGGGACAGTGCTCAAATCTATATCATAAGTCATATGTTTGAATCTTTGATCTATAACGTATATTCTTGCACATAGGACCATGCTTTAATAATTCCAAACCATATGTAGTAGATTGACTATTGGTAATCCTTAAAGAAATTGTCCAAAAATGTCTAGGACTCACGATTTCAAACCACGTTTCATGGTTAGATAGTATGATTCATAGTATGACTCATGAGATCCATATTCCAGATTTGAAACAGTTTCTCATTGGTATTTTTGTTATTTCCTACTAGATAAAGCCCTAAGTTATATCATTGTAACTTTATTAGAGGGGGATTAAGGGTTAAACCATTGATTCTTTCCCTCATTCTCATAGTTTATACTTAGAACACTAGAAAGAGGCGATTCAACTTTCTCCAAGGCCTAAGGCTAGGGTTACTCATTAAGTTCTAGATTTTCAAGTTCTTGAAAAAGATTTATTTAGTCCATGTATGTGGGATTTCAATGAGGGTCTTCTTTAACCCTTATGTCTAAAGTCTTTTTTAGAATCTCACTCATAATTTCCATGATAGAGGGTTCAAACCCAATTCTCAATAATTATAAGATTTTCACTCTTTATAATTTATTTTATTTTTATGATTCTTGTTTTAGTATCTATGAATGATTTTAGAAATACCAAATTGTTTATTCTATTTGACGAACTATTATGCATGATTTGACAAATTTTAATATATTTTAGAGAAACTTTGCATGTTATGAACACATGATCAGAAACTTAATATATTTAGCATGACTAGTTCAGTATTTTCAAATATTAGCATAGACAGTAATTGAACTAGTTCATGTTTTATTTTCAAACACTTTGTATGTTTATGAGCCAACAGTAACTATTTTGGAAGTAGTATTCAACACCGAGCGGGCTATGGTCCTAGATAGTCAAGTCCAAGAACTACATGCCACCGTAGATTTATTTTCCCAAATGGGCTCAGTTAGTAGATACACATCAATCATGGTTTTATACCTTGGCAAGGTATATTTCACTCTCTAATAGGGTGTATACATTGAATTCCATGATAGATCACATGGATTATATTGGTTAAGAGAACCTACCACAGATATAGTTTTAGCATTATTCGTACATGACCCTCAATTTTAGTTAAATTGAGTTATTTCAAGTTCTTAAAACTATGCTTCAGATTACAATTATGCTTTTACTTTTGGATCATTGTACCAAAGTAAAGTTACTTATTCAGTTTTATATATTTCATATACATCATTTATAAACCATGTTCACTATATTTAGCATTGTATATCTCTCAAGATCCATATATTCAATGTTTTGAGCGTTTACATCTTTCCACTATATTTTTTTATAATATAAGTCCTAGTACTTGCTCTCAGTCATGCAGTAAAATACATTTTAGTGTAATATTCAACAACAACTTTTTTTAGTCTTCATCATTTAGGACATATTTTATTTCATTTATGCTCAGCCCAAACTTAGTTTCAATCTAAGTTTTAGTTTTTCTTCTTTTTAGTGTTAGCAAGGTATATTGTCTCAATAGCTTATTCTGTTGGTAGAGGCTTTTAGACATAGTTGATTTAGCAATTTTTTATGATTATTGGACAATCTTTTATTTTAGTAAGACATAAAGTAGGTTTTATAATTACCCATTTCAGTATCATTATACTTCTAAATAGTATTTATAGTAGTAACATGCTAGTATCAAAGATTATCTTAGTATTACTCATGGTTGTAAGAACTATATTTCATCCAAGGTGTACACTTGGGTCATGATAGACTTGATTTCAGAGCATCAGTTTTAAAGTGTTTTAGGGTGTCTAAAAGTCACGTTAAGTAAGACCTTTCCATGGGTGTGAAGCATGCCACACTTATGAGGAAGAGGCTATAAGACATTTTAGAAAACCATCCCTTCTTTCATGTTCATTATTGTACATTAGAGTTTGAATTTCCTTACTCCTTTTTAATTAATGATTTATGTAATTTAGATAATGCCTCCACACAGAATTAATAGATAGAAAAATAGTCAGGATGTGAACCCACATGCACCAGTAAATAATGAGATTACTAATGTTAAGTCTGAAATGCCATCCATATCTTAGCACAAGCTATGACAACCTAGGTGAATTATTAGGTATCAATTAAGGTTAACCTAAATGATGTCAGCTACTACCTGAGTTAGAGATATTATCAGGATGAACCAACCAAAGTGCTTTAGGTTAAAGGTGGAGAAGGACCTATAGAATTATATTTATAAGGTGAAAAAAATTCTCCAGCTGATGAAAGTGTTTGAGTTTGAGAGGGTTGAGCTAGTTTCTTATCATAAAGGATGTGGCTCACTTATAGTTTACTCGATGGAAGGACATCCATGGTAGGAATGTGGCTCCCATAGTTTGGTATGAATTTATTTATGCCTTTTTTGATCGATTCTTCTCAAGAGAGTTGATGTAGGAAAAGGTTTAAGAGTTCATGAACTTAAGACATGGATCTATATTAGTAAAAGAGTATAGATTAAAGTTCACCTAGCTTTCTATGTATGCTCTAGAGATAGTAGCTGAGCCAAGGTCCAAGATGAGAAAGTTTGTTTATAAGGTTTCATACTTGGTTAAAAAAGAGTTCAGGACTACTATATTGATAGTAGATATGGATATCTCAAGGTTGATGACCCATGCCTAGCAAATTGAGGAAGAGAAACTAAAATAGAGGGAAAGGAAGAAAAGGAGAGCTAAGATAGGTAATCTTGAGTATAGCCAGCAGAGGTCCAAGGGTAGGAACCACTCTTTCTTCTAGCCGAAATCATTATTTATAGACCTACACAACTAGTACTTCATCACTAGCGCCCAGACCTAAAATGATCAGAAGAGTAAGGAATCTGACTCTCATTCATAGGGTAGTGTTGCAAAGGGGAACTCATATTCCACCTATAATTGGTGTGGTAAGAATTACCTAATAGAATAATGTTATGGCAAAGTAGAATGCTATAGGTGTGGTTAAATTGGTCATATGTTGAGGAATTTCCCTTCTTTTAAGCATGGAAATAGTGGAAATTAGACTTAGCCTACCTTTTTAGTAGCTTTAGCAGGTCATCTCTCTTAGTAGAGTGCCTCTTTTAATAAAGGTGGTGGTCAAGGTTATAACTATTTTTATGTACTTTTATCTTACCGGGATCATGAGAGCTTACCAGATATAGTCACTGGTATGTTACAGGTATTTACTCATGATGTATATACTTTTCTAGACCTACGGGATAATCTATCTCTCATGACCCCTTATGTTGATTATAAATTTGGAGTTAGTCCTGAGAAACTTCTAGAACCCTTACCTATTAACACTTTAATTTATGTGTTGATTATAACTAATTGGGTATACAAAAATTACTCTATTCCAATCATTCACAAGGTCACCATAGCTAATTTAGTTGAGTTAGACATGACAGAACTTTATTTCATTCTTAGCATGGATTAATTATATTTATGTTATATCTTAATTGACTAAAGAATCAGAGTCATAACATTTCAGATCCTAAATAAACTAGTCTTTGAGTGGAGATGAAGTCCTACAAATCCAATAGGTAGCATCATCTCTTACCTTAAAACTAAGAAGATGATTTCTAAAGGTTATATCTATCATCTTGTTTGGGCTAAGGACTCTAAGTCTGGGACCGCATCTCTTTAGTCAATCCTAGCGGTTAGTAAATTTCTAAAAAATTTTCCTAAGGATCTACTTGGAGTCTCTCCTGAATGTGGGATCAACTTTGGAATAAACCTTCTTCAAAATACACAACCTATATTTATACCTTCTTACACAATGGATCCAGTGAGCTTAAAAAATCAAAAGAGCAATTGAAAGACCTCTTGGATAAAGGTTTCATCCGACCCAATATTTTTCCATATGGTGCTCCAGTTCTTTTCATGTATAAGAAGAACAGTTTTATTAAAATATGTATTGACTACCATCAATTGAACAAAATTACAATCAAGAATAAGTATCCCATCCCTAGGATTTATGACTTTTTCAATCATCTTTAGGGTTACAATTATTTCTCTAAGATTAACCTTATATCCAGTTATCATCATGTAAGAGTTAGAGAGTGAGATATCATAAAGACAACCTTTAGGACTCAATATGATCACTATGAATTTATGGTTACGTCTTTTGGACTAACAAATGCTCCTTCATATTTTACATACTTGATGAAGGTATTCAAATAGTATTTTGATATGTTCATCATTGGCTTTATATATGACATTCTTATCTATTACTAAAGTGAGAAGAAGTATGCAGATCATTTCAAAGTTGTGTTCATGACTCTCAAGGACTATTAGTTGTTCACTAAGTTCAGCAAGTGTAAGTTTTGGTTGAAATCAGTTGTGTTCTTTGGCCATGTTGTCATTAGTGAGGATGTACAAGTAGATTTTCAAAAGACAGATGTCATAAAAAAGGGACTAGACTTATTTCTCCATTAAACAGGAAGAGCTTTTTGGGCTTGGCAAGTCACTACAAGAGGTTTGTTGAGGGTTTCTTACTTATTTCTACTTCATTAACCAAGTTTACATAGAAAAAGGTTAAGTTTCGCTGGTCTAAATTCTGTGAGAAGAGCTTTCAGGATTTGAAGTCTCAACTTAGTTCTCTCCAGTTGTGACTCTATTAGTGTGTTCAAGAAATTTCATATTTTATTGTGATTCATCTAGAATTGGACTTGGGTGTGTGTAATGCAACATGGTAAGTACATTTCTTATGCTTCCAGATAGATTAAGGTTCATGAGAAGAACTACCCAACTCATGACCTCGAGTTGGCAGCTATGGTATTTGTCCTAAAGATTTGGAGACACTATTTGTATGATGTTCATGTTTATTTATTTACAAACCATAAGAATTTGCAGTATGTATTTAGTCATAAGGATTTAAACCTTTGAAGTGTAGGGATTGAGCTTCTCAAAGATTATGATATGAGTGTACTTTACCATTTGGGTAAGGTTAACATAGTGGTTAATGCTCTTAGTAGGTTGTCTATGGGTAGTGTGGCCCGTGTTGAAGAAATAATAAAGAATATAGTAAGTATATACATATACTTGGTCAATTAGGAGTTCATCTTATAGACTTAGCATATGTATCATTTAGAATGGTTTGGAATGGAGTCTTCTCTTATGATGGAAGGGAAGGAAAATCAAGATAAACATCCTATTTTGCATAAGTTAAAATAAGTTGTTCATAGTTAGAAAGTGGAGGTATTCTCTCAAGAGAGAGATAGTTTTTTCACTATTAGGGTCTTCTGTGTGTTCCAGATATGGGTGATTAAAGACAACAAATATTAATAGAGGCTCACAGCTCTCGATATTCTATTCATCCAGGTGACAACAAGATGTACCCTGATCTATGTGAAGTATATTGGTGGAATGGCATAAAGAGAAACTTTGCTGATTTTGTGGATAAGTGCCCTAATTGCTAGCAGGTGAAGGTAGACCATCAGAGGCCAAGATATATGACTCAGGACATTGGTATTCTTACATACAAAATGGGAGATAATTAATATGTATTTTCTCATGGTTTTACCTCACTAGACGATAGCATGATTCTAGTTGGATGGTAGTATATAGGATTACTATGTTACCTCACTCTTTGCTTATCAAGACTATAGATTCAGTAAAAAATTATTCCATACTCTACATTAATGAGTTGTCAAATTGCATGGAATTCCCATGTCTATTATTTTATATAGGGGTACTCAATTCATGTCTCAATTTTGAAAGTCCTTCTAGTAGGGTCTTGGAATCTGGGTAGATCTCAGTACAACATTTCACCTGTAGATATATAGTAAAGCAGAGTAGACTATTTAAACATTAGATGATATGTAGAAAGCCTGTGTGCTCGATTGCAAAGTTAATTGAGATGACTACTTACGTCTTATAGAGTTTGGTTACAATAACAATTTCCATTATAGTATCCAAATGACTTCTTTTGAGGCACTTTATGGGCAGAGATGTAGGTCTTCTATTGGTTGGTTTGAGGTTAGTGAAGCTACAATGATTGGGCTATATTTGGTTCATGAGACTATGGAAAGGTTATTCTAAGAAGAGAGATGTTGAAATCTACTCAAAATTGTCAGATGTCTTATAAAAATGTGAGGACAAAAGTGCTTGAGTTTTTTATTAATAATTGGGTGTTCTTGAAAGTTTTACCCATGAAAGGGAAGATAATATTTGGTAAGAATGGGAAGCTTAGTACCTGGTATATTGGTCCTTACAAAATTTAGAGATTTATTGGAAATGTGGCTTATAAGTTAGAGTTTTTTGTGGAGTTAGTATCAGTGCATCTAGTTATCAAGCTTTCATTGTTGAAGATGTGCATTGGCGATCTGGCATTGGTTGTGACTTTGGAGAGTGTCGTAAAGGATCACCTTTCTTATTAGGAGGTTTCAATTGAGATACTTGGATAGTAAGTTTGTAAGTCGAGGAATAAAGAGGTTGCTTCAATTAAATTCTTCTGGAGGAATCAGTTAGTGGAAGGAGCTACTTGGGAGGAAGAAGTAGATATGATGACCAAGTACCCTCATATTTTCTATTCTAGCACCGAGTCAACATGAGGTAGTGATTTTCCTTATTTAGTTATTCCTTTATGTTTATAGCTATTTTAGAAATTAGATTTTGTATATGCATTCATGCCATGTATGTTTCAATTGAGTTCTTACTCTCAAACTAAATTAGTTCTGATCAAGATACATGTCTAGTTTCAAAATCAGTCTCATATAATTAATTTCATTTTTCCCAATTTAGTATCAATCTTTATTCGAGGATGAATAATCCCAAGGGGGAGATATTGTAATACTTCAAAACTTGGATGGGATTTAAAACAAGCTTAACGTAAACAAATACCTTGGAAATTCAAAGTTTCATCTTAGTACGAGTCATACAATGAGAGCACGAGTCATGGAATGACTCGTGGTAAGATGGTAAAAGTTTCCCGAAGTTCTAGTCACCATGACTCACTCCATGATTCATGGACTATATGTACAATACATACAAAAAAACTAGTACTGATGCTTAGATCCAAACTCCTAAAAGATGTCAAGTTTGCCTCAAAGACCACAACTCACTATATGAGTCATGGTATCAAATACGAGTCACACTATGACTCGTAGGATGCCTAGTAAGATCACCCAACTATTATATGAACCACAAGTCAAGCCACGAGCCATAGTTTTACTCATAGAAAGCCTTCTAGAAATAGTCCAAAAATATTCCAGGATTCACGGGTTCAAACCACGATTCATGGTTTGATAATACGAGACATACTATGACACTTGAGGGTAGTTTTTTAGAAATTTTAAAATAGTTTCTTGGGTAATTTCATCCTTTCCCACTCATTAAACACCTAAGCTATGTCATTTTAGCTTCCTTAGAGGGGGATTAATGGTTAAACCATCAATTATTTCCCTCATTCTCGCAGTTTATACTTAGAACATCAGAAAGAGGCAATTTAAGTTTCTACAAGGCCTATGTCTAGGATTACTCATTAATTTGTAGATTTGTAAGTTCCTCACTGATAATTCTCAACTTACACATCAATTTATTACAAGGTGGACGTTGTCAATATATTTACCCAACAAGAGTCGGAGTCAAATCCACGAGGAACAATGTGAGTGGCGATTGATTAAATTCAAAATAAAAGTGCTTGCTAAAATTCTAACCTATGGTACAAAATGGTTTGGGGATTTTCAATCATGTCAAGTGCGAATGCAAATCTTGGTCTTCTAAGGGACTAATTTCAGATTAAGAACAATTAGAGTGTAATCAATTAGAATGAATCTAGGGATTATACTTTCCTAGGGTCAAGATGTGCATGGGAACATGATAATTCGATGCAAATTTTAATCATTGATGATATGGTAGGCTAGGTATAATATCCTTGAAGCTAGTTTTTCAACAAAACCACAAGGATTTCACCCATTGGCTCTTTTGAGCACCTAACAAATGTGTCAATCAAAACTACCCAATACCTCAATCAAGGCATCCCTATTTCTAGGATGATACTCATGGTATAGTTAACTTCACAACCACTCTTATGTCTAAGATAGTGATAGATTAGCAAACTATACACATAATTTTCTATCGTTGCTTTGGTCTCCATATCCCTCTTTCAAGGTTGATATGGATTCCTAAAGTTCACCCAAAACCTTTCTTTCGAAGATGGCCTTAAGTTTTCTAGAGTTTGGAGATTTCACCTATCAAACCCATTTGGGTATTTGGGGCTTTCACCTATTAAATCCCAAGCAATTTAATCAAGCAATAACAGAACCCATCATTAACAAACTCATCTACACAAAAATATCACAACCCACACACAATTGCACCCTAATCAAGCATGATCCCAAGAGGTAGATCTAGCAACTCATAATGATAATAAACATAAATAAACCAATATTTCCATCAAATTTATCCATAAGAGAAGAAAGAGATGGCAAACCACACTTTAGAATCCAATGAATCTTTAATGGGTGAAGTCAAATCTACACTTAAAAGTCACTCTAATGTCTTGTTAGCTCAGAATTAGTAAAAGTCTTGCTCCAAGTTCCAAGAAATTATAGAAACTGTAAACTAAGGATGGGAGATAGGTGATGGAATGATGGATGATCAGATAAATAAGGGTTTTGAGCCTTTAAATGGGAATTTAGGGTCAGCTGGCCAAAATTACATTTCTACCCTTAGGCTATTTTCCGCTCTCACATGATCGCAGCATCCTGATCGCGATCATACTCACTACAATCATGATTAG
The DNA here is from genome assembly GCF_002878395.1 of Capsicum annuum. NCBI lineage: Eukaryota > Viridiplantae > Streptophyta > Magnoliopsida > Solanales > Solanaceae > Capsicum > Capsicum annuum. Next base: position 161,335,773 of record NC_061121.1, read on the forward strand.
TCCATCATAATCGCAGTTGGTTGGCTACCTTGACTCACCGTGATTGCGATAACTGCAGGCTTGATCTGTATCCTGCTTCAGCTTGTCCAGTTCATGCACTTTAATTTCTTTTTTGATCCATTTTTTCTCAAGTTTGCTTCTTGTTTTTTTCAACACTTGTACACCTGCAAAATATAAGAATTAGTACATTTAATAGCAAAGTTGTCTCATTTAGACATTCAAATCATATAGTGTGCATGAAAGTGGACTGCAAATGAGTGGTAAATTCCCCACTCATCCCTCACCAAGATTTCTTTAGTCCAAGTATGTGGGATTTCAATGGGGGTTTCCTTTAACCCTCATGTCCATGGTTTTTTTAGACTTTTAGTTGTAATTTCCATGATTCCATGATAGAGGGTTCAAACCCTATTCTCTATAAATATGAGATTTTCATTCGTTACAAGTTATTGTATTGTTATGATTCTTGTTTTAGTATCTATGAATGATTTTAGATCCCAAATCAGTCATTGTATTTGAAGAACAATTATGCATGATTTGACATATTTTAGTCTATTTCAAAGAAATTTAGCATGTTATGAATGGATGATCCTAGATTTCAATAAATTTAGCATGACTAGTTCAGTATTTTTAGAATATTAGTACAAAGAGTAATCAAACTAGTCCATGCTTTATTTTCAAACGTCAATTTATGTTTATGATCTAATAGTAACTAGTTTGGGAGTAGTATTAGATCAGGCAATGTTCCAGATACCCAAGCCCCAAAATGAGGTGCCATCATAGGTTCATTTCACCAAATAAACTCAGTTGGTGGATCCATATCAGTCACGGCTTTATTCCCCTGAAAAAAATACTACGTCCTTCTAGTGGTGGTGTATACATTGGACTCCATTTTATCTCACATTTTTATGTCGGTTAAGAGAACCTTCAATAGAGATAATTTTAGCATAATTCATACATGACCCTCAGTTTTAGTTAAAGTGAGTTACTTCATGATTTTTAAAGCATGTTTAGTACATTTCTAGCATTGCATGTCTCTCATACTTAGTGTATTTAAAGTATTGATTACATACCTCTTTGCACTATATTATCTTATTTTATAGGTTCTGGTGCATAGTCTCATACACATAGTTAGATACACTTCAGTACCAGATTCAAAGACAGCTTTGGTGAGTCCTCATTATTCAAGGACATTTTTTATTTCACTTATGCTCAGCCGAGGCTTTAGTTTAGTTTTGCATCTTTTGGGAGTTAGATGGGGATCTTATCCCAGCAACTTATTCAGTTAGTAGAGGCTTTTAGAAAAAAGTTGATTTAGATTTTATTTTAATGATTATTGAACAATCTTTTATTTTAGTAAGATATAAAGTTGATTTTATAGCTACCCATGGGCATCCCAGGTCCAAACCAGAATCGGAGACCATCCCGGTTACCTAACCCTACCTCTAAATATGCATACCCTGAGTCAAATGAATTACGAACATATAACAAAACAGCGTTTATTAAAATTTCAGACTCTGGGATAGGTCTATAACTATGACCAACCCAAACAAGTCCAACCATCTAATACCAACCAATAACCATAACCAAACAGAAATACTAACTAAGTTCTTGTCATAACGTAACATAAAATGATGGAACAATCATAAATTCAGCCAAAAAGTATCAGCCTTAATACTAGTGCCAATACTAAGGCTGAAACCAATACCGACACCGCTCATTCAAACCCATAGTAGTTTCATAAAACCTCTAACCAAAAGAAACATAATATTCGGTTGGGACATGCCCCCAACCATAGCCAAAATCAATATCTATAAAATAACCAAAGTATGAAAAGATGTCCATGATATGAAATGGCTTCAATCCAATAGCTGATCCTGAATTCGATCACTAAGCAGGAGGAGTAGAATAGCCGATTCCTGCATCACATGGAGATACAGTCACCCAAAGATGGGTTAGCGGGAGAACACTAGCAAGTACTCAGGATAAGGATAACATAATGCCAATCTTTAAAACCATGTAAACCAACCATATAAATTCACAAAAATATATACACACACACATATATATAACCATGCTGGAAAGAGGGAACCGGGTTTAGCATTCATTTAAAATCATTAACCTGAGTATGTGTAGCTAAACCGTCATAATCCACCCATGAGCTATATGAGTCCAGTTTTACCTTCTAGATGATCCTCGATATGTGTAGCTGCATAAATTGGAGATACCATAGGAGTAGGAGATTCTCGTGTACCCTTCGCTCTCCATGATACATATATACAAGTGTTAGGGGATTCCCGTGTACCTCTCAAGTATAAGTTCGCCATGCCCAATCCTCATGTCGGCAAATATGAGTTTCCAGTGTTCGTCCTTTGGATGCACACCTTCATGGTTAGCTATCACACCCTGCAATTATTGCCTAATTAAAACCATTATCATACAACCAAACCACCATTCCATTAATTATTAACCAAGTCCATCATTAGTGCTATCGTCATACTGACTATAGATTCAAGCAATGTCCTTAGTCAATATTTTATGAATAAAGGATTCCCATATACCCATAATTTACATTATTTAGTTACTTGGGAGATTTCCATGTACCCCACAAGTATGTTCATTAATTAGTTTGCTTGTGGGATTCCCTTGTACCCCATAAGGCTTTCAACTAAACCAACCATAACCACTAAGACCTTACCATTTGACCATTTCAAACCATTTAAACCATTTAGGGTTCCATTACCAAGTTATACCATGCAATAGTTCCATTAGAAGTCCAATAATATAGTAAAAGTATTCTCATAGGCATTTTATCAAACATGTTGGGGCATAGTATTTCCAAAACCAAAATCAATTACCAATTGACTATTCCCATACAACCAATTATCCAAACCACCCTAAAAACATGTAAATCCATATTTAAAACATGGAAAAACTATAACCAAGCATTTATAATCAAAAACCCCAACATATATTTGCTAACCCAAAACCATACGATAATTATGCCATAAAAATAATTTATAAAACATGCCTTTAGTTGGAACCAACAATGAGGGAGAAGTATCTTGCCTTAGATTACGAAGATAAAGGAGAGAGATCACCCGTACAAGCCCCAAATTAATCCTCTAGATGAAACCCTAGACTTTCTTTAACCAAAAGCCTTAGAGAGAATTTGAGAGAGTTTCTAAGTGTTTAAGATTAGAATATTAGGGTAAATGATGTCCTAAAAGCGTTATAAGTCGTGGGGCTTAAAAAATTAAGTAGGGAAATGTCCAGATTACCCTTACTTAAACTATATAAAAATCCCACAGGAGGGTACGACCACCCCATACCAGTGGAACCCTACCATACAAGTGGTACCCACCACTCATACCCTAGGTCTCCCCTTAGACCCCAACACTGTCCAACATACGATGATTCAAGCCAAGTTGTATCCGATTACACGACCTATACCCTTGACCCGGACCCACCACAAAATGGAAATCAAAGAGGATTTGGACATTGTCCACCATAAAAGTCAATGGTACGAGTTCTACCCTATCTTGTGGCTTATGGTGAGCCGATCGTACTCAGATCTAAGTTAAGTCACCAAGTTTCATATTAAGTGATAGAAAAATCAAATTATACAAGCCACCACCAGCCATACGACTTGTACCTACCCAGTCGTACCCACACCAGAAACTAATCCAACCCACCAATCAAGACTGGTTAGATTACGACCAAGACCATACCAATCGTACCCCATCATATGAATAGTACCCCCTAACCGTATGATGTCCATAAACCAGAAATCCAAAAAATTTTCTAAGATTCCAAAACCCAAGGTGTTTTACCTATCCTTAAAACTATCTTAACCATTAGTGTCTACTGTCTACTACACTTTAGGTGTACTTTAGACTCATTGTCTATGACACTAATATATAATTCTACAAGGATGTCAATTTAAATTAGGATATCTTGAGTTAGGGATATATGATTTAGTAACCCTTTTCAGATATGTTTATGCGTCTGACATTTGATTTGTAATTTTCTATAGATTTTAACTTTTTGATCATAATTAGAAGCTTGTGGATTGCGATGAAATAATAATGGATCATCCTAGTATTTTTTTCTTTTGATTTTACTATGTATTCCCCCAATTTTTTTTTAAAATGTCTTATTAAATCAATAATCTGCAAATCAAATAATGAGTAAATCTACTATTAATGGTTCAAGATAGTGAATAACAGAGAGATTCAAACTTAATATACATTTTCAATCTTCTCTGGGGTACATTTTTGTTTGTGATGTGATGGTGCAATAGGCACATATGTTTTTAATTAAAGGACTGTGAGCAAGCCTCATTTACCTATAATATATTAAAAGTGTGAAGACCCTTAGAAAAGTGATTTGAACTTTTTGTCCTTTATTAAAAGACTTCCCTTTAAACAAAATCGTATTTTCACTATTTTCTCAATTTATTATTTAGTTATTTTTTATTATATTAACTAGACTCCTAAAATATATGGGACTCCTAAAATATAAGAAGAAGAATCAATTAATATTTTTCCTTTGTACTGGTCAATTAGAAAAATACTCCTTCAATAGAACTCTATTAAGAAAATACTTCTATAAATATTTAGATGCATGTTAAACTAGAGATGTAATCGGTTTACTTATTAGGAGCATATAATTGATGCTCATCTAACTTGATACGGTTGTATGTCTAGATTGGTGGATGCTTAATTTTCTAACCCTCAATTTCTTCACCGTTTTAGTCAACATAATAGAATTCAACGTGTGTGTATAGATATATTTTCTTTTTTTTTTTATTCAAGTCATTATTTAGGGTCAAAATTTTCGCTCAAACAAGAATTATTTTCATCAAAATCAAAGCTTTGTGATCATTATTGTATTATTTTATTTTAGTTTGCAGGTTGTAGATGAATGTTGATTGGCTTTGAGGAATTTCTTATATAAAGCTTAGGTTTAACTGTATTATTTTGATATTTATTATCGTATTATTTTATTTTAATCTATAGGTGGTAGATGAAAGTCGGACAGTTTCGAAGAATTTTTTGTGTGTAAAATTTAAGTTTAATTATAGTATTTTGATATCTCTTTCATCATATTATTTTGTTGTAACTTAAAGGTGTTAGATAAATATCAATCGACTTTTAGGAATTTTTTTAGGTAAAGATTAGATTTAATTGTATTGTTTTGATATCTATGCTTTAAGAATTTTTTTGTGTAAAGGTTAGGTTTAGTTGTATTATTTTTATATCTCAATTATTGTATTATTTTGTTATAGTTTACAGGTGGTAGATGAGTGTCGGTCTACTTTGAGAAAATTTTTGTGTAAAAGTTAGATTTAATTGTATTATTTTGATGTCTCTATCATCGTATTATTTTGTTGCAGTTTACAGGTGGTAGATGAATGTTGATCGGCTTTGACAAATTTTTTGATAAAAGTTAGGTTTAATTAAATAAATTCTCCTTCTTTGCATATTCAAAAGATGTTGAATTTAATTATTGTATTCATTTTTATTATTTAAACAGATACCTTATTTAGTGTAACATTTCAACTCATGAAAGTGAGGTACACGCACGAGGCGTGTACACCTAAACTAGTAAACTAAAAAGGGGTATACTACATAAATGAGCCTCATAATGGGTGGCTTTATTTTTTGTACCTCATAAGAAAAGTATTACAAAACTAGTCTCCCTTCTTTTTTATATATAAAATAATTACTTATTTTCCCTTCTATATTGCAAATATTTCTAAACAACTCCATACTTATTTATCTTTCAACTTCTATTTTTTTTCTCTTTTTTATTTTACTTTGATTTTTATTTTTTTTCCTTTTTCTCTTTTGTTCTTTTTTATTTTTTCTCAACTGTTTACTTTTTTTCTTTTCTCCTTCAACTTCTATTTTTTTTAGTTTTTCTCTTTTTTAATTTTACTTTGATTTTATTTTTCTTTTCTTTTTTATTTTTTCTCAATCCTTACTTTTTTACTTTTCTCTTCTCAACTTCTATTTTTATTTTTTTTTGCTTTTTATTTTTCTTTGATTTTTATTTTTTATTTTCTCTTTTTTAAAAAAAAAGAAAAGTTTTCTCAACCTTTATATTTATTTATTTATTTTCTTTTTTCTCAACCTTTATTTTTTCCTTTTATCCTCTCAACTTCTAGATTTTTTTATTTTTTATTTTTTATTTGATTTTTATTTTTTCTTTTTAAATATCTTTCTTCATTTTTTTCTTTTTTTGTATTTTTTATTATTTTTATTTTTCTCGATCCCTTCCAAACAACAAGTTACACCCCATGGGCAAGAGTTGACACTACCACATTGTATCTTGACTTATGATATATTCTATAAATCTTGCCTTAGAGACAAGAATTAGGACTTTCAAATAACAAGTTACGTTCCATGGGCAAGTTGACACTATTATGGTATGTTCTAATTTATGAGATGTTTTATAACTTTTACCTTAGAGGCAAGACTTAGCTCAAGGACTTTCAAACAACAAGTTATGCCCCACAGGCAAGAGTTGACACCACCACGTTATGTCTGATTTATGAGAAGTTCTATAACTCTTGCCTTAGAGGCACGACTTATCCCAAAGATTTTCAAATAGAAAGTTACATATATTGGGCAAGAGTCAACACTACCACATTGTGTTTTTTGCTTATGAAATGCTTTATGAATCTTGCCTTAGAGGCAAGACATAGCCCAAGGACCATCAAACAACAAGTTATGTCTCATGGGCAAAAGTTAACACTACCACAATGTATTGATTTATGAGATATTCTATGATTCTTCCCTTAGATACAAGACTTAGACTGAGGGATTTCAAGCAATAAGTTTGCTCCATGGGCAAGAGTTGACATTGTCATATTGTGTTTTAATTTATGAGATGTTATATAACTCTTGCCTTAAGAGTCAAGACTTAACCCAAGGACTTCCAAACAATAAGTTACGCCCCATGGGTAAGAGTTGACACTACTATATTATGTTTTTATTTATGAGATATTCTATACTCTTGCCTTAGAAGCAAAACTTAGCCCAAATACTTTTAAACAACAAGTTAAGCCCCATGAGTAAGGGTTGACACTCCCACATTGTGTCTTAATTTATGAGATGTTTTATAAATTAAGGACTAGCAATCAACAAGTTATGCCCCATAGGTAAGAGTTGACACTATCATATTATGTATTAATTTATGAGATGGTCCATAACTCTTGTCTTAAAGGAATGACTTAGTCCAAGGACTTTCAAACAACAAGTTATGTCGTATGGGCAGAAGTTGACTCTACTACATCGTGTCTTGATTTATGAGATGTTCTATAACTTTCGCCTTACAAGCAAGACATAACCCCAATTTACGCTCCATAGACAAGATTTGACACTATTATATTATGTCTGGATTTGTGTGATGCTTTATTACTCTTGCCTCTAAGACAAGACTTAGCCCAAGAACCTCCCAGAAAAAATAAGTTACTCCTAATGGGCAAGTGTTGACACTCATAACCTGTCTTGATTTATAAGATATTCTATAACTTTTGCCTTAGAGGTAAAACTTAACTCAAAAATTTCAAACAACAAGTTGTGCCCCATGATCAAGACTTGATGCTACCACAATGTGTCTAATTTATAAGATGTTCTATAACTTTTGTCTTAATGGTAAAACTTATTCCAAAGGACTTTCAAACAACAAGCCATACCCTTAAATTTACTTTGATGTCAAATAAAAAAGATTCCTTACCCAACTTTCTATTTATTAGCAAAATATAATAGAAGTTGAGAAAAAAAGAGAAGAAACAAAATAGAGAAAAGAAAAAAAAAGAATGAGGAAAAGAATGATTGAGAAAAAATAAAGGTTAAAAAAAAGAATAAAATAAAAATAAATAAATAAATAAATAGAGATTGAAAAAAAACAAAAATAAGAAGAAAAGAATAAAAATAAAGTTTGAGAAAAATGAAAAAAAAATGAGAAAGGATAAAAATAAAAGATAAAAAAAAAGAAAATTGAGAAAAATGAATTAACAAGGGAATAAAAACAGAGAAATGAAGAAATAGATAATGTTTGAGAAAAAAAACAGAGAAAAAAAGTAAAATAAAAATAAAGGTTGAAACAAATGAATAAACCAAGAAAAAAAGGATAAAAAGGTAAAAATCAAGAAAAAATAAAAAAGTAAAAAAAAAGAAATAAAAGAGAAGTTGAGAATAAATGAGCATGTAATGTTTAAAAATATTAGAGGCTTAGAGCGGCAAAAATATACTTGTTTTATACATAAAATGGAAGGAAGACTAGTCCTTAAAGATTTTTGTTATGGGGTACAAAAATCCAAAGCCACCCATTATGAGGGTCATCCCATGTAAGTTCCTAAATAAAAAGAGTGTAGAAACCGGGCCCAAAAATGATCCGGTCCAGCAATGAGAACAAATATCTACTCTAAGATGAAAACAAAATTATTAGGAAAGTAACATTGAAAGAAGAGGAAATAATGACAAATCTCTTGAAATTCTCCCCTCTCAGATCTTATCTCCCTCGATGAATCTCTACACGGGTTGCTATTCTTGCAAGCTTGAGATTTATATCTCCTTCATCTTCTATGGGTGAATCTTTATACGAAGCTGCTATCTCAAGATCTTTAAATATGCTAATGTCATATATTATTTGCCTTTTCCTTAAATTGATGGACAGATTCTATTAGATATGAAGATTAGGGTTAAAGTGACACCAACTTTAGATTCAGTCTTGGTGCATGAATCTTGAATCAGCACCATAACATTCTCTTCAATACGAAGATCTTCTGGCTGTTTACCTCTATTTATTTTCCATTGATAAATTGACATCCTTCTTTCTGTGGTCCTTTTTAAATTTGTGTCTTCATCTTATTTTTAAGGTAAGTATCTTCGATTAGTTTTTATTTTCATATTTTTTACCTCTATTTCCATTGATTGATGGGTTTAATCTCTAACAAGATTGATACCACCATCAAATCTATAAAATTGAAGGATGAGACTATAATTTTAGAAACTAATTGTAATACCCCAAATTTTCCAAGATCTAGACCTCTTAAAAGATAGGCCATGAAGTTATATTTCCAATGCTTCAAGCCTCATCTTAATCTGATGTCGTGGTAAGAAGTTACGAAAGATTTCCCTTAATGGCCTGATTCACTATTATGACTACGACTCAAGGTAACGAGTCATAACCACTCGTGACGTGTCGTCAGGAGTGAGTCGTAGTCACTCTAGAGAATCCCTCAGCTGTAAACAAGTATCTACTGCTCCTCATTATGACTTGTAATCAATGGCTTTGAGTCGTATGGAATGATTAGTAGTCACAATAGTATGTAATCTAAAAATTCAACCTAGTGGTTATGAGTCAAAATACAACTTGTATCCAGATATTTACGAGTCGTTATGAAGACTCGTAGCCTGACCAGTAAAAGATTCAAGAATCAAGCCTCATGTTTTGGTATTTTTACAAGTGACTTACATATATATTAAGACCCCAAATAGCTCCTACCATATAGGCAAGACAAAACATCCCTTAGCGATAAAACTCTTATGAAGAATATAACAAAATTTAGATTCAAACTAGCACACCTTTGGTATACTAAAAATTTATGATCTCGAGACCTACAAACATATAGATAATTGAATTAGCTTTCCAAATATACCAATTTTGCCTTAATCTGACATCGTGGTGAAAAGTTATGACCAAATTACTAAAGCACTGTCAAAGCTATCAGTGACTGTGACTCCTGATGACGACTGGTAGTCAGAACCTATGATTTTTTAGGATACATCGTTGTGACAAAAGTAGGGGTCAAAATCTAGGTTCCTATGATGACTCAAGCCACGACTCATGGCCAGACCTTACGAGTCGTGGCCAAACTCGTCGGGACTACTTCCATATATTTTCTAGATGATTCCTAAGGTTTTTTTGGTCTTTTCTCATTATTTTAACCTTAAAACTACATCTTTTCATCCTCTAAACAATAGTTATCAAGATTAAATATTACCCTAAACTATCATAACTCGGAAATCATTCATCACAGAGCAAAAAAGAGGTGATTCCTTTCTCCCCAAAGGCAACTAGGGTTCTTCAAGTTCAAGTTCAATCAAAAGAAATTTATCCAACGCTTCTACATTCATCTATGTGGGTATTCAATGAGAATATCCTTTCATCCTCATGTCCAAAATTATAATTTCTATTCATGAATTTTATGTATTCCATAAACTAGGGTTCCATGAAAAGTATAAATTCCATGATTCCTCCATGTAATTCTTGAATTCAACCATGAACAAGTGTTTCCTCATAATCTCAAGTATTCTTCCATACCCTGATGATGATAACTTATTATATTGATGAAATTTTTGGATTTTTTTAGTTTAAGTCACGAAATTCCTATCATGTCATTACTTTGAAATTATTGCATTTAATTATGTTATTTTCCATATTGGTGGGTCAAGAACACCCGATACCTAGTTGATCTTGCATGTTATAGTTTTCAAAATTTGAAGTTATTCATACCATGTTTGCACCATAAAATTCATAACATTTTCATAATAAGCACTCACTAGTATTATATTATGCTAAAAACATTGGTTAACATGTTTATGATTCCTTCATATTATGCATGCACTATTATTTTCAGAATACCATATTTGAGCATATCTGTCTTCAGTGTATGCACTAGTTTATGCTTTTATGTCAGTTCAGTTGGGAGTAGGACTTAGCACCAAGCGAACCTGGGGATGAAGGCTCACCCACCAGTAGAGGACTAAGACCTTTAATAGAACTCCCTAAGTTCTAGAACTACGTAGTCAATATAGGTTATGAGATGTCACCCGCCAGTAGAGGATTGACACTCTCTTAGGGTCACCTTCTAGTAAATGACTGACACTCTAGTCCTTCAATACATTAATATAATGGATCCACACAATCAATGTCAGTACCCGTGGCAAGGTATTGACACCCTTCCAACTAGGGTTACAGGTTGGACCCCGATTAGCTCAGATTGGGGCATGCCAGTTAAATGTTAGCTCCCACAGTCTCAATATAGTGTTCTGACCACATTATCTCAAGTTTGCATGACCAAGTATTCAGTTTATCACTTATTCAACTTTATAGATTATTTCAGCACATGCTTTACTTGGTCTTGCATTTGTTTTACATATTTATGCATTCATGCTCAGTATTCATACATGATCCTCAATATGGTTTTACAGCCTATTCAGCTTTAACTTAATATTTACATACAATACTCATGTTTCTACCATTTTTCAGCTTATAGAAATATTTTTAGCTCATGATTTAAAAATTTCACTAAATCTTACAGCTTTTATGTACTACCATGATTTAAATGCATATTTTAGTAAATAGCTTATATCCTCAGCTTTAAAGCATGTTTTAAGTGTTTTCATGGTTAGTGCATGTCTCACATATTATATAGACTGGCTTGGGGCTTTAGGAAATTACCAATTGGTCCTTAAAATTTAAAAACAGAATCTGAAAATCCCGATTTTACATACAGGTGTGATGCGGTGGAATCGCGCCAGCTCACTAAAAATTGGACAATTAGGAAACTGGTTGGTGGCGCGACGGGGTGGAAATCTCGTTGACACCTTGGTTGCGAATGGAAAGGCACTACGATGCGGTGGAATCGCGTTAGTGCACTAGAAATTGACAACTCTGAAATTAAGCCTTGGCGCGATGTGCCATAATCGCAAAAGCTCACTAGATTTTTGATGATTTCTATTTTGGATGGCTCCGCGATGCCCTAAAGTACCAGGTGGTACACTGTTTTACTAAAATAACTCTAACTCTTTGCCCGAGTATCAGATTTGGGCGAATTTGGTATCGATAGAAAGTTTATTCAATTTCCCACATGATAAAAAGTCAAAATCTTAAAAATTTCATATGGAATAAAATATATTCATCTTTGAAGAAAGATCTTTGATGTTTGAGAGACGAATTTAAACTAGGAGAAGTATGGGGTGTTACAACAAGGTTCAAGTGTCCTAGGGTATCTATGGAGTCTTGTCTAGTAGAGTCTTCCGAAATGGTACGGAGATGTCTATACTTTCTTTGTAAGGCTACAGGGCATTTAAGAAATATTTTCTTTTTTTCATATCTCAGATCATGTTGTAGAGATGTTGTCTAAGAAACTTATGCAGATTCTCGTCTTGCTCTATTCATACCAACTTTACCTTATTCTTGGGGTAATAAAAAACAATCAAGCTTAAAATTCCTATTGATAGAGTTCTCTCAGAAAGTTCCCACAAATAGTTATGAGATTGCATACAGGATCAAAGGGATCTTATCAGTGCCTTTATGTTTTTAAGTTTGAAATATTTCATTCAAGCTCATGAAAATCGTGCACTAAGCCACAGTCATATGTGTCCTCAGATCCCTCCTCAGAATCCTATAAAAGTATATGACCTAAAGTTAGAAGCATGAATCTAGAAGTTTAACAGTGGTAAAGTGGGGATAGTGTTTGTCGGGATTTAGTAGAGTATGCAGCCATGGAGATAGTTGTATGAAAGGTGAGGTAGTAGGCTTGAAACAATGTATGCAAGAATTTAAGTTTAATTATTTTTAAGTAAGATGATGGTGTAGAAATGATCTAGAGGGTGTACCCAAGGTGACATGGGACTGTATTATTTTTAAGTTTTTAAAGTATGTCTGCTTAAATGGTACCTTTGAGTTGCTAAGGGTGAATGAGGCTAGTTATGTAGTATATGATGTTCTTACCAACTAAGTTATGAGTTATAGGTTGTTGATGTTAGGTATTTTGGTATAATGGTAATTCTCATGGTTTAGGGAAAATATAAGTTTAGGGATGTGATATTAGTAGGTTATAAAGGAAATGGGGCAGATTATATGTTTAGAGAGGCAAGTATCTGGTCGAGAAGGGTGTAAGTATATAATGATGATTTTTGAAGCTAGAGAAAGTTAAGGATGGTATATATTAAGAGAGTTCCAAGAATGAAGTTAGTATTGTTTAGATAAAGTTTATTTAGGTGAGGTCAGACATTCATGTGTAGACCGTTAGAGTAAAGAAATTAGGGCTCAGTCTTTAAAAAGGATTTTAATATTTATGCATACTGTTGTATCCTAAAATTTATAGTAGAGTGGCTGAAGTTCAGTTTAGACTTTATTAAAAGAGTCTTTGAACTTATAACAATGGCTTAAATCTAAGGGGGAGATAATAGAACAAGAATCCAATTCAGTCTCTCAGATTATAGTAGTGATGCCAGTGTGTTGTGGAACAACACTAGGGAAGAAAGATGCCCAACCTATTCTTATCCTGGTATAGACTTTTGTACTTCAGTAATCATGACATCTACTCATGCCCTACAAGTTAGCTCTATGATCATAGCTCATATTCATGCACTTTATATAGAGAATCGCGTACACTACTAGTTCCTAGTATAAGGAGTTCCAGGTCACTCAGCAATACAAATCATATTTCATGAATTAATGAACCCCAAAACTCAAGTCATGTAGCTCATGACTCATGTACTCATGTTTTATAGTATGCTCAGTTCCCATAACTCATAGTGCATCCTTAATGATCAGTGAAGATTCGCATTGTGTCATGAATGTCCTTGGTTTAGATCTCTTTGATGAATCTATGCCATTGATACCTATTCCTCAGGCCTCATTTAAGCGTCAAGGTTATGTATAGTATTCTTTCATGCTTCAGATCCTCATGTTCTAACCTTTCAGTGACCTCTCCTCATGTAAAGATAGTGGTGATGAAAATTGATGTGCAATGTTTTAGATGGGAGAGAGTAAATGTTTCTTATTAGTCTAAGGTTATTGTATGTTTGTTTTATCTAAGGCTATGAGTGTAATGGAAGATTAAGGTAAAGCTTTTGGTATATGCCATAGTTAGTTGAGAATTCTAGGGGTGTCTTCTTGGTAATAATATGAGAAAGTTGTTATTAATAGGGGTATTCGAGAATATGGGAAAAAATCTTAGGTGGGTTGATGCCTAGAAGTTCACATGTGGTTATAATGATAGGCTTGAATGTCATATTGGTATATAAGTGGATAAATGCATTGTGTGCTAGTGAATTTCTAGTAAGAGGTTGAAGTTAGACGTTGAAGTAGTAAGGAATAATAATATTCTTGAGATAAGAGCTCTAAAAACACATAGGATACTTAATTTGTGGTTTGTACTGGTATTATATTGTTATGTGTAGTACCTTGTGACTTTGAGTTAGGCTTGAACATTGTGAGAGAATTTAGTTCAACTCAGACTTTAGTAGGAGGAGTTATCAATACCCATGTGAAGATTATAAGTGGCATAAAATAAAGTGTAGTATTTAAATGAAAAAGTGTAGTTGAGGGAGTATATGAGAAGTGTGGATAAGCTTAAAAGTTAGCAGTTGCATTGCCTAAGGCATAGTAATTCTATCCTAGCTGATGATTCATATGCCTATATTCCATATTTCAAGTTGTAGTCGTGTTGTGATTTCTTATTCAGACATCTCACTCAAATCATGCCCAAAATTCCTTGCTCCCTAATGTTATTAGGACTTCAAACAAGGAGTGTTGAAGGTAACAAATATTCCTTTTTTCAGTGACTCTAGAAATTTCATGTCATTAAATATCACTTTACAACTCTAAATATCTTTTTGTGCCTGGGATACTTCAGTTGAGTTATAAGCTTTCAGTATGACATAGTCCGTATAGCCAATAATTCAGTTTAGCAATCAGACAGATAAGCTCCTATAGTTTTCCATCTTTTTATCTAGTCTTATTGTCTGAGGATTCATGAATATGCCTATTTTATGAGGTAATTTGTTCACATTCATGAAAATTATGAATTCAGTTGAGTCCCTACTCCTAGTCTAAATCAGTCTCAATTATAACAGATACCTAGATTTAGAAATGAATATCATGTTGGTTATCTAACTGCAAAAGTTAGCCAGACAGTACTAGTGAGTTCTCAAATTTTCAAGCTAGTTAAAGTTAGATTGATATTTAGTAATCATGTATATATTCAGCACTCAAAATTCCATGTCAGAGATTATAACTCTTTAGCTCTATTCTTTAAGCCAAGTTTGTCTTTATTTGATGACAAATGATCCCAAGGGGGTGATATTGTAATACCCTAAATTTTTCATGCTCTAGACCTCTTAAAATATAAGCCATGAAGCTAGATTTCCAATGCTTCAAGCCTCGTCTAATCTGATGTCGTGGCAAGAATTTACAGAAGCTTTCCCTTAATGGCCTAATTCACTATTATGACTACGACGCAAGGTAATGAGTCATAACCACTCGTGACGAGTAGTCACAAGTGAGTCGTAGTCACTCTAGTGGATCCCTCAGCTGTAGCCAAGTAACTACGACTCCTCACTACGACCCGTAATCTGTTTCTATGAGTTGTAAAAAATTATTCGTAGTTACAACAGTGTGTAATCCAAAAAATTCAACCCAGTGGTTATGAATCCAGCATACGACTCATATGTAGACATTATGAGTCGTTATAAAGACTCCTAGCCTTACCAGTAAAGGATCCAAGAATCAAGCCTCATGTTTTGGTAGTTTTAAAAGTGACTTAGACATATATTAAGACCCCAAATAGCTCCTAGCTTATAAGTAAGTCAAAACATCCCTTAGCAATTAAATTCTTATAAAGAATATAGCTAAAGTCAAATTCAAACAAGCATACCTTTTAGTATACTAAGAATTTCTAAGTGCAATACCCACCAACAGATATATAATTGAATTAACTTTTCAAAGATACCAATTTTTCCTAAATTCGATATCGGGGTGAAAAGTTATGGCCAAATTACTAAAGCACTATCAAAGCTGCCAGTGACTACGACTCTTAGTCAGACCCAATGAGTTTTCAGGAGAGAAGTCATTGTATCGGAAGTAGGGGTCAAAATTTGAGCTCCTGGTGACGACTTAATCCATGACTCATGGCCAAACCCTACGAGTCATGGCCAAACTCATTGGGACAACTTCCATACTTTTCCAGATGATTCCCAAGGGATTTTTTGGTCTTTTCCCACTATTTTAACCCTAAAACTACATCTTTTCATCCTCCAAACAATAGTTATCAAGAGTAAATATTACCCTAAACTATCATAACTCAGAAATCATTCATCACAGAGCAAAAAAGAGGTGATTCCTTTCTCCCCAAAGGCAACTAGGGTTCTTCAAGTTCAAGTTCAATCAAAAGAAATTTATCCAACACTTCTATATTCAGCTATGTTGATATTCAATGATGATCTCCTTTCATCCTCATGTCCAAAATTATAATTTCTATTCATGAATTTTATGTATTCCATAAACGAGGGTTCCATGAAAGGTATAAATTCTATGATTCCTCCATGTAATTCTTGAATTCAACCATGAACAAGTGTTTCCTCATAATATCAAGTATTCTTCCATACCCTGATGATGATAACTTTTTATATTGATGAAATTGTTGGATTTTTTTAGTTTAAGTCACAAAATTCCTATCATGTCATTACTTTGAAATTATTCCATTTAATTATGTTATTTTCCATGTTGGTGGGTCAAGAACACCCAATACCTAGTTGATCTTGCATGTTACAGTTTTCAAAATTTCAAGTTATTCATACCATGTTTGTACCATGAAATTCATAACATTTTCATAATAAGCACTCGCTAGTATTATATCATGCTAAATACATTAGTTAACATGTTTATGATTCCTCTCATATTATGCATACACTGTTATTTTCAGAATACCATATTTGAGCATATCAGTCATCAGTGTATGCACTAGTTTATGCTTCCATGTCAGTTCTATTGGGAGTAGGACTTAGAATTGAAAGAGCCTAGGGATTAAGGCTCACCCGCCATTAAAGGATTGAGATCTTTAGTAGAAGTTCCTAAGTTCCAAAACTACATAGCCAACATAAGTTATAAGATATCACTCGCCAGTAGAGGACCAACACCCTAGTCCTTATAGACATTAACATAGTGGATCCACACAACCAGTGTCAATACCCGTGGTAAGGTATTGGCACCCTTCCAACTGGGATTATAAGTTGGACTCGAATTAGCTCAGATTGAGGCATGTCAATTAAATGTTAGCTCCCACAGTCTTAGTTTAGTATTCAGACCACATCATCTCTGGTTTGTATGACCAAGTGTTCAGTTTATCAATTATTTAGTTTTAAAGATCATTTCAGCACATGTTTTACTTGGTCTTGCATTTGTTTTACATATTTATGTATTCATGCTCAATATTCATACATGATCCTCAATATGGTTTTACAACCCATTCAACTTTAACTTGAGATTTACATATGGTACTCATATTTCTATCGCTTCCCACCTTACAAAAATATTTTTATCTCATGATTTAGAAATGTCATTAAGTCTTACAGCTTTTATGTACAGCCATGATTTAAATGCATATGTCAGTAAATAGCTTATGTCTTCATCTTTAAAGCATATTTTAAGTATTTTCATGGTTCGTGCATGTCTCACATACTTAGTAAATTCCAAATTACTAACCACATATATGCATTTGTGGCTACATTCCTTCATAATTTAGGTACCAGATGTAGCCTACACACTATGGTCAGACAGTTCTCAGCATTCAGCCAGCAAGTGATGAGTTCTCTTTTATCGGGGAATCAAGTCAGTTGTAGTTCCTATATTTTATTTCCATTAATCTTATGTATTTATTAGGGATAGTTGGGGGTCGCATCCCATCTATCTATAGTCACTATAGTAAAGGTTTCATAGATAGTCAGTCATAGTCAGTATTTCTAATTTAAGATTTTTTCTCTCTCAGGTTTCAGTGTTGTAAACTTTGATCAGTTATGTATTTAAATAGATTATCTCTTGATGATTATGCTTCTGCTCAGTTATTTAGTGTTCATATCTATATTAAATCAGTTGATCAAATAGTATGCCAGTACATGGGCTAGCTTGAGATCAGTTGTGGTTCTAAGCACCATGTTACGATTAAGGGGTAGTCTCGGGTCGTGACACTAATATTTTTCCATGAACTTATAATAGGTGATTCTAAACAAGACTAGAAACTAATACTTTTCCATGAACTTGTAATAGATAATTTTTAACAAGACCAAGGTACTTTAACAAACAAAAATCTATTCAAAGTACAAAGGTCCTGATTTGGTATTGGATTACACCTCAAATGCTCTCAGCAGGAGTGGATCCTCAAATTAATAGAAATAATTCAACCTTCATTACTTATAATAGATTATTTCTATGCTAATTATTGTCCTTTTATCTAGAAAGCTCTTACCTACTTTAAGTTACTTACTGATTTTCTAACACATCTAAATATCTAAAACTTGTCTTCTAATTTGTATATTGCAAAATTTTTCTAAGTTAAAGATACTTCTGCCTTTAGTTGTTATATCCTAAAACTGATTTATTAAGAAATCACCTACAAAATAAAAAACTGGATTAGTGAAAAATCGGCAGGAACATTTCCTTCTTGAAGGGAATGCTATATTGTTGTTGTCGTTTACTTCCTTAGTCTATTAATATGATTAACCTCCATCACCAAACTCTAAGGTGGTTTCCATCTATCTTCTAAAATCTACACCATTGTCAAAGAATTTGACTCAATAATTATAGGATTAATCAAATGCTCTTTGCAATACTCCGAACATTCTCTAATGGCCCTAGCTTCAGCCACTAAATTAGTTGAATCTTGATTTCTAATCTCTTTATCAACCATAAATTTGCTAAAAGAGTCTCTTATACAAAATATTGCAAACTAGGACCTGAATTACTTTTAGGTGCTCCATCAGTGTTACACTTAAACCAATGATTGGAGGAGAAGGGGGGTTCCATATTATAATTTTGAAGCTATAGGAAGGTATATAGCCTTCCAATGGAACAACCATATCAGGCCAAGTATAATACTCCCACCTACTCTTAAACTAGGGAATAGATCTGCATTTTGTGCAGTGAAAAAAAGCATATTGATGATTGATTATATAAATAAATGTCTTCTCTATTATAATATTTCTGTGAGGTTATAACAATTTTTAACTTCAATATATGATATATATAAATATATATATATATATATATTATGTACTAATCTTTCATTCAATTCATATTTGATTCACTTTTCAAGAAAATTAACATAAAAAAGTGCACCACATTTTTTTAAGTGAAGTTATTGCCGCGTGCAACACTTGTATAGAAGAACATTAAGTGATTTTAGGAGTTGATGAATCACTCTTCTCCAAATGAAATCCTCAGCATATTAATAATTTATAATCATTTTTTTATAGTTTAGTTAAATACATAATTTTCACAACCCAAACCAGGGTCTGGTCATGATGGGTATCTCAAGTCCACCTAGCACCCGATACCACCCCCTGTATCCTAGCCAAGAAAAACATAATATAACTAGCAATGGATGAATTCTAAACATATAAAAAGATAAAGCTAAGTTCCGAACATATAGCAAGATAGGCAACTCAACTAACTCATATAGAAATCAAAGAACTTTAACATCGATCCCAATCCACAGTAATTCACAAAGCCTCTAAAATTCAAGAACAACATTCCCCCAACCATAGCCAAAAAGAGTCCAAAAATAATAATCTAAAACAAAATAAAATAAGAACATAAAATAAGGGTCTTTCAAAGTATGGAAGCTCACTACTTCAAGTTGAATCACGATCGATATAGGAATCACTTAATCGCTATGCAGGAAAAGAATAAGTGTCTCTATTTGCTAGATCACATGGGGATACAACATCCAGATATGGTTAGCGGGGTGAGCATAGCATGTAACTCAGGATAGGAATAAAATACTGCCACTCAAAATTCAGTCCAAACTCAGTATACATGTTCACATCCATCCATCGATAGATAGATATATACATTTATATATATATACACATGTGATGTAGGAATTAGTCATACTTCCACTTCTCTTACTCAGTGACTAGGTAATTCAGGGACAGCTTTTGAGTCATACTGAAGTGGTGATATTTCATACTTCGGAGGACTCCATTTCATGCTATGGATTTCTTTATGACTTTACTATTCCTTTTATTTTAGTTTTATCTATGGTCGGAGGCATATCCCAACTGGATATTCTTTGATTTTGATTAGAGAATTTGTCAGACTACTATGGGTATGGGCGGTATTGATATTGGTAATGGTATTGGTATTGGTATTGGCATTAATACTGGTATTGGCTGGTTTCTTGGTTGTGGACGGTGGGTTTTAGTTATAGACTTATTATAATGTATTTAAATTGATAATCTCTTATCTTGTTATATGTTCAGAATTTAGCTGACCATAGGGCATGGTGTGTTTGGTTTGGTTAGGTGAAGGGTATGATCTTCGCTCTACATGAAACTTGAGATACCCATCACATCCAGGAACTAGTTTGCATCATGACAAAGGAGGTATTAGAGACTAGGTTTGGTGTCATTGGGTGTCCAATAAAGCCGTGTCAGTAAAGTTTCTTTTATAGGTGTGTAGCATGCCTATAAGGGAGAAGCTACCAGATATTTAGGAATGTTTTCCTTTATTGTTGTTCTGTTTCAAGCTATAGAGTATAAGGTCTTGAGTCTCTCTAATTCTCGTTTGTTTGCTTTTTAGATCATGCCTCCCAGACAATCTGAAGCTCATGGAAACTCATCTGTCCCACATAAGCACAATACTGATGGTACATGCCTGCTTATGTGGTATAGACCCAGTCTAGGTTCTAGTTCCTGATTGCCCTCCTGTAGTTCCACCGATCCCATCTAGTCCTCCTTGAGCTCCTCAGGCTGATGTTGTTGAATGCAAAATTTTATTAGTCTATTTATGTGTTGGCTCAGGCTGTAGCTTCTCAGTCTGAGTATGTAGCTTCTGTTACTCTATCTTCTGAGGATACAAGGTTTGGCTAATTTATAAGGTTGAGCCCTCCTGTGTTCATTAGCATTAATGTTAAGGAAAATACTTAAGATTTCATTAATGAGATGGAGAAGATCTTTTGCATTATGTATGCTACTAATATGGAGGTTGTAGAATTTGCTACCTGTCAACTGAAGGATTTGAGAAACGAGAATAGTTTAGGGGAGATGATGCCAAATCCACACTGTGGGATGATTTTCTAGTAATTTTCTAGATCGCTTCTTTCCCCAGGATTTGAGGAAGGAAAAAGTGGAGAGGGTCTCTAGGCCTAAACTAGGATATGAACAAATGTGGATTCACTTTTGATTATGTATTGCTTGGAAACATTGGTGCTTAAGCGGTGGAATCCCTCTTGTGTTACATAAGAGTGTGGTTTTGCTATTATAAGTCTTAGAGGTCTTTAGATTTAATACATCTTTGGGTTCTTAACCTTGTAATAGTGTATGTCTCACTTTCTATCTTTACATATCATGTACTAGTTGTGTAGTCTAGTGAACCATTTGGTTCTTGTTGTTCTTGTAATCTTATAACCGTTGGATTATTGTTATTGCAATATTGTTCCTCTCGTTATTATTGTTTATGTCTTGTTGTTGTTAGTTCTTTTGGTGTCATTTACACCTTGTTTCTTGATGTTATTAGAGTCGAGATTCTGTGTTTGCTGAGCTCTCAGGTTTCCCTTTATTTGTGGACTATTTTGGCTTGTTTTTGATACGTAACAAATTTGTATAGTATCACAATCTCAGGCTGGTGAGGCTCAGTCTGCTCTATCATATCCTCCTAGTAGATTTTGTGGGCAAGTGCATCGTGAGTTTTGTAAAGAGGGGAGGAATAAGTGTTTTAAATATGGTCAGATTGGTCATTTTCATAGGGATTGTCTTTCTAAGTTTGCTTCGGGGGTAAATATGATTCATGTTGCCACTTCATCAAATCCTGCACCAAAGGGTGCTATTTTTGCTTCTAATATCGGTAATGGTCAAAATCTCTTGTATGCTCTTGCTACCCACCAAGACTCTAAGGCATATCCTGATGTTGTCATTGTTATGTTATGACTTTTTTCTCATGATGTGTATTGCTTGCTTGATCCGGGGTTTACTCTTTTTTATATGACCTTATTTGTGCCTATGCATTTTAGGATTGGTCCCGAATATATCCCTGATCCCTTTTCTATTTCTACCTAGGTGGGTGACTCCGTGGTTGCTAGAAAAATCTATAAGGGTTGTGTGTATCTGTTGGTGGCAGAGAAACTCTAGTAGATCTGATAGAATTGAACATGGTTGATTTTGATGTCATATTAGGGATAGATTGGTTGCATTCATACTATGCCTTCTTAAATTATCAAAACCGTAAGGTCATGTTTAATTTTCATTATGAGCCAGTCATTAAGTGGGAAGGGGTTGCTTTAGTGCCTAAGGAGAGGTTCATATCATATCTTAGACCCCAAAAGTTGATTTCCAAGGATCTCTTTATCATTTGGTCTAGGTTAAATATTCAAACCCAAAAGGTCCTTCATAGACATCCATTCTCGTGGTTAATGAATTTCATAAGGTTTTTTCTAAGGATATTCCTGGTATTCCTCTAGATAAGGAGATTGATTTTCATATTAACCTTGTTCCGTACACTCATCCTATATCTATCCCTCCTTATAAAATGCTTTGGCTGAGTTAAAGAAGCTTAAGGGGCAGTTGAAAGACCTTCTTGACAAGGGTTTTATTCTTCCTAGTGTGTCTCATTGGGGTGCTCTTATTTTGTTCGTACATAAGAAGGATGGTTTTCGTTGAATGTGCATCGATTACTGTCATTGAATAAGGTTATGGTAAAGAATAAGTATCCTCTTCCTCAAATTGATAATTTGTTTAACCTACTTTAGGGTGCTAGGTGTTTCTCTAAGATTGATCTTAGGTCCGGTTATCACCAGCTAAAGATTAGGGAAGTGGATATCCCTAAGACTGCCTACCAAATGCGGTATGGTCA
The DNA here is from genome assembly GCF_002878395.1 of Capsicum annuum. Taxonomy (NCBI): domain Eukaryota; kingdom Viridiplantae; phylum Streptophyta; class Magnoliopsida; order Solanales; family Solanaceae; genus Capsicum; species Capsicum annuum. The sequence continues at coordinate 161,358,642 of NC_061121.1, forward strand.
TTATGAGTTCTTAGTCATGTCTTTTGGTTTGACTAATTCCCTAGCGACATTCATAGACTTCATGAATAGGGTCTTCCATCGGTTTTTGAATTTGTTCATTATTACGTTTATAGATAATAATCTGGTGTATTCTAAGAGCGAGGTGGATCATGCCGATTACCTCCGTATCGTGTTATGAACCTTGAAAGACCATCATTTGTATGCTAAGTGTTTAAAGTGCGAGTTTTGGTTGAAAGCTATTACTTTTATGGGTCATGTCATTTCTAGTGAAGGTATCATGGTGGATTTGCTAAAAGTTTTAGTGGTTAATAAGTGGCCTAGGCCGACGAATCCAATCGATATTTGGAGTTTCTTTGGTTTAGCCAGTTATTATAGGATATTTATGGAGAGTTTCTCCACTATACCTTCCCCCGCTGACTAAGTTGACCCAGAAGAAGTTGAAGTTTTTGTGGTCTGACTCTTGTGAGGGTAGTTTTCACAAGCTGAAAGATAAGTTGACTTCAGCTCCAATTTTAACTCTGCCTGAAGGCACTGATGGTTTTATTGTCTATTATGATTTATCTCGCGTGGGACTTGGTTGTGTGTTGATGCAGCATGGTAGGGTGGTGGCCTATGATTCTAGGCAGTTGAAAGTTCATGAGAAGAATTACTCAGCTCATGACTTGGAGTTATTAGCAGTGGTGCTTGCATTAAAGATGTAGCATCACTATTTGTATGGAGTCCATGTATATATCTTTTCTGATCATAAGAGCATGCAATATGTATTCACCTACAAGGAGTTGAATCTCAGGCAGAGAAGGTGACTTGAGTTGTTGAAAGATTATGACATGAGTCTCCACTATCACCAAGGTAAAGCTAATGTGATTGTTGATGCTCTTAGCAAGTTATCCATGGGGAGTCTAGCTCATGTGGATGACGATAATCAGGAGTTTGTGAAAGATATTCACTATTTGGCTAACCTTGGAATTCATATCTTGGACTCTAAGGATGGTGGTGTGCTTGTGCAAGAGGTGGAAGTCATCCCTTGTTGAAATAAAGAAGAAGCAGGTACTGGATCCTGTCTTAATGAAGATTAAGGAGGGTGTGGGATAGCAAATGGTTGTATATTTTTAGATTGGTGGTGATGGTATCTTGAGTTACCAAGGGAGGTTACATGTTCCTGATGTAGATGGGTTGAGAGAGAGGATCTTGGCTGAGGCTCATGAGTCGCGTTATGTTATTCATCCCGATTTGATATATATGTTTCATGATCTTAAGGAGATTTACTGGTGGAATAATATAAAGTGAGTTATGGCCAGTTTTGTGGGTAAATACATGGTGTGTCAACAACTGAAGGTTGAGCACTTGAGGCCCAGTAGGTTGACTCAAGTGATTGAACTGCCGGTGTGGAATTGAGAGATAATTAATATGGATTTTATTACCGTTCTTACTCGATCTCGAAATCAGTTTGATTCAATTTTGGATATTATGGTTAGGATGACTAAGTCTGCTCACTTCTTGCCTGGAAAGACTAGTTACTCAGCAGAGGATTATACGAGGTTGTTCTTCCAAGAGATTCTAAAGTTGCATGGGACGCCTGTTTCTATTATGTCAGATCGCAGTACTCAGTTCTCATCGCACTTTTGGCATTCATTTCAGAGAAGCTTGGGAACTAAGGTAAGCTTTAGTACTGCCGTCTACCCGCAGTCGGATGGTCAAGGGGAAAGAACTATTCAGACATTGAAAGATATGCTTTGGGCTTGTGTGATTGACGATGGTGGTAGTTGGGTTAATTATTTGCCTCTTATAGAGTATGCGTATAATAACAACTACCACTTTAGTATTAGGATGGCTCTATTTAAGGTGTCGTATGGTAGGATAAGTAGATCTCTTATTGGGTGGTTCGAGGGGTGAGACAGGGATGTTTGGCCTGGATTTAGTTCACCAAGTGATGGAGAAGGGGAAGGTTCTTCGAGATAGACTTAAAGATGCCTAAAGTTTCCAAAAGTCCTATACGGATGTGAGGCATAGAGAGTTAGAGTTTGAGGTTATTGATTGGGTGTCTTGAAGGCATCTCCCATGAAGGGAGTAATGTGGTTTGGGAAAAAGAGAAAGCTCCCCGATTTGTTGGCCCATACTTGGTTTTGAAGAGGGTTGATAAGGTTGTGTATGAGTTGGAGTTGCCTTCTAGTTTGAGCTCCATTCACCCGATGTTTCATGTTTCAATATTGAGAAAGTACGTGGGTGATCCTTCAATGGTTCTTTCTTTGAAACAGGTGGGTATTTCAGATTCCTTATCATATGTGGAAGTCTCGATTGAAATTTTGGAGCGACAAGTTCAACGATTACGAATGAAATACGTAACTTTGATAAATATTCTATGGAGAAACCACAAGGTTGAAGAAGCTACTTGGGAACCGAAGAGGACACGAAGTCCAAGTATCCATTCTTGTTTCCCTCTCCGAATAATCGTGCGTAAGGTCTGTATTATTCTTAACATCTTTGTTTTCTGACTTTGTTAAAGGAAAAAGTGATTTCCTTGGCATCTTTATTTTTTGAGTATGTTAAAGGTAGGAGTAGGGGAATATAAAGTCAAATCATGCTAGCAATTGCCTTGTCCCATCATTTGAGAATGAATGATCCAATTGGGGGAGAATTGAAACACCTCAAATTTTTGGCCCTTAAAAATTTCTTGAGCTTTGGGCTCACTGCCTTGGTTACGATTGGACCCCCAGAGTGGTAGGGTGTCTTGACGACTCATTGGGATGAGTCTAACCAAACCAGTAAGTTTGAGGTTTTATTCTGTTTTGAGTATGAGTGGCTCACTAAGAGCCGTAAGGATATGTCACTAGTCATCAGGTGAAATTGTACGGTATCCAGTGTAAGTTCCAAATTTTGTTTGTGTTAACTATGATTGGACCCTATGACTTGTAGGATCTCATTACGAATGGGTTGGTCGAGTCATAAGTTCAATAATGTATTGTGGTCCTTTTCACTATCTTGATTACGACTCGTGGTGACGAGTTGTATGGTATGGTTACGAGTCAAGGGGTCAACTCGTCAAAGGCGACACTTTTGCAGCTTTTAAGTTGAGGGCATTTTAGACATTTCCCCTCTTACCTAACTTGAAACCCACGTCCTATAACCCCTTTAGGGTATCATTAGCCCTCATAAACATATCAAAGTAACTCCTCAATTATTCTTAAATCATCAAGGTCAGGAACACTTGAGGTTTTCAAGAGGTTGATCTATTAGGGCTCTCAAGGGTGGTTCTCTCCGTACATCTTACTATTTCAGGCATGTTACTCTTCCCTTATTGTTAATTTTTTAAAGGCATTTGATTTAAAGTATTGTTTATTAGATTATTGTTTTGGTTTTGAAAACAAATGTTGGGGGTTTTGAATGTTATGAATTGAACAATTTTCTTATGGTTTATATATGTGATTTTCATTCTTTTAATATGGTTTTGAACTTGTGGGTGCATTGCTATGGTGGATGAACTAGGGAATTGTGACTTTCCCAAACTTGTGACTTTTGAAGTGGTTATGACCCCAACCCCATAATGTAAAATTGGTTTTGATTATGAGAACTATGAGAATTTGTAAAATTGAACTAGTCTTGCATGAAATAAAGTACTTGAAATACAATGGGATGATTTAATAAACAAAGGGAGTTGGTGTTCCCCAATGTATGTTAATAAACAAAGGGAGTTGTTCTCCCCTAGTTAATGAAAATTGTTTTGGTATGATGTGTTACCTTGCAAGTGTAGTTGGTATGACGATACCAACAATGTATGCCTAAAAGTGTATTGTGGTTCATTGAATAGGAATGTATGACAATTATTTTAATTGGTCTCTAATAAGGGTTGCATAGCTGAGTCATAAAAGTGGAAGTCCGAGTGACCGATACTGAAAAACGCATTTGCTGAAGGGGGGGAGGTCAAAGTGATCAGGGAGGTTCGAGTCCCCCTTATTGTTATTTCATTATTAGGGAGGTTCGAGTGCCCCATAAATCATTATGTGATCAGGTTCTTAATTCACCTTGGTATATGTTGGAGGGTTCGAGTCCCCCATGTACATATATATAAGATTATTCTCCGATTCGTGCGGCTACACACACTGGGGCCCGACCAAGGGGTGAGAGCTGGGGACAATATATCCCGTGGGTACTATTATATAACAATTGAGTTACACAATCCAGGATAAAGTTATGAATAGCATGTTGATCCTTGTTCCCTGTCCCAGCATGTGATATATATATTTATGTATGTGCATTTGATTATGTGTGTTGGCTTTTGAATGATTTTAAATTGTTGATCATATTATTATGTTATCTTTATCCCTGAGTTACATGCTAGCATTCACGTCGCTAACCATCTTTGGATGTTGTATCCCTAAGTGATGCAGGAATTGGTCATACTTCCACTCCTACTCAGTGACTAGGTGATTCAGGGACAGTTTTTGAGTCAGACAGAAGTGATGAGCTTCCATACTTTGGAGGACTCCATTTCATGCTATGGATTTCTTTATGACTTTACTATTCCTTTGGTCTTGGTTTTGGCTATGGTTGGGAGCATATCCCAATTGGATATTCTTTATTTTTTACTAGAGACTTTTTTGAACTACAATGGGCATAAACGGTGTCGGTATTGGTACTCTTACTGGTATTGATATTGGCATTAATACTAGTATTAGTTGGTTACTTGGTTGTGGACGGTTGGTCTTGATATTAGACTTAGTATAATGTCTTTAAATTGATAATCTCTTATCTTATTATATGTTCAGAATTCAACCAACCTTAGGGTATGGTGTGTTTGGTTTGGTTAGGTGAAGGGGGTGATCTCTGATCTCTGCTGGACTTGAGATACCCATCACGGCCAGGCCATAGTTCGGATCGTGACAAAGGTGGTATCAAAGACTAGGTTTGGTATCATTGGGTGTCCAACAAAGCCGTGTCAGTAAAGTCTCTTTTATGGGTGTGTCGTGCGCCATACTTATAAGGGAGAAGCTACGAGACATTTAGAAATGTTTCCCTTTCTTGTTGTTCTGTTTCAAGCTATAGATTCGAAGGTCTTAAGTCTCTAAATTCTCGTTTGTTTGCTTGTCATATCATGCCTCCCAGACGATCTGAAGCTCATGGAAACTCCTCTGTCCCACTTGAGGACAATGCTGATGGGACACACGCTACTTATGGGTTACAGACTCGATCTAGGGTTCAGTTCCTGATTGCCCTCCTGGAGTTCCACCGATCCCCTCTAGTTCTCCTCGAGCTCCTCAGGTTGATGTTGTCCAATGCAGTATTTTGTCGGTCCATTCATATGTTGGCTCAGGTTGTAGCTTCTCAGTATGAGCGTATAGCTTTTGGTACTCCATCTTCTGAGGCCACAAGGGTTGGCTAGTTTATAAGGTTGATCCCTCCTATGTTCACTTGCATTAAGTTTTATACTGGTATTGTTTGGTTGCTTGGTTGTGGACAATTGGTTTTGGTTATAGACTTATTATAGTATCTTTAAATTGATAATCTCTTATCTTGTTATATGTTCGGAATTCTGCCGACCTTGGGGCGTGGTGTGTTTGGTTTTGTTAGGTGGAGGGGGTAATCTCCAATCCACATGGGACTTGAGATATCCGTCACGGCCAGGCCTTAGTTCAGTTCGTGACACAAGACCTCGACCCCAGCCAATCCAAAATATATATAAGTGTAAACCATGCACACGGTCATAAAGACCCCACGTTGGCAAACATGTTTTCTAGTATCAGTCACCCCAGGACCTCCACCTTCCACGACGATCTACAAAACCCCTTTATCCATTTAACCATGGAATTTTTTGTTAAGGCATCAACCACAGGTATCGTAATACCATTATGCTTTCAAGCTTATAATTATGTCATGCCAATTCCATCAACCTAAGGGATTACCACGACACTCTCTATTTATTAAATCCAGTTGGGGAATGCCACGACCCCCTTTGTTCATTAATTCAAGTTTAAAATCAAAAACATGCCCAACAAGGCCTTCAAAACCCTTTTTATCCATTTAATCATTTATGCAATGCAATAGTTTAGGGAAATAAGCCAAATCATGTGATTAACCATACTTTTAAATCCAATTATACAAGTAGATTAAGGGAACACAATTTCCAAACCAATTCCAAAATCAAAATCATAAATTTAGGGGAATACCTCATCCCTCATTCCATTCACCGTACCTATGCACCCCAACGGATTCAAAATACATAAATATAACATGAATACTTGCATTAAAACCATGGAAATTCAAATCAAGTAACAATCCTTCCAAAACCCTCGACCTAAATCAAAATCCATATTCAAATCCATATGAGTAACTATTTAAACACATGTTTTAAGTAAAACAAGTTAAAGGGGAGAGGTACATGCTTTAAATTATCATAATTATGGAGAGAAATCACCACTTGGAAGCTCTAAATGATCAACCTTAAGAAACCCTAGCTTGTTCTTGGCTTAGGAATTTGCGAGTGTTTAAGACTTGTTTGATTTGTTGGGTGTTTTATGGACGTGGGATCTAAGCGGGGAAAGAGGGAATTGACCAAAGTGCCCTTAATAAAAACACTGAAAAATTACCGCCTAGTCGTTGCGAGTCACCTTACGACTCGTAATGACTGACTACGAGTTGTCCCCTTGACTCGTAGTTTGGGCAGTGTCCCAAGGCACCCCGACTATTGACCCTACAAGTTGTACCATATGACTCATAGTCCCACATTATGACTCATAGGATCCAGTCAGCCATAGCAGAAAGAAGGGACCACTACATTGGTGGGACTACAAATCCCACATTACGACTGTAATATCCCACCGCGACTCGTATGGTCTTAATCATATCCAGGACAGAAACTTTGGTAACTACACAAGTCACCTTACGATTGGGGCACTGCGACATGTATGGAATCTTCACAACTCATTAGGTGAGTCATAGCTGGGGCAGTAGACCCAAACCTTAAATTTTCAGAGGCAAAAATCTGGGTTGTTACATTACACCCCCCCCCCCCCCCCCCAGATCATTCATCCCTAAATGATGAGTCAAGACATCCCTTAGCACGATTCTAAGACCAAAACACAACCACAATTTCTTTTAACAAAGTCAGAAAACAAAGATGATAGGGAAACACATACCTTAAGCACGATTGTCTAATCCGGCGAATAAGAATGGATATCTAGACTTCATGTCCTCTCCAGTTTCCTAAGTAGCCTGTTTAATCTTTTGGTTCCTCTATAGAACTTTTACTGAAGCGACATCCTTAGTCCTCAAGTTACAACTTGTCTATCCAAAATCTCTATCGGGACTTTCTCATAAGACAAGGAATTTAAAACACCAACACTCCCCATAGGCACAACCAAAGAAGGACCCACGCTCTTCTTCAGCATCTAAACAAGAAAAACTAGATGAATAAAACTCAAACTCGAAGGCAAATCCAACTTATAAGAAACATTATCCACTCTCCTTAAAATCAAGTATGGACCCACATATCAGGTACTAAGTTTTCCCTTCTTCCCAAATCTCATCATTCCTTTCATAGGAGACACCTTTAAAAATACCCAATCACCAACATCAAACTCTAACTTCATAAGTCTCATATCCATATAGGACTTTTGGCGACTTTGAGTTGTTTTAAGTCTATCTCGAATCACCTTTACTTTCTCCATAGCTTGGTGAACAAAGTTCAGACCGAACAACCTAGTCTCACCAACCTCAAACTATCCAATAGGATCTACACCTCCTACCATAAAAAGCCTCAAAAGGGGTCATCCCATTACTAGAGTGATAACTATTGTTTTAAGCAAACTCGATGAGAGGTAAATGATCCACCCAACTACCACTAAAATCTATCACACAGGACCTTAGAATATCTTCCAAAGTTTGAATAGTCATTTTGTTTGTCCATCCATTTGAGAGTAGAATGTGGTTCTAAGGTTAACCTATGTGCCCAACCCTTGTAAAACAAACACCAAAAGTGAGAAGAGAACTGTGTACCTCGATCCAAAATAATAGAAATGGGTGCACCATGAAACTTACCTCGATCCAAAATAATGGAAATGGGTGCACCATGAAACTTACCTCGATCCAAAATGAACAACCTCACATAATTCTCTCTAGTTTAAGTAGTCCTTATAGGCAAGAAGTGAGCTAACTTAGTCATCCTATCCCGATGACCCAAATCGAATCATGCTGATTTCGAGACCACGAAAGACCAGTAACAAAGTTCATATCGATCACCTCCCACTTTCACATAGGAAACTCAATCTCCTGAGACACACCACCGTGCCTCAAGTGCTCAACCTTCACTTTCTGACATACCATAAACTTAGACACGAAGTTGGCCACATCTCTCTTCATGTTGTTCCACTAATAAATCTCCTTCAAGTCGTGATACATCTTCGTCGAACCTGGATAAACTTATACCTCAACTCATGAGCCTCATTCAAAACTCTCTCCCATAGCCCATCAACATCGGAAACACACAATCTACCACAGTATCGCAATATACCATCTTCACCAATCTCAAATGCCATGACCTTTTGCTAACGCACATCATCCTTAATCAACATCAAGTTGGGGTCCAAAAGCTGCTTCTCCTTCACTTCTGCACCAAGATATAACTTCACCACCTCTTTTACAATCACACCTACATCCTCATAATCCAAAAGACAAACTCCAAGATTAGCCAACCGATGTATGTCCTTTACCAATCCACGTGTCTTCTCATCCACATGAGACAAGCTACCCATGGACAACCTGCTAAAGCATCAACAACCACATTAGCCTTATCTGGGTGGTAATGAAGACTCATATCATAGTCCTTGAGCAACTCAAGCTATCTCTTCTGCCTGAGATTCAACTCCTTTTGGGTGAACACATACTGCAAGCTTTTATGATCTGAGAAAATATCCATATGAACCCCATATAAATAATGGCACCAAATATTCAGAGCAAACACTACAGCCACCAACTCCAAATCATGAATCGAATAATTCTTCTCATGAACTTTCAACTGCCTAGAAGCATATACCACAACATTAGCAAGTTGCATCAAGACACAGCCTAGTCCCACACGCGATGCATCACAGTAAACAACAAATCCATCAGTACCCTCAAGCAAGGTCAAAATCGAAGCAAAAGTCAACTTATTCTTCAGCTTCTCAAAGCTACCCTTTCAAGCATCAGACCACAAAAACTTCACCTCTTTCTAAGTTAACTTAGTCAATGGAGTAGTCGTTTTATCATTTTCTGATTTTATTTAAAGAAAATGGTTTTTGCCCTTTCAAACTATTTAAAAAGATTCAAAAGAATTTCAAAATAATTTTGAAAAAAATTACAGAGTCGCCACTAGATTTTTGTAAAAAATATCAAGAAAACTTACACAAATTTCAATGATTCAAAAATAAAAATAAATCTTTGAAATAAGAGAAACTGGGTAAGGGTTCAATTAACACCCTACGAAGATTTTTAAAGACACGTAGAAGCATCCGTTTAAAAATGGTTCATCAAAAAATCACTTTTGACTAACTTAAAAGGTGACTAACTTTATGAAAATGCCAATTTTTACGAAAATATCAAGTTTGATTGAACAATTTTGAAAAATAAATTAATTTTAAAAAATAAATTTATTTCGTTCAAGTTCAAATAGTCCATTTTTAACTAAAAGGAATTGACTTTAAGAAAAGAAATTTAAACAAAATTTCATTTCATTAACATAATTTTAAGGCAAACCTATTTCTTTTTAAGGAGAGGGGTCATTTTAAAGGAAACTCTATTTTGATGATCAATGTTAATTTAAATCTTGATTTTAATAGATTTTAAGAAGAATTTTTAAACCAAAATAAATAATAAACATACTATCAATCATGGGAAAATTTTTTTTTTTTTTTAGAAGAAATCAATTAAAGAAAATCTATATCTTTTTATGTTTCTATTTAGCTTAAAGGAGATTAATTAATACATGAACACAAAAAAAGAGACGTCTTAATTCTAAAAGCTAGGAATCAAGAAGATTAACATAAAGTCTATTTTTTATTTTTTATATATTTAAAAGGATAAAGTGGATAGAAAAATTCAAATAATTACAACAACAACAACAAACCCAGTGTATTCCCACCTAGTGGGGTCTGGGGGGTAAGATGTACGCAGTCCATACCACTACCTCTAAAGAAGTAGAAAGGTTGTTTCCGATAGACCCCCGGCTCAAGTCACAAGATACCACACAAACTCATAGTAAACCACAGAACTAGATTACATAACATAAATACGGCACCCATAAGTATTAGAAAACAGAGGAAAGCACACAGATTCGTAATAAAACATGGAACACGGAATCATAACAGGAATAAAACCCCCACCAAGTAATTCCCTACACTAGCGACCCAAACCGACCCTAGTCTTCTGCCCTAATTCGCGTCCTCCAGACCTTCCTATCTAGGGTCATGTCCTCGGTGAGCTGTAACTGCTCCATGTCCCGCCTAATCACCTCACCTCAGTACTTCTTCGGCCTACCCCTACCCCGCCTAAAACCATCCAATGCTAGCCTCTCACACCTACGAACCGGGGCATCCATGCCCCTCCTCTTCACGTGTCCGAACCATCTCAATCGGGCTTCCCACATCTTGCACTCCACTGGCGTCACACCAACCTTCTCCCGGATAGTCTCATTCTGAACTCTATCCCCTCTAGTCAGCCCACACATCCAGTGCAACATCCGCATTTCTGCCACCTTCATTTTTTGGATGTGAGAGTTCTTAACTGGCCAACACTCCGCTCCATACAACATGGCCGGACGGACTACCACCCTGTAGAATTTGCCTTTCAGCTTGGGCGGCACCTTCTTATGACACAACACCCCCGACGCGAGCTTCCACTTCATCCATCCCGCCCCAATACGGTGCGAGACATCCTCGTCAATCTCACCGTTACTCTGGATCACGGACCCGAGATACTTGAAACTATCCCTCTTACATACCTCCTGTGATTCCAGCTTCACTACTACCTCATTCTCCCGCCTCACGTCATTAAACTTGCATTCCACATACTCTGTCTTGCTTCTGCTTACCCTGAACCCTTTAGACTCAATAGTTTGCCTCCACACCTCTAATTTGTCATTCACACCACCTCGAGTCTCATCTATCAGAACTACATCGTCTGCAAAAAGCATACACCAAGGCACCTCCCCTTGAATATGCCGCATCAACACATCCATCACCAACGCAAACAAAAAGGGACTAAGAGTAGATCCCTGATGCAATCCTGTCAAGACAATGAAATGCTCTGAGTCTCCTCCCGCCGTCCTCACCTGAGTTTTCGCTCCATCATACATATCCTTAATTGCTCTGATATATGCCAGCGGTACTCCACTCACCTCCAAACATCTCCAAAGCACCTCCCTGGGGACTTTGTCGTAAGCCTTCACCAGGTCGATAAACACCATGTGCAGGTCCTTCTTCCTTTCCCTATACTGTTCTACCAACCTCCGCACCAGGTGAATTGCCTCCGTCGTCGAGCGGCCAGGCATAAATCCAAACTGGTTTTCCGAAATAGACACTATCCGTCTCAGCCTCACCTCGACCACTCTCTCCCAAATCTTCATAGAGTGACTCAATAACTTAATCCCCCTATAGTTATTGCAACTCTGGATGTCACCCTTATTCTTATAGAGAGGGATCATGGTACTCCACCTCCAAGCCTCGGGCATCTTTGCCGTCTTGAAAATTTCATTAAACAATCCAGTCAACCACCTTACACCAGCCTCTCCAACAAACTTCCAAAACTCCATCGATATCTCGTCCGGCCCCGTCGCCCTACCCCTTCGCATCCTGCGAACAGCCTCTCTAACCTCTTCTACCTTAAAACGTCTACAATAGCTAAAATCCTGACACTCCTCTGAGTGCTCCAGTTCCCCTAACACAATAGCTCTATCCTCTTCGTCATTCAAGAGCCTATGAAAGTACGACTGTCATCTATTCTTAATGTGGCCGTCCTCCACCAACACTCTACCGTCCTCCCCCTTAATGCACCTCACCTGATCGAGGTCACGACCCTTCCTCTCCCTAGCCTTAGCGAGTCTAAACAACTTTTTCTCCCCTCCTTTCCCCTGTAACCCTGCATACAAGCTCTCAAAAGCGGTCGTCTTAGCTGCCGTGACTGCTGACTTAGCCTCCTTCCTAGCTAGCTTGTACTCTTTCCTGTTTACCCGCTTCTTTTCTTCGTCTTTACTCTCAACCAATTTAGCATACGCCTCTTTCTTGGTCCCCACTTTCTTCTCCACCTCTTCATTCCACCACCAATCCCCCCGATGATGACTGGCTCGGCCCCTAGAAACACCCAACACCTCACTTGCATTCTCCCTGATGCACCTAGCCGCCCTATCCCACATACTATCCACGTCCCCCCTACACTCCCACACCCCCATTCTCGCCAACTTCTCCCCTATCTCCCACACATTCACTGGCGTCAAGCCGCCCCACTTAATTCTAGGTCTACACTCCTTACTCCTCCTCTTTCTATTCTTCTTTATACCTAAATCCATAACCAAAAGCCTATGCTGGGTCGAAAGATTCTCACTCGGGATGACCTTACAGTCCTTACACAACGCCCTATCCCCTTTCCTAAGCAACAAAAAGTCAATCTGGGTCCTGGCTATCGCGCTTCGAAAGGTGATCAGGTGATCGTCCTTCTTCGGGAAGCCCGAGTTCACCACCACCAGCCCAAAGGACCTCGCAAACTCCAATAGAGTAGCCCCCTCTTTATTTCTCTCCCCAAAACCAAAACCATCATGCACATCACCAAAGCCTCCCGGTAACGCCCTGATGTGCCCGTTGAAATCTCCTGCTACAACAATCTTCTCCGAGCTAGGCACGCCTCTCACCACCTCCTCCAAAGCCTCCCAAAACCGCATCTTCTCCTCCCCCTCCGATCCCACGTGCGGCGCATAGGCACTACACAAGTTCAGGGTAAACCCCCGAATGACCAACTTAATAGTCATCAACCTATCGTTGATCCTCTTCACCTCTACTACCTGACCTCTAAGCTCTTCATCTACTAAGATGCCAACTCCATTCCTACGCCTCTCGCTCCCAGAGTACCACAGCTTGTAACCATCCACCTCCCTAGCCTTAGACCCTACCCACTTGGTCTCTTGAACACACGCAATATTGATCCTCCTCTTCCTAAGAATCTTCACAAGCTCTATGGACTTACCCTGAAGGGTTCCTATATTCCAAGACCCAACCCTCAGCCTACTATCACTATCCACACGCCCTCCACTACCCCCCCCCCCCCCCCCCCCCCCCCCCCCCCCCCCCCCCCCCCCCCCCGCGGCCAAACCTTGGCCTCCCTCCCACTCCCGCCCTTTCCTCATCCCCCGCCCCCACCACGGCCCCACGCCCCAACCCCCTCGGACATTCAAATAATTAATGAGAAGAAAATGAAGATAAATAAAAATAGCAACATCTAAGAGAATTTATCTAGATTAATTAATTAAAGTGTACAAATAAATACAAATAACAAGTTAAAATGGAAACTAAAGAGAGAAGAGTTAAGATTGGGCCCTTTTCAAATCTGGCCAGCTTTAGGCCTATTCTTTATGGACTTTTGGTCCATTTCTGCAGTGTATACCCAGCTGTATATTGATGGTATATCAGACTTGCTACTGCTGCATTTTTCGCATACACATTGTATATCCGTGTTTAAAAACAAATATCCTCGCCTATAATGTTGTTATACGCCATACACTGGAGTATACCAGCAATATCTGACCTGTAAGTCCCGTATATTTGTGTATATCTGCAGTATACCAGCACTACATCAGTCCCTTTGAGCATGTATCTCAATCCGCTTGGAAACTTGGCAAGCATTTTGACTCTATAAACGGGGAGATTGTTGAGGAGGAGAGTCCATTTAAACTCATTAAAAAGTGCATGTTAAAGAAAACAAAAAAAAAGGATTATTCCGTTCAAAGGCAAGTCGATAAAGGAAAATAGAAGTAACATAATATGTTTTTCTTACTTAAGATCATACTAGCTTCTTTGAAAATATTAAAGAAAAACTTAAGCCTAATTAAACATTCTTAATATTGAATCATCTATCACAAATCTCTATGCAAGTAAAAAAAGAAACAGAATCATCAAGATAATAGGCTAAAAAGTAAGACTAAATCCGAGTTCGAAAAAAAAATTGCCATGAGAAGTTACAAGTGACAAAGATACAATGCCCAATGTTACTAACCCATAAGCATTGTCATCACTGGCCTCTTATTTCCACTTATCATGTTAATTCTTTGGAGCACAACTACTGAGGATAACTTGAAATATAAGCACATATTCATGTATTTTTACGTACAGAAACATGCATACAAAAAAGGTTGCATTGGTTTAGAGAGAAAAGGAATGCCTTGACATGTCGAAAATGGTTATATACAATGAGAGTCATTCCCCCAAAGTTGCATTGGCTTTAAAGGCACACATCAACTCATAACAAGGCGAAGCGATTTAGTGTAGAATTAGAATTTCATACTTTTGGGAAACCAAAACTTACATAATATCAAAAGAACAACCTTAAATTGCACCTCGTAAACCTTGTTTGTCAAGTAGAGCCAAAGAGATGCTTAAAGTATTGGTCAAACGACAGACAAACCTAGGAAGCAACAGTAGAAGAGAATCCAAACAAGCTCTTTTAATACTCATGAAAAGTCCTGGCAGTGTACTCTCCTGAAGAGGAAGAAAGAGATTTATAAAATTCCTCTTCCTCTGTTAGTTCACTTCGTGCAAAGGATAAGGAAAAATTCATTATGGTTTCATTTTCTCCTGACTTTGACTTTGCAGGCCATGAAGAGCCTTGAGGAATCCTCAACCTAACAACTCATTCAAACAACAATGCCAGCTACTCAATACACCTAGAACTTCCAACAAGTTTCGAACAACGAAATCTAATGCCCAGTTTAGATACTGTTCATAGGCAGAAATTATCAAATCTCAGATTAAACACAGTAGAGATTGAATCAAATTCAGAAAAGTAAATCAATTTTATTTCAAACCACTGCACACGAACAATTTTAACCCTTAATCCTAGAATCCTCACCAAAAGAAAAATGGGTTAAAACATTCTGCAGATTCCCAGCACAAATAAATACCTAAATAACAACAAATTTTCACCAGAAATAAAGAGGTTTTGCATCACAACAATCAAAGAACAAAAGAGAAGGTGCAAAACGGTGAATAGTTCACCTTTTTTAGAGCAGCGAATTGAGACAAACGAGCTTTGACGACGGACTTCCGCCACCACAATTTGATTCTAATCAATGGATTTCAAAATGAGGTCATTGAATTTGCTTTTTTTAATGTTCTTCGAGAATTTTGGTTACGTGAGATTAGAAGCATGTGCGTCCAGAATCTCCAAGTTTTTCCCCAAAAAATACTCCTCTCTTACCTCTATTCTGCTCCATCTATTTATCGAAGAAATTAGGGGCTTTCCGGATTTGAAATGTTTGTAAAGAAAAAATATAGGGATTTTTAAAATCCTCAATCTGACAATATACAACCTGTAATTTGTATGAAATTGATAGTAAAATCAAAATGGGAAGATGAAAAGAAGAATAAAGGAGACCAAAACGAGCTGCTACCATTAATGCAAATTCACGCTCTACTGTGTTGGTGAGATTTTGCCAAGAATACACAAGTGTAGCCAGATCAAGAGAAAAGATGATAAAATTCTAGCAAAAAATGGCTGAACGCGAGGGTAAAACGGTAAACAAAAGAGAGGCGGCTAGGGTTTTGTTGATGTCGTCGTTTGTTGCTGTTACTGTTGTACGCCGTTTGTGGTTGTTGTTTGTTGTGTTGTACACTGGTAAAGAAGCAATAAAGGTGGATCGGGTCAGTGAAGATTTGTTGGGCTGGTGGGATAAGCTGTTGTTTTGTTGGGCCGGTTGGGCTGAATTAGAATTGGAGCTTTAGGTATTTGTAATTTAAAGTTTAACCATGTTGAAAATTAATCTATCAATTGTGTTACAATTATGGTCTGATTAATTTCAATTGTGGCCAAATTCAATGAATTGATTAAATTTAATCAAAAATAAAAATGAACTAACAATTATTTTAATCTTGAGTTTCTTAATTTAATAAAATTAAATAAATATTTTTTTCAAATAAATTATTTTTAAGAACAAAATATATTTAAATCAAAATTTCAACCATTTGAATTAATCTTCAAGATAACCCTTGATTAAAGTTTAATTTATTATAAAATAATTATTTAAGTAACAAAATTATACGATATCGTATATACGAAAACGAAAATGTATAATCGCTACTTAAAATGATAAAATTGCCTAGATAAATACTGTGAAAAAATTTTAGCCGGATAAAATAAATGCTGTAATTTTATTTAAAATCAAATAAACTTGAAATTGAACTTAGTTGGGGAGAGGCCAAAAACTAGGTGTCAACAATTGCCCCCTCTCTTTGGATAGGGTGGATGCAAGTAACTCTGGGTAAAGGGAGTTTGATGTTCCTAATTTTTATCCGGCCACAAATTTATTTTTGAAAAAGGTTTATTTTTGCATGAGTTTCATGGAGTTATGGTTGGACCTCGCTATCAGGTTTCTGACATATCTCAGGTTTCATGAGAATTCAGGCCACTTGTTGTTCATGAAGCTTGATTTTAAAGCACAATTTTCAAAGAATCCTCAAGCTATCCCAATTTTTGAATTTCGGTAAAATGAAAAGATGGGGAATAAATTGATTGGGGGAGGTTGGAATGCAGTTGATTTTTCAATCATAGAGCCAAGTCTACATATCCCAATGTTCAGAGAATCAAACTGCTTATAGTTTGACTCAATTGGTAGAAAAGATAGTGTTTTATTTTAGACGATCTTTGGCTTAGGATGACTAATAAGTTTTTTGAGCTTATGAAAAAGAGGCTTGTAACCTCTTAACCATGAATGTGGGATCTTTCACATCCATAGGCAAGAATTTACCTGGATATAATTCCCAAAACTTTGAGTGCGTTATCACCTAAATTTGAAGGAAAGAGAAGGTTACTTCCAATATGAGTTTAGAAATATCCTTAAAGAAAAACTGAAACTATAATATCCCAAAATGCCCTACATACCTTCTAAAAGAGGTGTGGTTTGATGGTGGTGGAAGTCATCCTTCAGATAGTGTCCAAAGAGTTTGATATTCCTCTTCAAACTATGTCCCAGTTCGTTGCTAAGAAAAAGTTTTATGTTGTGCTGCATCTTTTCTGGAGTTGTCCACACCTGTAGTTTTGATTTGAGAATTTCATCCTTTTAGATATTCTCGACTTCAACTTAAACAAATGATTAGTTGAAAATGTAGCATTACACAAACGTAAATTGGTGTAAACCAGTTTGAACATGCTATTTTGAGATAGTTGATGAACCAATTTATATAACCGCTTTGAACGGAGTGACGATCCAACATGTCTCATTGAAAAACAAAGTACCTATTTTGAATGTAACGTGCCACCTAGAACAGGGGTGATGGACCAACGTGTCTCATTGAAAGGCGGACGACCTATCTTGGATGTAACGTGTCACTTTGAATGGTAGTGATGGCCCAATGTGTCTCATTAAAAGAAGGACAACTGTAAGATCCCGCAAAATTCTCTCGTATGCTGAGCCTTAGAGCGTGTCAAGTGAAGCGTAAATACGGTCCTAAAAGATTTAGAAGTGACTGTCCAAGTGAGAAATATTTTAAACCGTGTAGAATTTCCCTAATATCAACTTTTTTGTCATATAGATAATTGAATAAGCTTTCCATCGATACCAATTTTGTCAAAATCCGACATCGGATGAAAAAGTTCTGGTCGTTTTATTAAGAGCTATCGGAACTACCCAGATGCGACGGATAAGTTGACGGATCATCGATCTTACGACAGACCGTCACCCAAATCATTGCAACCAAGGCAATGACTATCTCTTCTATCCCAAGTACGACGGCCAAGATGACAGATTGTCAAACTAGCGACAGACCGTCGCTAGGACCATCCCAACTAAGGTAGTGTGGCCTTTTTCTGACCAACATGCGATGGATGATCCGACAAACCGTCAGACTAATGACGGACCGTCACGCTGACCATCACAAATCCCATTCAATATTTTTAAGTCGTTTTTAAAAAAGGCTTTTCGGTCTTTTCCCATCCCTTTTAACCCTTATATATATATATATCTTGAACGAAGCTAAGGGCTTCATTCTTCATCTTCAACATCAAATCTAGGGTTTCCTACAAGATCAAAACCCTTCTTTTATCAAAAAGAAAAAAAAATCAAGAATCTCTCCAAGAGCCTTCAAGAAAGAGTTTTCTAAGGTATGCAGATATTGATTCTTGGGTCCCTTTCATCCAAGAAGCTCAAGAATCCTTTTCTAAATTTCAAAGATCTTATGTTTTTGAGTTTTCATGATTCATGTGAACTGAAATTGATGTTCATGTTAGTATTGAGTTTTATTCATGATTTGTTTACAAGGTTTCAAGCTTTGGCCCTAGTATGTGATATTCATGATAAACACTCTTCAAGTTGCTTTTTAAGTGATGTGTTTATGTCAATTGAGTGTAGAAAATTGTTGAATAAGCAAAACATGCTCCCCATATGTTTGATAAAATGCTTATGTGAAGGAATTAGAGTCATTATAGCATGTTGACTAGAAATCCCCAATTTTGTGCAAGCTCAGGCATGCCAAGTGTTTGTTGAAAAACCTTAGTGAATGAATTGTGACATAATAGCATAAAACACCCCAATTATGTATTCTTTAATGCATACTAAGTGTTTGATACAAGACCTTGTTGAAGGGAGCATGAGCCAATAGCATGTCTCCCTATATTATCACATGTTTATGGTTTTCTAAATGCTTGAAGAGATGCTTTAGTGATTGTGATTATGAATGAACGTCCATGGTTATGATTATTCAAGAATGGTTATGTTTTACTTTTATGTCATCGAGTCCTGGGGGTATTTATACCCAACAAATTAGCTGTAGTATAGAGCCAGTATCAGTTTTTACGATAATCTCAGTCAAACCACGATTCTCAGAACTCAGTGAGTTATAGAACTCAATACTCTCAAACAATTATAAAACTTAAGAAATCTCAATAATATCAGTATTGTTAGCATTCTAGCCTCAGTTCAATACTCAGCTCAAATCTAGTAGTATTCGAGTGTTCAGTTTAGACCTCAGTAGCAATTAAGTAATCTATTCAGAGCTCAGTATCATTCAGTCAGATTACGATATTCAGTAGTATTCCATCAGATAACGGGACTAAGTGAACTCAGCTTAACTTAGTCAGATCATTCAAGAAATATGATCAGTAACAGATTCAGTTCAGTTTAAGTTCAGTTAAGAATCAGTTCAAAGTCTTTTAGTTGGGAGTAAAAGCTAGCATCAAGCGAGTGCGGGGATGTCAGCTTTCCCATTAGAGAGGCAGAGTCGTTAGCAGCAATCCCTGAAATCCAAAACTGCGTAGCCAGCGTAGGACCAGAAGTCACCCATTAGATAAAGGCTTGACTATCATACTGCCTTAGGCTTGACTTCCTATTCAGGGTCACCCGTCAAAGAGGCTTGACCAGAGTAGAGGTCTTTACCCGTGGCATGGTATTGATACCTTTCCAGCTGGGGTTACAGGTTGGACCCCACCAGTTCAAATTTGGGGCATGTAGGTTAAGTGAGAACTCCCAGAGTTGCAGTTTCAGTATCAGTCTTCAGAGTAAAACTCAGAAATTAGGACTGTCAGATACAGTCACCTATCTCAGTACGAAACTCAGATAGTTTCATAGATTCATCGACCACCCGCTAGATAGGCCTGGTCTGTGATAATGTTAATTAGTATTAGTACTAATAGATCCCGAGATCACCCATTAGATAGGCTTGATCTCAGTCTCAGATTCAGTTGACTATTCTCATTATTAGATCCTGAGATCACCCATTAGATAAGCCTAATCTCAGTCTCAGGTTCATTTGATTATTCTCATTATCAGATTCAGAGATATTTCGCCAGATAGGTCTGATCTCAAATATAATCATTTCTTATCATTGATAGTAGATTCAAAGATCATCTATTAGAAAGGTTTGATCACAAATTTAGTCAGTGTATAGTAGCAAGCTCAGAACTCAGTCATTGATATGAGTAGATTTAGTTAATCAGCTTCAGTATCATTAGATTTATAGATCACTCACTAGATAGGACTGATCTCAACTTCAGTACTCAGTTATCAATAGTAGAAGTTTATGTTGTTCAGTATCTCAGTATTAGTAGTGAGCTCAGATGTCATTAAAGCAGTATCAGAGTTTCAGTATTCAGAGTCACAATGATTTCAGTTATGGTTTGTGCATTCATGCATATATCCTCATTCGATACTTTCATGATTATTCAGTTAAGTAATTGTTCATGCATAAACTATTGCATTTAGCCTTACCTCATCTTGTATACTCAGCACATTCCCACGTACTGACGCATTTACGCTATGGTGTTTTACTTTACACCATAGGTTCATAGGCACTGGATCCAGAGTACCCTTAACAGCTCAGTCCCAGTCAGCAGCAGTAGACGTAGCAGTGAGTCCTCTTCATTTGAGGATGATCCTTATTTTATTATCGCATCAAATTTAGTTTATTTTCAGTAGATGGAGTTAGTTAGGAATATGTCCCATCAACCCCACAGTTCAGACAGTCTAGAGGCCTTTCGGGCAGATGTATCAGTATTCAATTTTCAATTTTGAGTATTTTAGATATTTTGAACCTTATGGCAAATTTTTTGCCAGTTTTCCATATTTATTATACTATATTATGCAGAGCTTAGGTACAGATATCAGTAGAAGGTTAGCTTGTGGTCCTTCGAGATTATGAGCATCGTGTAACGACTAGGGGTAGTCTCGGGTCATTACAACAACCTATCTTAAATGTAATATTTCACTTTGAATGGGAGTGACAGCCCAATGTGTCTCATTGAAAGGTGAACGATCTATCTTGAATGTAATGTGTCACTTTGAACGGGGGTGACGGCCCAATGTTTCTCATTAAAAGGCGAACGACCTATCTTGAATGTAATGTGTCACTTTGAAAATGGTGATAATCCAACATGTCTTATTAAAAGGCGAAAGACCTATTTTGAATGTAACATGTCACTTTGAATGGGGTGACGACCCAGTGAATTACATTGAAAGGCGGACGACCTATTTTGAATGTAACATGTCACTTTGAAATGGGGTAACGACCCAATGAATCTCATTGAAAGGCGGATGACCTATCTTGAATGCAATGTGTCACTTTGAATAGGGTGACGGCCTATTGTATCCTCTTAAATAGTGAAAACCCAAATATTATAAGATGTTTTTTCAAAAAGGTGGATGACCCAAATAGGTATGTCTTTTGAAAGGATGTATAACCCAGATATAATAAGAAAAGATAGAAGTTGACTCATTGAACTTCATCCTTTGAATCAGGAGTCCTTTAAAGGACTTGTGCATGTCCTAATCTTCTGGCTTGAATCCTCAAACTTTGAGAGGATACTTTTGCATTATTTCTTAGAGGTGGTCTTGCATAACGTCACCTGTATAAGTTAAAGACACTCAGTAATAACACAATAATTTGTTATAACTAAGCCAAGAGTGTAACAGAAGATGAAGTTTAAAGATAAAGATGAAGTTGTTTGATTCATGATGATTTAGAGATAATAGTTTGGATAATATCTCTATATCTTCGTCGTTATGCCCGATAATTTCCCTATAAAATTAGAGAAAGTATTAGAGATCATAACAAAGTAATAGAAACATAAATTAAGAGAAAAATAAGAGAGAGAAGTTGTCTCGATTGTTATGGCAAGGCCATAGTGGGTCTGATAATGCTCTTTGTTATGCTTAACGTTGTCAACTTTATGACTTTGTTGTTCCTGAATCCAAATTTTTTTTTTAGTTTTGAGAGACTGACTGTTGGTCATTGATTTGTGAACTTTTTTGATCTTAGGGTACAGTTTTTATGGAATTTTTTAGGAACTTCCTCAAAAATTGTTCCTCGATCTATAACGTGGAAACTCTCAAACTTTCTTATAACTTATGACATATTTAGTATGGAATTCTTGAGATCTTCTCAAAAATTCTGCCCCGATTTAAAATACAAAATACTTGACTTATTTCAGATGTAGAGTACTTTAAACACAGACAACTTCAAAAATTATTCCCCGATTCAGCTTCTAAAACGTCTGATGTTCAATTTTGTAGAAAATGTCAAGTTTTGTGAAATTTTTTAGACCTTCTCAAAAATTTCTGCCCCAGTTACATACTTCAATGTCATCTTTATTTAACTTAGGAAAGGATCCTTTGATGAATATTTGATAACTTCTTAAAAATTTTGCCATAGTTAATATGAAAATATTACGAAAAATATAGTCGAGCCAGTGTGGCACCTACGCATTCCATTAAGGTAGGAAAGGGAATTCTAACATAAAATAAAAAGATAAATCTTCTAATGGGATTGACAGAATCCGATATAGGACGCGTACGTATCCTATACTTGGGAATTCAGGTCTAACGTAGTTCATACATAAAATGTAAAGATAAATTTTCTAAGTGGTTGACTGAAGCCGACATAGGCCGCCTACGTATTCCATTCTTGGAAATTCAGGTCAAACGTTGTTCATACAAAATAAAAGGGATATTTGATATTTTTGATAATGTTACCGAAGCCAATACAGGCTTCCTACATATTCCCAAGGAAAATCAGGTCGAACATAGTCCATTACAGCTAAAAGGGTGCAACTACAAGGAAACCAAACCATAAATTGCGATTACAAGGAAATAAAGCAACACAGTGTAATTACAAGAAAATAAAATGAGAAAGTACGATTACAAGAAAAGAAAACAATAACTTTCAAATGCAGGATAGAGGGACATCAAAAGTGCGCCTTCAGAGGAAAATTCATGCTTATTCTAATTGATTGTTCCAATGACTACTTCTTATGATTAGGAAATGCATTGTTGCTAACATTAGCTGGAGCTTCTTCAAGCATTATCACCTTGTTGTCAATCAAATCCTGAATTTTGTGCTTGAGAATGATACATTTCTCTATATTATGTCCAACAACTCCAGAATGGTAAGCACATCACTTGTTTGGATCATGCCAATTAGCAGAAGTGTTCGTAGGCTTTGCTTCCACTAGATAAAGTACCCCTGCTTCTCTCAACCTTTCATAAAGTTGAGTAAGTGGTTTCTCTAATGGCGTGAAAATCCTAGGAGGCTTCTTTTCATGGTTGGAACGAGGTACATTGTTTTGGTAGTTTTGTGGTGAAGGTTGAGCATGATATGTTGTATGTGCATTATAGACTGGATAGTGAGCACATAGAGCATTGGTATGGTATTCAGGAGGTTGCTTGTAGTTGGAAGAACTTTCTTAAGTCATCACTCCCATTACTTTCTTTTCTTTTTTCTTTACATTTTCGAAAGGGCTAGGCTAGAAGCCCTTATGAGTGGATTGTAGTTCTGTTAAATATTATCCTTTCTGTCTTGAGGCCATCCTCAGTCATTTCCCCAGTCTTAACAATTTTGGTAAATATTTTTCCAGCCATTGTTACCATGTGATTAAAATATTTCTGGATTTAGTGCATGGATAAAGTAACTAATCATTTCAGTTTCTTCCATAGGAAGATGTACCCTGGTCACTTCTTCTCTCTAGCATATGGCATATTTACAAAAACTCTCATTTGACTTCTGTCTTAGCTTTGTGATAGAGATTTTGTTAGGAATAATATTGACATAAAACTTGTAGTGATCCATAAAAATATTTGACAGGCCATCCCAAGTGCGCCATTTAGTCACATCTTATTTAGCATACCATTCTAAAGTCTTTCCACTCAAACTTTGACTGAATAGCTTGATCTGTATTCCTTTATTTTTGCCCACGCCAACCAACTTTTTGCAATAAGTTTTTAAATGAAAGAAGGGATTTCTGGACCCATTAAACTTTTCAAATTTTGGGATCTTATAACTAGGAGGCAACTCAATCTCAGAAAATGCACACAACTCTTCATACTTTATACTTTGGTTATTCCCAAGCCCCTGAAGGCTTCTTATTACATCTTTCAAGACCTTGATCTTTTTATTCACCATCTCATTAGTGTACATTCTTGGATCATTCTCTGTTTCAATATAATGATTAGCATCTAAGCAGTATAACTCTTGAGTTTCTGGCACTAGTGGGGTGGTAGAATAGGTGTACACTGGCGGAGCTTGATATGACTATAATATGTTCTGAGTCTTCAGATGAGCAAACGTGTATACAGAAGGGGTATTTTTAGAAGCATGAGCAAAATGACCTTCCTGATCAACTCCTTTTTATGTTGAAAACATAGGCTCTTTTTTCGAGCATCAGGAGGTGGAGTCATGTTTGGAGGAGTCTGAGAAGGTGTTCTACTTTGCATCACCATAAGCCTTAGATCAACAATTTGTTTCTCCAAACAAGCAACGAGTTCTGGGGTTATTTCTCTTTCTATTAGGACACTTGAGTCTATTTCTACAGAGAAGATAGGAACTGACTCGGATAAAGTATTTATGCTGATCAAACTAGGATCTATAGTTGAACGAGTCCTTCTATTAGCCTAAGTAAGAACTTATGAATCTTTAGTTGCTTTCTTGACCTTAGACCATGTGAAATACTGATATTCTTCCAGCTATTTGCTTTTTGTTTTTGTAAAGTGAGCAAGTTTGACTACCAACACAAATCAACCTCTCTCTAAAAGAAAATAAAACCAATTAAAAAGGTAAAATATTGGTTCATGAATCATAATAACTAATTGAAGAATATGAAATAAATAACATTTGTTTATCTCGAAACAGATTAGCCCAAAATTCGAAGAATAGGACACTTTTTGGAAAGTAGTTAAACGATTAGAATTTTGACCATTTGATAGATTTTGAATTTAATGGGGAAACAACATTTCGAATAGAGCGAATTAAATGATTTGAAGAGGTCAGTTGTTTATGAATAAACACCCTAAAGGCATATTTGGAAGGCACTTTTGAAGACAGCCTAGTCTTGCCATAAATAGAATACCTAGATAACTCTAGCTATAATTGATAACGAGAAAATGCAATTTGTGAGAGCAACATGATCAATGTGAATTGGACAATGACTTACCAAATTTTGAATAAAACTTGGGTGATTTGGAAGAGATTTTATCGATAAGTTTTTAAGGGCATTTTAGGAAGATTAAAAAAAAATTGAGTCTTATATGCCGAACAACGCTCTGAGCCTTCGAGATAGAATTATGGACTAGTCTTGTTTCAAGCCAAACATACGTTATTTAAACACACAAATCAAGAGAATACAGATAAAGAAAAATAATGGAACACTTTAGCTCATATATCATTTTTAACGCGTCCTATAGCATATATGGGACCTTTCAAGCCAAAGGTAAGCCTAACATTTGAAATATATACATCCCATCTATAAGACGTTTCATTGCCCCTAAATATATCCCAAGGGACAATGGTTTGTACAATCCGGAATTATATCCTTCAATTAAAACACATAAAGGATGATCATCTATTATTGACTCGTGGTTAATAGATGTAAGGTGGGTTTTTCTAATGGGCCCGATACCCCCTCGGGTATTGGGTCGTCCTAGGAACATGCCTAAAAAGGGTTTTGATTTCACTTTATCCTAGATATCTAGAGTGGGCTTTGACCAGGTTCCCAAGTAGACAACTTGGATTTGAAAATACGAACAATCATCGGACGCCTAACGAGCCAATAAACTATCGTATTTCTAAGAATTTATTTGGAATTGATAAATAGAGGCTGAGACATCCGTGGAGCCCCAAAACAATTTATTAATTAAAATATGGAAGAATGTAATGAAATGCAACAATTTAAATTTTACGAACATTTAAACACATAAGCAAACAAACAGTTCAAGTATTACAAATTCAAATAGTTAGTCAAAGAATTTAGTTTAAATATTTGATTAGAACCTAGTTAAATTCCAAGAAAAGTCGTCATTTCTATTTTATCCCTTTTTGGAGTTCATTTAGCGAGAAAAGGGTTTTGGCGCTTTCAAACTATTTCAAAAGATTCAAGAGAACTTCAAAATAATTTTGAAAAAAAATACAAAGTCTCCACTTGATTTTTATAGAAAACATCAAAAAAACTTGCACAAATTTCAAAGACTCAAAAACAAAAATAAATCTTTGAAATAAGAGAAACTAAGTAAGGATTTAATTAATGTCCTAAGAAGTTTTTAAGGCACTTAGGAGCGTTCGTTTGAAAATGGTTCACCAAAAGATCACTTTTAACTAACTTAAAGGATGACTAACTTTACGAAAATGTCAATTTTTTATAAAAATATAAAGTTTGATTGAACAATTTTGAAAAATAGATTTATTTCGTTCAAGTCCAAATAGTTCATTTTTATCTAAAAGGAATTGACTTTAAAAAAAGAAATTGAAACAAAATTTCATTTTCAGTAATATAATTTTAAGGAAAACCTATTTCTTTTTAAGGAGAAGGGTTATTTTAAAGAAAATCTATTTTGATGGTCAATTTTAATTTAAATCTTGATTTTAATAGGTTTTAAGAAGAAATGTTAAAACAAAATAAATAAGAAACATTCAATCAATCATGGGAAAATTTATTTTTTAGAAGAAATCAATTAAAACAATCTATTTCTTTTTATGTTTCTATTTAGCCTAAAGGAGATTAATTAATACATGAACACAAAAAAGTGTCGTCTTAATTCTAAAAGCTTGACTTTTAGAAGATTAACATAAAGTCTATTTTTTATTCTTTATTTATTTAAAAGGATAAAGTGGATAAAAAAAATTCATATAACTAACGAGAAGAAAATGAAGATTAATAAAAATAGCAACATCTAAGGGGATTTATCTAGATTAATTAATTAAAGTGTACAAAAATATACAAATAACAAGTTAAAATGGAAACTAAAGAGAGAAGAGTTAAGATTGGACCCTTTTCAAATATTGCCAGCTTTGGGCCTATTCTTTATGGACTTTTGTTCCATTTTTGCAGTGTATCCCTAGCTGTATACTGACTGTATGTTAGACCTGCTGCTGTTGCATTTTAGAGTATAAAAACTAATATCGTTACCTCTAATATTGTTATACGCCATATACTGCAGTATACCAGTAATAGTTGACCTGTAAGTCTCGTATATTTGCGTATATCTGCAGTATACCAACACTGCGTCAGTCCCTTCGAGCATGTATCTCAATCCGCCTGGAAACTTGGCAAGAGTTTTGACTCGATAAATGGGTATATTGTTGAGGAGGAGAGTCTATTCAGAATCATTAAAAAGTGCAAGTTAAATAAAACAAAAAAATACAATCCGTTCAAAGGCAAGTCAATAAAGGAAAATAAAAGTAACATAATACGTTTTTCTTACTTAAGATCATACTAGCTTCTTAGACAATATTAAAGAAAAACTTAAGCCTAATTAAACATTCTTAATATCGAATCCTCTATCACAAATCTTTATGAAAGTAATAAAAGAAACAGAATCATCAAGATAATAGGCTTAAAAGTAAGACTAAATCCTAGTTCAAAAAAAAATTGCCATGAGGAGATACAGGTGACAAAGATATAATGCCCAATGTCAACTAACCCATTAGTATTGTTATCACTAGCCTCTTGTTTCCACTTACCAAGTTAATTATTTGGAGCACAAGCACAAGTTAATTATTTGGAGCACAAGCACTAAGGACAACTTAAAATATAAGCACATATTCATTTATTTTTATGTACAGAAACATGCATACAAAAGCTTAGGTGTGCACTCCTCAGTAAGTGCTACTGTATTATATTATGTCAAATGATTCTTGTTTGCCACTATGTCTTTCACATACTTTGCATACTTTGGTACATTCTGCAAAATATCTACAAGAGGGAGATTAACATGAACCTACTTCAAAAGCTCCAAAAACTTCTTGTAACTGGTCTCCCTTGGTGCTTTCGAAGCCTTTGAGAAAAGGCTAGAGGTAAAGTCTTCTTCTCCACTTTACTATCATTACTTGCAGCTTTTTCTTTATCCACTTTCTCCTCATTATTTTTAGTATCCTCATCAGTAGCCGCTGGACTTAAATGCTCAGGTTGCTACTCTTTTAGCTACAAATCGCTCCTAGTAGTGGCTGCATTTACCTATTTTGGATTTACCTGAATATCACTAAGTAGACCTCCCTAAAGTATAGTGTTTTGTGCTCTCATAATTTTCCTAATTTATAGCTCTAGATTCTTCGTAATCAACTATTGATTCTTCATATCTGTTGCCAACTATCGTGAGAAGCTAGGAGTTGCTTGATCATCTTCTCTAAAATGCTCGTTTGAGTTTTGACCTGATTACTATGAACTTTTTATTTATTATGTTGTACCGTCCCCTTATACTGATTGTTGTTCTGTGCCTGATTTCTACCCCATGAGAAATTAGGATGGTTCCTCCAACTCGGATTGTATGTGTTACCATAATTCTGTTGCCCTTGATGATTAGCATTCCCCACATAATTGATAGAATCTGGATTAACCATACAAGCATTCGTTGACTGCTTACTACTTCCATAAATCTCACACCATGCATTCACTTGTTAGACCTCATTAGTTGTTGTTGTCGGATGTGTAACCCCCAATTTCATGCTACTGAATTGATTTGTTATCTGATTTTGTATTGCAACAAGCTGAGCTGATAAAGCAGTGAAATGATCTGCCTCTAACACACCTGCAACCTTCTTAGAAGAACTTCTTAAGTCAGCATGGCACTTGGGATTCCCTTGTGAAATCTGATTCAGCAGTGTATATAATTCATCATACGTCTTCACAAGAGCTTGCTGCTGAATCCATAAGAATCTTGGTGTTGGGATCAAGACCCTCTATTGTGAACTAGTACATCATTCTATTGATGGTGGTGAGGAAAACTTCTAAGCATACCGTTAAATCTTTCCCAAGCTTGGTAAAGATTTTCTCCTTCTTTCTGCCTGAAACTTACAATCTCACTTCTCAAACGTATTGTATTCCCTGATAGAAAGAATCAAATAAGGAAATTCTGAGCCAGATCCCAGGAAGTGATGGAGTTTAGTAGTTCAGAATATAACCACCTCTCCACCTCCACAATTAAAAAAAATGGGAAGAGTATCAGTCTGACATAATCAGTTGAAACCCTAGTAGGAATATAGGTATCACTGATTTCCAAGAAAGAATGTATGTGTTGTTGTTGATCTTCATGTGAGAACCCTACAAACTATCTATTTGATCACAATAGTTGTACCATATTTTGTTTCAATTTAAACCGACCACCCACCTCTAGCTTTTGGATTAAATTAGTAGCATGGTTCGTAAGTGGGATTGCCACTTCACGAACAGGTCTGTTTGCTGCTTGAATGGAATAAACCAGAATCACAGGATCTAGAACACGTCCGACATTTGGATCAACTGGATCAATAAGATTAGGATCTCATTGCTCCGCTATTTAAACTTGCTAAATTGGATAATAAGCTCTTCGCCTCTTTTGAAATACCAGTTCTGGTTCTGAATAAGGCTATACTAACTCTTTATCTCTCACAAGTCCTGTATTCAGCTAGTCCTGCAAAAGTCATCCACTAAGATCAAGTTGTTAACACTTAAACTAGATATCAAAAACAAAAAATAAGTAAAATTACTAATTATAATAGTCCCCGGCAACGGTGCCAAAAACTTATTGCCGTCTAACGCACACGCAAGTGCACATCATCGTACAAGAAATATAGTGACAGTGACTAGAATAGTCAGATATCGTACCCACGAGGACTGTGCAACTAGCAATTCAATCAACTTTAGTTTTTGAAAAGAATGTATTAAGTGTTTTAAAGTATTAAGATGATTGTGAAGATTCGAAGAAAAGTATAACTAATTAAGAGATAATGATATGCAACAATAGCAACGTAAGCAGGGGTTGTAAACAATAATGATGAGAATTCCAAGGTTGAGACACTTTGGACAATCTTACAAATTCCTATTCCTATCATAGTTTAGTTGATTTTTGGGTTATTAATTTGCAGGGTTTATAGTATGATCATGGTCTCCCGACCTCTAATCTTCTACATAACTGGACATTGCAACTACATCATTGAGCGGGAATACAATAATCCATTTAGATGCATAAAGCTATCTTCGTGCAAGTGAACCAAACAAAGCTTCTAGGTATATCCCTATCCTAGATGCTAATTCAAATAACTTATTTTAAAAAAGAATGAGAACCTTGCTCCTTAATCTCTTCGTTCTATCCTATGATTTTCCTCCTAAATTCACATAGGAATATAGGTTTATTCTAATGGTGACCACTCATTATTATAGTAAGCACAAGAGATTAAAAATAACTCATACGATAATCCAATGATAAACTACGATAATGAATATCAAAGTGCAATCATGTTCTTGCCCCCAACCCCAGAACAAGGGTGTTTAGTCACTCATGTTTGAATTTAACATAAAAAAATGAATAATTAATCCTGCCAAGTAGTAATCTCAAAATAATGAAGTTCAAAGAATCCTAAAAGAGAAATTATAGCATTTTTCTACCTTTGCTTACGTCTATAAAGTGTTTCCAATTAACTTGAATCGTTTCTTTTATAGGTGGACTTTATTTCCCGATGTGTGATCTTTACCGCGATGCGGGGCTAGTTTTCCAAGTCAGCTCCGTGACGTGGTCTAATCACGATGAGTCACTGGCTTTTGTTGTCTCGATTTATTCTTCCTTTCTTCATTCTCTACTTTCTAAGCCAACTTCCAGTCTCCTTATCTCAGTAAATTGACCGCGCCCAAGTGCACACGCAAGTGTACGTGATCTACCAAGTAATATAATGGCCTTCAAAAAAGCTGAATATCGATCCTACAGGGACTTATGTTACACAACTATCCAATTCTAGTTTAACAAATTGAGAAGAGTAACAAATAAATTTTAGAGTTGTAAACTAAAAATAAACTAAACTAATGCAGAAAAGTAAATGACTTTGGATAATCAAAGAATAGAGACCCAGGGTTAAGGCTAACGAACAATCATACTATGTTATTGAATTTTAGTCGTTAGATTATTTATCTTGGTTGTTGATTCATAGGGTTAATCGCATGATCATGGTCTCCCGACCTCTAACCGTTTGCCTAATTTGGACATTACAACTACATCGTTGAGCGGGGATGTAATAATCCAATTAAGTTATTAAAGCTATCATCCTACATTTGAATCAAGTAAGGCTCCTAAGTACATCTCTGTCCTAGGTGCTAAGTTCAATTCTTTATTTTATAAAATAATAAAAACCCATACTTTGTTTATTCCTATATTCTATCTCCCTATTCCCTCTCCCGAGATCAAAAGGTTGACAATAAATATATTCTAAGGGTAGCTAATCCTTAAAATTGTTAAAACAAGGATAAAAAAGTTACCATAATGATAATCAACATAAACAAACTTAATTCAAAATGGAAGTATTTATGATCTTGGCCTTAACCCCAGTGATACGCCCAAATTACACCTCTCTTATGAGAGAAAGTAAGCGGTCGTTGTCAAATATATAACCCAACTAGGTTGGGCTCAAATCCCCCAGGGAACATTGTGTTCATTAAGTATTGTGGTTGTTACTAGACTGTTGATCAAAGGTTTCGAATTAATGGGGGTTTTGGTTTGTAAATTTTGTCTCGTTATTTGTAACAGTAAGTGTTCCAGACAGTGATTCTTATTGCAAATAGTAATTCAATGAGAATAGACAAACTAGAGTTATGGTTACCAAGATGTTTAAGCAGCTAAGGTTGTGAATTATTTTTGAATTTCTAATTAATTACTTCAATTGTAAGAGTTATTGAATCCTACAATTTACCCATTTGTTTCTCAACCTAAATGAGTAGATTGTCCTTCAATTCTCTCGAACTTAAGGAATACATTAATTTATTCAATTATTCTCTCATGTGGGTTGATCTCGTTAAGGCATCAACCCTTAACCCAAAGTTTAAAGCCTTTAGATCCCATGTAAACCTCTTCTTTTCCTAACAAACACTTTTCTATTTGAAGAAGTGATGTTCTTGGGCTCACCCTTCAAGTTTGCAACCAAGAAAGGTCGTTATTATGAAGAAGGGTTTATAGAACTTTAGTTAATCATGGAAATCAAACATTTTCACAACCCCAATCAGCTTTTCACATCAAGGCTCCCATAACCCTAGTTTTGGGAGATTAGCCACACATTTCCATAAAAGAAAAAGAAGAAGTCATTGTATTTCTCATAAATAAATTCAGAAAATACTTACCAAAATCACATGACTTGTTCTTGAATCTTCAAAAGAAAATAGGAATAAAATGTTTAGATCCACAATTCTAGCTTGATACTTAGAGAAAACTAACTTACAATCAGTTTCAAAATTGGAAAATATAATAAAAATACCTAAATAAAACCTAAACTGGGTATTTATATGTTCCCAGGTGCAGAGGATTTAAAATTTGAACTTCAAAAAAGCTGCATCTAAGTTGAAGGTCTAACTGACGGCTCATCAGAAGCTTAACCATCTGTCGTTTGGGCCATCGCTGAATGTCCCAGGATGTCAGGTTCTGTTAAGGGTTGACGGTCATGTTAGTGGACTATCGCTGGATGGACGATCCATCACATAGACCATCGTTGGGTCTTCTGGAATCCTGAGTTCTGTTTAAGCCTGACGGCTAAGTTGTCGATTCGTCAAAAGGTTGACGGTCCACCACTTGGACCATCGCATGAGTTCTCTACTTGGAGCATTCTGTTTAGATCTGACGGTTAACCTGACGATTCTTCGTATGGCTGACGGTCCGCCAGTTTGATCGTCAGTGGCCTTTTTCTGCTATTTTTTAAGTTTTCTCCTTCATCTAACTCCTTACCCTAAAATACAAAAATCCAGTATTAAATACAACATCATTTGCTTAAAAATATACAATTATCCCTTGAAAAAGATGTAAAATGTTCCATCAAAAGCCGAAACATCAACACCCTCAACTTAAGATAATTGCTTGTCCTCAAGCAACTCAGCACCAAATTGTATACATGAATAACACAATGACAGGCAATCAACTATTGAACTAGACTTCAATAACCATTCGCTTGTCATCTCACTCATATGGTCTTAACACATTAGAATCCACAACTAACATTAATTCAATATTCAATACGCACATACAATCATGGATATCATATCCTACAGAAACCAGTAAAACTAAGCGTAACTCAAGTTGCCCTCACAACCAATGAAGTCCACCACCAATTATATCTTATGGACATAATCAAGACTCTCACACTCAACAAAGAAGTTACAAACATAGTCTACATACCCATAGGCTTGCCCTTATCATCTAACGCCTCCTTATGGTTAATTCGCCAAGATCAAATAGGTTTTCTTAAGGCTTGTAATGAGGCTCCAGGGTTAGGTGAGGATAATTTTTGGGAAAAATGACTCAACTTTCAGACTTTAACTCTCTTTGCCCTTGAATTCTACTCATCAAGGCTACTACTTTACCAACTCACTTACAATCCTTATTATGCACCCACACTTTACCACCATCTCCCCCCCATTTCTCTTTACTCTCTTGTTTTATAAGTATCAGCCACCCTAAAATTATGCCGATGTAGTCGGTTAAGGTGCACAATACCTTGAATAGGTCAGGGCCAAATTCTTAAAACAAAGCTCTGAACCAACTTTCCATTAGCCGGCTAACATCTTGACAATAACAACTCTCAACTTAGGTGTTTTGCCTAAGTTAAGGTACACAATGTCCAATATAGGACCAGGGCTAGAGTTAGGTGTTAAGAACCTAAAGAGAGTTAATCAGAGCTATTGCTGATGAAGAAAACTAATACAAGCTCAAAAAGGGTTCAATAATGAAAAAATCTTTTTGGTAGGATTAATTATTTTGGCTAAGTAGACTGAATATACAAGGAGGCCTGCTATCCTATCCTATTGAATCAACCACAAGACAACAACAATGAACTGAGCAAGTTCTAAGTATTACACTATGCAAGAACTAACACAAGTACTCACACACAGAGGCAACTGAGCCAAACTTATTCTACTGCTCTTGAGATTTTCATCACATGATCATGCATATCTTCTATGTAAATGCCAATTACAGAATCACTAATAATTTTTCAACATACACTAAGTGATAAAGAGAAATAGTCATACCACATGTTCAGAGTCTTATGCCACATCATTTATCATTCATATATTCAAAAAGATACTGAAATGAAAGACACTTTTATAAATAAACATTAACAAAACAATATTTACATCACAACCTAAGGAAAGAAATGTTAGTCCTAGATATGTCAGTTCTACTAGATAGCACACAGGAGGAAAAGAACATCGGCAACAAAAACCCTTTGTGGTACAAGTACACCCACCCTTACAGAAAATAAATGCTTTGTCCTCAATGCATTAAATTAAAGTATAGAGAAGGGGAATACCTTTAATGCCTCTTATTCATCTGAGGCATCTGTGAAATATGGTGAGGCTCCATTATCTTCACCTGCTGCAATGGTGACCCTTATAGTGGTAGGGGTACTCATAATCCCATCCTCCAAAATCGAAGGCATCACATCCCAAACTGGGTCTGAACTATACCCCCTTGCTGGGGCAGAACTTTTAGATACTCCTACTACTTCGTCATTTGCCTTATTATTTCTTCTCTCTTCATCTCTCCTTGACCTTCTTGAAGCTTTCTTCATATCATACTTTTCTCTCTCTTCAAGTGTCATTGCTTCTCTCTTTCTTCTTTTTGCAGTTTTCTTTTCGACATTTTCATCAACTTGCTTCTTGTATTTTTCTTTCAGTGGCTTTCCCATCAAATCAATAATTCCTTTATCTTTATCACTCATCACCAGGGCTGGGTAAAAAATAGGCTGCTGAGACTGCCTACTCTTCAATTCTACTATGTCAGCCTGTGCCTATTTAAACTCCACCATAAACCTGGCAAGATCTGGAATGGACATTTCATCCAACCTCTTGTTAATACGTTCTTCCATGTGATCCATCCTTATCTGAATGTTTTGGAATGGACAGATTGATTCTGCCACAATTTTATCAACAAAAGGCTTGAATTGTGAAGCCCATGTGTCCAACTGTTTCTGAAACTTCTTCTGCAGCATCACCAACTTGGTAAAATTCTCCTGTGTCAACCTATATTCTGCATAATCTTCCCCACCCATTTGTGGCACGGACCCTGACCCTATATATGTACTTAGTGGCACATAATTAGGTAGCACATAAGTGGCGATGGGCAACGATATACCTGTGGGAATTTCTGAAGTATTCGGGGCTGGTGCAGATTGCATCTGATAGGTTGGAGGTTTAGTGACCCGCATCTCTAACTTTGAATCATTTTTTGATTTCTCAATGTCTTGCCTGTGTGTCGCCTGGACTTTATTATCAACACCTCAAATCAAGGGCACATTCACTTGCCTGCATAACTCCGTGATTAGACATGGGAACGGTAGTACAATTTCCACTTTATGCGCCCTCACAAACAGTTCATCAACAATTATTTGGCCGAAATCAATCTTCAGCCCTGTAATTAAACTAGCCACTAACACCGCCCGATGACTATCTAAATTGGTATCCTCTTTGCTTGGCATCAACCTTAATCTAACAACAGCCCACCAGAACTTAGCCCTGAAGCTAAGGGAGAACTTAGCAATGCACTCATGTAGGTTGGTTTCCCAGGAGGGATTACCATCATCAATCAGCAGTCCAGATATCGAAGGTCTCTGAGTAGATGCAGATGTTAGCCGGTACTCCATATCAGGAACAATGGGTGGAGCTTCGTAGTCAGTCCCAAACAGCATCATGTTGATTATTTTAGCCAATATATGGATGTTAACTCCTAGGACTGGGACTGACTCCCTATTGGGCAAATCTGAGATCTTCGAACCCTTTGGACAATCCTTTTTTGCCAACACCAAATAATTAGTGAAACTCCCTTACCAAATTCGGATGATATGATCCGGGAGGCTTGCTCATCCAGGCTAATTCGTACTCATTGAAGCGATGCTCTAGCTCGGGATATTTATGCAACCCAGTTGTCACTATCTGGTACTCGTCAACGAATGGCCTTTTGATTGCCCTGTTTGCTGCTGACTCCAATCCGTCAAGGAATTTATTTTTTGATCCCTCGATTTGCCATCTAAGTGCTTCCCTCATTTGAGGGTCCTTACTCTTACATTACAAGAAATATGGCATTTTCCAACAAATTTTTTTGTTGCCATATATCAAATATTATTGCCAAAAGTACTTTTGGCAACAATAAAAAAATTGTTGCATGTCGTTGAAATAAACGTCGATGCAAAAAGTTTTTGGAACAATAAAATATATTTTTGCCAAATATGACTTAACGCAACCAAAAATATTATTGCCTTACATTCGTACAATTGTGGCTTATAAAAATTTTTGCAACAATATTTAATGTTGCTATAAATTAAATTTTTTACCAACAATATTGGTTGTCGCAACAAGTTAGTTAGTAGTCTGTTAGAAAACTCTTTAGCTACAACAATTTTTATTGCAATAAATTAAATATTTTTTGTACATCTTTAGCAACAATTTATGTGTAGTTGCTACATACAAAATACACATTTCTTCTAATAATTTTACACAAATAGTAAAATTAAAATTTTTATAAATTTGTAAAGGTCAAAATACATATATAATTGATGCACCAGATATCTTCTACTTCCATAAAACTAAATACTTCCACATATGTCTTTACTTGTAACAAATATATATAAGCAAAGTCATTGTATTCTAATTCTACCAGTAATTAAAAAAAATTCTTCTCCAAGCGGTACTTGAATTGCTACTTGATTTATGATTCTCATCCTGCAAAAAAAAAAAAAACTAATTATATTTTGATAAAAAAAATCAAAAAGTACAAGTACATAGTAAAAAAACAACTTTTGTATGCAACAACATATAAAATAAAGGCTATAGCAAAATAAAAGTGCATTATAGCAGTTTCATAAAAGAATAAACTCCAACGCAAGCTCACATGGAAGACAGTAGATCAAGATGGAAGTCAATGAAGCAGTGAAAATACCTATAGCTAGACCAGTTTCTTGCTCATCCTTAAGTGCTTGACCTCTCTCCAGTCTGGACAAGTGGTCCGCAACTTTATTCTCGCATCCCTTCCTATCTTTGACTTTGAAGTTAAATTCTTGGAGGAGTAATACCCATCTAATTAATCTTGGCTTCACATCCTTCTTAGCCATCAAATATTTCAAGGCGGCATGGTCTGTGTGAACCACCACCTTGGTTCCCAATAGGTAAGCCCGAAACTTCTCAAAGGCATAGACAATTGCAAAAAGCTCCTGTTCAGTAACAATGTAGTTCTTTTGAGCTCCATTTAAGGCCTTGCTTGCATAATAAATGGGATAAAATAGCTTATCCCTCTTCAGACCAAGTATAGCTCCAAGTGCCACTCCGCTTGCATCGCACATAATCTTAAATGGCTTTGACCAATCTGGAGCAACAATAATAGGAGCATCAACTAATTTCCCTTTAAGGCATTCAAATACCTTCAAGCAATCTTCATCAAATATAAACTTAGCCTCATTCTCCAAAAGTTTGCAAAGTGGGTTTGCAATTTTTGAGAAATCTTTTATGAATCGTCGATAGAATCCTGCATGACCAAGGAAACTACGCACTCTCTTTACTGAAATAGGAGGTGGTAGCTTCTCAATAACCTCGACCTTAGCTCGGTTGACCTCGATCCCCTTGGATGAAATTTTGTGGCCAAGGACAATGCCCTCCTTCACCATGAAGTGGCATTTCTCCCAAATTAAGCACAAGATTAAACTCTTCGCACCGCTGCAAAGCTTTACTCATATTCACCAAGCACAGCTCAAAAGAATCACCTACTATTGAGAAGTCATCCATAAATACCTCCAAGGTGTCTTCAACCATATCGGAAAAGGTAGACATCATGCACCATTGAAAGGTAGAGGTGCATTACACAGACCAAAAAACATCCGCTTGAAGGCAAAAGTCCCATACGGGCAGTGAATGTTGTCTTTTCCTAATTCTCCAGGGCTATAGAAATCTGGTTATAGCCAGAATACCCATCTAAGAAACAATACCAACCTCTTCCTGCCAACCGATCAAGTATCTGATCCATAAAAGGCATTGGGAAGTGGTCCTTCAAAGTCCACGAGTTAAGCTTGCGATAGTCCATACAAACTCTCCACCCAATCATAGGCTTGAGAGGAATCAAGTCATTTTTCTCATTCACTACAATAGTCATGTCCCCTTTCTTGGGCACCATTGGACCGGGCTTACCCACTTACTATCAGAAATAAGATATACAACTCTTGTGTCAAGCCATTTGATGATCTTCTTCTTAACCACCTCTTGCGTAGGTGGGTTAAGATGGCATTGATGCTCAACGGTTGGTGTGCAATCTTCCTCAAGATGGATTTTGTGAGTGCAAATACCCGAAGGAATACCAATAATATCCGTAATGGTCCATCCTATAGCCCTTTTGTACCTCTAAAGTACAGAGATAAGTTCTTCCACTTGCTGCTCACTTAAATCTACTGTAATAATCACGGGTAAAGTGTTTCCACTGCCTAGAAACATATACCTTAGATGGCCTAGCAATTCCTTCAACTCCAATATTAGTGGCTCTTCAATAGATGGCTTCACCGGTGGTGTTGGGTGATTTTTAAGATCTAGATCAGGCTTCTTGGGAACATAAGAATATGATCCCATTCCAGTCAAGGGACAAATAGTCTCCTCATACTTTTCGATGCCTTTGCTATCAAAATTCATCAAGACAGCAGCCAAAGGCTGGACAATAAATTTCTCCTTTATCGGCACTTTTTGCTCATTCTCGTAATAAATATCCACAACAGAGAAGACACTCATTTCCTTGTGTTGCTTCAGATATTGGAACACATCAAACCATACTACTTCATTATTAAGCTTGAATAAGAGTTCATTAGCTCGCAAGTCAGTAAGCACGCTTCCAGTTGCAAGGAAAGGTCGACCTAAGATTATGGGCACTTCAAAGTCCACCTCACAAAACAGAATAACAAAATCAGTAGGGAATATAGAGCTTGCCACCTTCACTAGCACATCATACAACATACCCACCGGTTGCTTTACCGACCTGTTCGCCATCACTAGTCGAATGTTTGTAGGTGTAGGATCCCCCAAACCCAGCTGGTTATAAACAGCAAGCGGCATCAGGTTAATACTCGCTCCCAAATCACACAAGGCCTTAGGAAAATCAAGAGACCCGATAGTATAAGGAATCGTAAATGCTCCTGGGTCCGCTTTCTTTTGCACCAAAGACCTTGTTGAAATAGCACCACAGTGATAAAGGTTATCTACCGGTTCATAGCTCATCGCTCTCTTCTTCGTCACCAGGTCTTTCATGAACTTGGCATACCCAGGCATCTGCTCTAATGCCTCTACTAAAGGCACATTCACCGTCAGTTGTTTCAGTATAGCCATGAATTTGCTAAACCTTGTATTATCCGTTATCTTCTTCAATCTTTGAGGAAAGGGCGACCATGGTTTTGGAAGAGTAGTAACCACTGCCTCCTTCTCTTTTTTCTTGGCTTCCTCTAACTCATCAACTTGCTAATGGTTAGATGTACTCGCTTTACCATCCAGCTTCTCAGACTCCACTGGATGGGTTTCATCATCATCAACCTCTACTTCAATCACGTCGTCGCTCACAGCTTTGCCCACAAAAGGGCTAGATAATACTTTACCACTCCGAGTGGTAGCTTCTATAGAAGAGTTATCGTTCTGAGGATTCTGCACTGTATCGCTAGGAAAGGTACCACTCTTCCTCTGATTAAATGTGACTGAGAGTTGGCTCATCTGCTTCTCCAACCGCTTAATAGAAGTTGAGTGCGAATTCACTAGGTGACTCTTGGAAGATAAGTCACTCTTCATTATTGTCACCCCAGCATTGGTAGCCTCAACTCTCTTTAATAGCTTCTCCATCACACTACTAAAAACTGGGTCTATGGCGACACAGGAAAAACCATTACAGTAGAAGAGGAAAACATTGCTATAGAGATATTGCAACGGTTAACAAACCATTTCATCAGGTTGCGTGGCCATAGCTCTATTGCTACGGTTTTTGTAACGGTTTCATCTACCATTGCTATATATAGTTGTAGCAACGATTTTCATGATCACTACCGCAACACTTATTTGACATCAATTGCAATGAAATAAACCGTTGCCAAAGACTTTTATGCAACAGGTTTTATATCTAAGGCAACAGTTTTATATCTACCGCAACAACTCACTTGATACTATTGCAACAGTTTTCTCGTTAATACTACGGTTTTTTTCGTAACATATATACTCTATAGCAATGGTTTACAAGCTGTTGCCATAGGGTCTTATGCAACAGTTGTTTTTATCTATATTAACAATTAATTATACTATTGCAACAGTTTTATGATTAATGCTACAATATTTAGCGACGTTTTAAATGAGCTATCACAATATTTACAAGCTGTTGCTATAGCCTTACTAGTGTAATTGAATTTTCTATAGCAACGGTTCTAAGTTGCTATTACAACAATTTAATTTGCTACAAAAATATGTAGCCCTAGAATGACCAACTAATAATTACCAATAAATACATTATAAAAGCTATAATAAGAATTACAAAACAGTTTTCAATGTTCATCATTAAAATTGTATATCCAAAATATAAGCTAGCCATAGTAATTAATATCCATAAAACTAGAAAATAGTAAATTACGACATAAGTTTCATTGTGTTGTCGATTTCAAAAATATCCTAGAAAAAGTTATAAAAACCATCTAAAATCTTCTTAACGTTCTTCAATGTTCTCCTCATTCGCTTCTTCATTTTCTCAACCTACAAAAAAAAAAATTGTGCCATTAATCTTTGTCAATGTCGAAGATGTATGAACTAAGCACAGAGACATACACCAAGTTATGATGACAAATAGAATTTTTAAGAGAAAAAAAGTGAATGACGGGAGAAGACATGGAAAGAGCGAGTGAAAAAAAATACGTCTTTTATATGCTCAGTCTTTCCAAATGCAAAATTGTCTTCTCAACCTGAAAATTTAGAACTTACAGTGACTTCCGAATGCAGTAATCTCTTGAGGTTGTAAGTAAAATATGAAATACTGGCTCAGATGTATGGGTACACGACCTAAATGATAAAAAATACATCATATCCTAGTTTTCATTAAATATTAAGTTTGATGAAATCCTGAACTATGAAAAGGGAAATTAATGTCATAACTAGAAATAAGTAGATTTTGAAAGACTACAAACAAAATAAGTTGCATAAAATAGGGAGTATATTTCATCAAACTACACACGCATGATGATCTTATATTTTAAGTAGTAAACCTTGGTTTTGTTAGTATTTCGATGTTTCTTAGTGTAATTCTTAATTAATTCAAAGTCTAGCAGCACATAGTCAAGAAAAAATGAAATCATTTAGGAAATATCCATTCATGACACTCAGAAACACCAAGGAAGTGCCCAACCTGGATGCATAGAGAGAAGAGACATGGATGGACACAGGAAAAAGCAAAAGTCACAAATAGTGAGGCAGATATGATACATCTTTATATTAAAGTAAATGAGAAAAACATATTCCATCTCAACAGTAGCCCAAATTCTCCTCAATGTAAAATTGTTTCACATTATTGTCGCAGTGAACATGACCTTTTTCAAATGCAAGTAGTTACATCAAATCCACCATATAGTTGGACAAAGTTGCCTAAAACTTTACTAATTACATGTTTGACTTTAAACTAATCTACCTACATGTTCTAGCATCCTTTTTCTATTTACTGTTAATATGGTCGTCCAATTTCTTTTGACTAAGTGCACCCTTGCCAGCAGTTGGGTGACTTGGGTGACTGAATTATGAAATTTATTTGCTTTATTTGCTTTTTCTTGCTCCAATATAATGACTATTTGTCTTGAATCGTGGGTATATCCCAAAAAACCTTTGTACCTCGAGGTTGTGGCATCGAAGCATGAACTATTAGTAGCAAAAGTAGGATATTCCAAAACATACATTTTATAGGAACTCTCACATATAGCGCATAGCAATATTTAATAAGCAAAAAGCTTCCCTAAACAAAGTGCCATAAGTAAGAAACTGAAGAATATAGTTGCAGATCCTGCTTCACAAAAGTCAAAGAACTATACTGAACATGTAGACGATAAGGTGGAAATCAGACTTCGACACAAAACCCCACCAGTGGTTATTCCGATCACTGGTTTCCCTTTTTTCTCTTGTTAAGACTTTCAGGAACAGCAGCAAAACATAGATTAAAAGAATTAGAAATCATATCATCATAAGAACGACACGAGTGATTTACTCCAAATAGAACAACAATATTCCATATGCTTCAGCTCTTAGGAGCAGTAAATAGTCTAATAGATAGGAAATTACAGATTACACAATAAAGAACGGGGGTAGGTACTATCTATTAATGGTACTTTCAGCAACCAGAACAAAGTATTGAACATTACTCAAATAACAGAGAATTTCACAAGCAAACAGAATTTGAAAAAGAAAAAGACGAGGCAAAAAAGTAGAACAAGTACTAACCTTCAGTTTGTTCTAATGAACAAGAATGAACACAAAATGCAAGCAGGTCAGGGTCAAGTTGAAGATCAGGGTTAAGGCATTGAAGTCTTGCTATGATGTTAATTGTAATTTGTTGTTGCATTGTACCCTTTTGTTCCTCGAATTTTTCAAGCATTCTTTGTTTCATCCTCTCTTCTATTTCCTCCATTTTTTGTTATAACATCTCATCAGTAGAGGATGCAGGATTTCTTATATTTTCTTTTAATGATGTCTTGGTAACTCCACGCCCATATAATCTTATAAAACCCGGATGCTCAGGTCCCATGACTAACGCAAAGACATAACTAGCTCAGTACCATCTTCTATTTCTTGAGTTTGTATTTTCTCTATTTCAGCCTATAAATAAAATTCATGAGAAAGAATTTAATTAAATATAACTGAGTCAATAATTAAAATCAAATAAATTATCTCGATAATTATTAAATTAGAAAATATCGTACAATTTTACAAATTATGTCGCCATATGATTTCTTGTAGATTCGATTCGGTTTCCTACATCGTGTAGCCACAAAGAAGTCCTTGCTTGACACAACACCATCAACTTCTTTGTTCTTTTCCTGATTATATGAAACTTGACGTAATAATATTTCCAAGTAAGGCAACGATTTCATATTTAATCAATAATTAGAAAAAACGTCAAAGCTCACATATTAACGCAAAACTTCTCTTGCCAACGGTATGCGAATATCTCAACTTTTTCAATTCTCCTTGTTAGTACGGGATGTTTTCTGTAATTTTATGTCATCATTATATATATAAACAACACCAATATATCAGAATATTAAGCTACTATCCAGCAAGGACCTGCGATAATGGCTTTCTAAATATGGCAAAAAATATAATTTCTTCTGAAAAATAATAAAACATAGTGACATTTATATCTTACTTGAGCTTCATTAGAGTTCCAATAATCAAGGAGAACTTTAAATTCAACTTCTGAAACATCTTTTGGTATTTTTTGCATTCGAACTTCATCATTGGGATAGCGGAAATAATGCTTACTCTTAAATCGACACTTACATGTTCTCCAAGCATCTTGAATTGTTTTTAAGGCCCATTTCTGTCCGACATTAGGAATGTCATATTTCTCCTAAAATTTGGTTCAATATGGTTAGAATAAAAAATATAAAATATCTTTAATTAAAATTAAAAAATTAGAACTTCAAACCTTGATGTATTTCCACATGTCCTTTTTTATGTTCACTTTCTTTCATGTCTTAATAGTGAGAGGGTAAAAAGTTGAATTCCTTGCGAGTGTGCCAAAAAGCTG
Source organism: Capsicum annuum (assembly GCF_002878395.1). Lineage (NCBI taxonomy): Eukaryota > Viridiplantae > Streptophyta > Magnoliopsida > Solanales > Solanaceae > Capsicum > Capsicum annuum. Next base: position 161,402,566 of record NC_061121.1, read on the forward strand.
CTCAACTCTTGTACAACTCCTATAGTAGGACCAATTGGTTGGTTGTGCTCATTTAACATAATCAATTTACGTTCAGTCCTCCCATGTACACTTTGCATCTGTGTTCTGTCTCTCTTTTTCTTTTCAGTGGAAGGACCTACAATGATTATAATATTAAGACAATTAGTAATTCATCAATGTTAGTTTGATAACTGAATGAAATGTATACATTATGCCTTTTTCTGTGGATTGTTCATTTGTGTCATGAGTGGTAACATCCAGTAGCACTTTCTGCCCATTTTTGGGTATTTGTGTCATGAGTGGTAACATCCAGTAGCACTTTCTGCCCATTTTTGGGTACTGCTTGTGCGGCAGAAGAGGTAGAATGCAATATATTTTGTTGCCCCTTTTCTGGAATTGCTTTTGTTGCTGAAGAGATAGAGTCCGATAACAATTGCTGCCTATTTTTTGGAGTTGTTTCTTTTGAAAAATAGGCAGAATGCAGCGAATTTTGTTGCCCATTTTGTGGATTTGCTTGTGTTGTAGAAGAGCTAGAATGCAGTGGCATTTTCAACACTTGTTTTTGTACTTCTTGTGCTATAGTAGAGGTAGAACCAAGAAGCAATTACTGCACCTATTTTTGGACTTCTTGTGCTGTTGGAGAGAAAGAATTCAATGGCACTTGCTTCACTTGTTCTAGTAGTTCGTGTACAACATGAGGGGTAGAATACAATGGCACTTGTTCACGCACTTGAGAACCTTCTGATGGACATTGTTGCTTTCCGTATTTTGAACATGCAGTCTGAATTGGTTTTTCAGTTCCTTGCAGTGAATTCTTTAATGCTGTAAGTGATCTAACAGAAACGTATCTTGAGCTTGTAAGCTTTTTTTTTTTTTTTTTTTTTGGACGTCTTTCTTGATTCATGACTATTCAAAACTCTGCCAACTTCAAAAAATTAGATATTAGTCCAAACAAAATGTACAATAGCAATACCAACCCATTTGTTTTGAGATGTTAGTTAAATATTTAAGTCTATTGCTCATTCCAATCAATCAAATTAACCATGATAACACAATGTACAACAGTAATACCAAACCATTGTTACTTTAGCTTTTGTTATGATACACTATAGCAGCAGAGAGCATTAAGTTACATGGTAGAACCTGGGCAGAGATCAGTTAACATATAGTTAAAACCTGGGCAGAGATTAGTTATAGATCAGTTATTGTTACTTCAACTTTTGTTATGATACACTATAGCAGCAGAGAGCATTAAGTTATAGGGTAGAACCTGGGCAGAGATCAGTTAACATATAGTTAAAACCTAGGTAGAGATCAGTTATAGATCAATTATTGTTACTTCACTTTTGTTATGATACACTATAGCAGCAGAGATCAGTTAAGTTACAGGGTAGAACCTGGGAAGAGATCAATTTATATATAGTAAGTGAAAGTTAAAACTACTTCTGTTATAGACTGTTAACATCTCTTGAGTCGGTAGTCACTTCATATTGGAAAGGAAGTGTTAAAAGAAAGTCCTTAATAATGGACATGCCTTAGATTTGAAGAGATGAGTTTATCCCTTAGTAAAAGAGATGAAAATAAAGCACAAAACGTGCAACTTCTGCAACCAGTGAGTTAAGTTGGGGCAAAACTTAGTAATCTAGATACGTTTGAAGAGTTATCTCAAGATTTTCCTTGTTACTATTTTTAACGGGATATACCACACGGATCAAAACAGTGCCAAAGCCCAAGATCTTCCTACTTCACATAGTCATAACCAGCCACAGTTGCTTGATCTATTACTACTCTGTTTAAAGAAACTGACTGAGACTTATCCGATGCATATACATAAATATGTGTTTGTGTGCAGCTGCGTGCATGTCATAACTTAACTTTGCTATTCTCTTCCATTATTTGCAATGATTTTGTTTAATTACTCATTCTTCTGATGGACAATCATATTTATAGCCAAGTCATGTTAAATCAAATTTGTTCTCCCTTAACATAACGAAGCAACAAAAATTTAACAGAATCTATAAATAAAATGGATCTAATCAGGTATGTAGAACAACATAGGTCAAACAGGTAAGCTCTTCAAACAATGAGTTTCATAACAAAGTGAGGTTACAAGAAAGATCATCAATGACAACAACTTCACTACACCAACTCAATATTTAAATGCAACAGGTAAGCTCTACTATCTTATACTACACAAATTTCTGAAGCGTGAACGTCTGGTTACTCTAGAAGTATATCAAGGCATACAAGAACTTGAGTTCACAAAAAATGAATTCAAAACCTGAAACTTGCAGGTACTTAACCCTTTAATATCTATTTCTAGCGTCCTACCCCCTGACCTAAAGATTTATGTCAAGGAGCCATTTTTACTCACTTCCGTTCACTAACCATAGGAATATGTAAACGTTGACCTTGCATTCAAATGTAAGCCAATCAAAGAATAACAAAGAAAAGAAACTGGGAAGATAATCAAATGTTACGCAGTAGTTGATTTTAGATAGAAAATGAGTGAAACACAGTTACTCTTTCACATATGTATAGTATATATGAATTGTGTCCCTAATTAACTTTTTTTCTTCATTTCCTTTGACATTAACAATACAGTCATCAATAAAAATAGGAAAAAGAAACATAACTTCATAATCTTTTTGGAAAAGAGCTAGTTTAGATCATTTCAATCGCAAAAGGTTATGTTGGAACTAAACCAAAAGTTTAGGAGCCAAGATATAGTTACCCTAACAGTACCTCCAACTAATTGGAACTGGTGTACACTGTGTACTGGGAGTTAGAAAATGCATCAATTCCAGGAATTATGAAGTGAAAACTATTTAAGTCTGAGAGGCCAAATGAAGCCGAGAAAGTTAAGAGGTTTAAAGGACTTCCCACGAATTTACAGGCTCCTTCTAAAAAGGACTTCTGCTATTATTTATTCTCGAAAAGTCTATCTGTAGCCCAATAATATATCAGATATTGCAAATATGACAGAACATGAATTTTCCTAGAAGTCGACACATTGAGTGGCTACAAGCTTGTTGAATACATGGATATTACCACACAGACTCCCAATGTAAATGAAAGTTATAAAGTGTAACCAAAAACAAACTTTAAGAGAAACTATCAGCACATGTAAGAATCAGGACCGCCACAAATACAGGTTTGAAGACAGATCTCGTGTAAATAAATGATGACAAGTCTCATGTTTAAGCCAATGGAGACATGACGGTCTATTTCTTATCCTTTTGTGTTTAAGCAAGATCTGAAAAAATAGGAATTTTTCCTTTCTGTGACAATTAGAAATGCTCGAAAAGAGCTACTTATGATTGTTCGAGTGTGGCAATTACAAGTTTGTGTTATATCTCACAGTTTAATTCATCAATTATAAAATTGGCATCATTCAGAAATTAAACCTCAACTAACATATCTTTCCCATAAGGATCTCAATTAACATATAATAAGTACATCAGAACGGCAGGAACAAAGAGAAACACAGTAGGTTCACAGTGCAGCTACATATCATTATTAAACTATTTTTTACATTATTAAACTATTTTTTAATCAATAAAAGAACATAACTAAACTAACACCGAAAAACATCATTTCTGAATCATATCTGATTTTTTACCAATAGTACCTGTAGAGGAATTGCGCTAATTTGAGAGTACTCCCTTTTCCACTAGCTTTGTTCAAATTAGAATATTGAAAAACCTATAAATTTGAAGCAACTTAAAATAAGATTCTAAGTAAAAATAAAAAATAATTAACTAGAAATAAACAAGAACAATTATAAAATGCTTTTAAAAGGATATTTATCACTCATTATAAAAAAAAAGTTACAACAGTAAGAAAATTCAAAATTTCTCCTTTAATCATCTGCCTCCATCCAATCCTAATCAGTATCATCAGTCTCATCCCCCTCATCCAATATTTCTATAGTTGTATCTTCTAAATCTTGTGCATTAGAAGGCATATCAACAATATTAACGGGTGCATTTTCTCTTGAGAAGCTTATGTCTTCATTATACAATCTACTTGAAGAACCAATTTCATCATTAGGCTCCCTCCAAAATGTTTCTCCAATATTTGAAGAATTCTCTTCCACTAAATCATACAAATCAATAGAAACTTTATTCCTTGAAAAGTAAACCCCCTTTTCAACTGGATCATCCACATAGAAAACTTGATGAACTTTCGATGCCAATACAAAAAGATCATCTATACTACATAATCTGTCAAAGTATACACGAGTTAACCCATATTCATCTACTTCATTATGAAACCAATCATATCTAAACAAAACAACACTAAAACAACCATAATAATCAATCTAAATAATATCGTGAATTACTCCATAATAGCAACTTCTCCACCAATTGGATTTTGGTCCTTAGTACTAGCAAAACTATCAGTTGTTTCTGATAAACACACTCCACTATTTTGAGTCTTGCATGGGGCATCCCGAGCTTTAGTATGAAATCGATATCCATTAACCCAATATGCAGTATATCTCTTTTCCACCCAATTAGACCCTTAGCCAGCCTAAGTAAATAATCAAGAATTTCAACATTTTTAACTTTCTCTTCAAACCCATTGCTGAATTCCTGACTATGATTCCTTGATCTTGACCAAGCACTCGATCTAGTATCATTACTCATTAAATTCTTATGTTTCCTACAATCATGATATTTTGAATTTAATAATAACGCCTTTATATATGAAGCTAAACATATGTTACTTATCAAAACAAATTAAATGATGTTTAAAGATAAATAATCATTCTATGATTTATCTTAATCAATAAAATTTTCCACTTGCTCATCTCCGGTGTTGAATAGGACATAACGATGTGCTTTATATCGTAATTGTGAATCCATAAAAAAAGTGGATTTTTTTTCTTCTCACGTCCAATTGTATGACTTATCTTAGGAAATATAGGTGACATATTCTGAATGCCTTTATCATCCTCAGCTTGATCCTTTGATGCATACCTGCTGAATCTTGTTTTCATACCATCATGTAGGTATCTTGAATAAAAAGTCAAACATTCTTCTTCCAAAAACCCCTTTACTATTGATGCTTCAAGACAAGATCGATTATGAACAAATGCCTTCAACTTACATAATTTCCTCTCAATGGGATACATCGAACGAAAATGAGTGGGACCCCCAAGCTTAATTTCATTCACTAAATGAATAGGCAAATGAGTCATTATAACAAAATATGTTGGATGAAAAAAAAATTTCAAGTTCACAATTTATTTCAACAGTTTCAGACTCTAATTTTTCAAGATCTCCCGTCCTTATAACCTTACTACAGGTCGCTCGAAAGAAATCACCCAGCCTAATCAAGGACAATGAAACATTCTTAGGAAACACTTTTCTAACAGCAACCTGGAGCAGACAATGCAATATAATATGAGCATCATGACTTACTCAGATATTTTCATCTCATTCACATGCACACCGTCTGATATATTTGAAGCACACCCTTTTGGTAATTTGGCATTTTTCATGACGCTGCAAAATAATTTTTTTTGTTCTGGTTTCATAAAGAAACTAAATTCAGCTACACTTACACTTCCATCATCATCTTGTTTTGGTTGTAGCTCCTTTCGTATCCCCATTTCTTGTAAGTCATAGCGAGAATTTACATGATCCTTTGACTTTCCATCTATCTCCAATAATGTCCCAAGAAAACTATCACATATATTTTTTCTATGTGTATAGGATCAAGATTGTGCCTTAATTTGTTATGTGGCCAATATGACAATTTAAAAAAATGGATCTTTTCTTCCACGAGCCCTGACCTTACCAAAAGTGTGATTGAAATTCTGCATCTTTTCGAGTACTTTTATACCTGAAAAAGGCGTAGGGCAGATCTATGCTCTTCCTTACCATCAAATGACTTCTTATCTTTTCAAAAAGGATGATCAAGAGGCAAAAATCTACGATGACCGAAGTAACACATCTTACGACTATGTTTAAGATACTGAGAGCATGTCTCATTATTACAAGTGGGGCATGCTAATTTTCCCTTGGTTCTCCATCCAGAAAGCATTACTAATGCGGGAAAATCACTAACTATCCATAATAAGGTTGCACGCATTCAGAATGTTTGGCTAGTTGCAGCATCATATGTTTTTATTTCATGTTCCCATAGTTCATTCAATTCTTCAATTAATGGTTGAAGGTACACATGTATATCATTTCCAGGAGAGGTTGGACCTAGAATAATCATTGACAAGATAAGATACTCTGAATTCATACAAATCCATGGCGATAAATTATAGTTCATCAACATAACCAGCCATGTGCTATGAGAAATACTCATGGTTCGAAATGGGTTGAAACCATCACTTGCGAGACCAAGCCTAATATTACGAGGATCTTTTGAGAAGTCATGGTACAAACTATCAAAATTCTTCCATGCTTCTACATCAGCAGGATGCCTTATATTCCCATCTTTAGGTCGTTCATTAGAATGTCATCTCATTGCAACAACTATTTTAGGAGACATGAATATCCTTTGAAGCCTAGGATTTAAGGGGAAGTACCTTAAAACCTTTGCAGGAATTTTTGAACTTGTATTTGTTGAGGAATGACCAATACGTTTCCATCTAGAAGACCTACAAATAGAGAAATTATCTATGTTCTTATTTTTGTTCCAAAACAATATGCAATCATTAGGGAAAGCATGTATCTTTTCATAATGAAGACCCAAATCTCTTCACTTTTCTAGCTTTGTTGAAAGACTCTGGTAGCTGAGCGAAGGGAAATGCCTCTTTCAGCAAATCTAGCAAATTAGAAAAGGCTACATTACTCAATCCGTTCAAGGATTTAAATAAGTATAACCGAATGGTGAAACTCAGTTTAGAGAAATTTTCACATCCCGGATATAATTGTTGCTTCCCTTCCTCCAATAGTTTAAAAAAATTCTTTGCGTCTTCGGGTAGTCCCTCTCCCACTCCATCTTCATGCCCTAAATCAGAAACAACATTTCTAAATGTATCATGAAGTAGTCCATCAATATCATCACGCAAATTACAAGATTTATCATTGTTGATTGAATGAGGTGTATTTCTCGAGGAAATCCCTTCTCCATGAAAAAATCCATTTGGTGTAATCATCAATAAACACTTCATCAAATATGTGATTTTCCACCATATTTCTATAATGCCAATAGCGATTCATGCACTTTGCGCAAGGGCATAATATCTCATTTCCTTTAGAAGCTAGTTCAAAAGCCTTATCAAGAAACTATTTAACTCCGCGTTCATACTCATCTGACCATCTATGATAGTACATCCAACTGCTATCATCATTATCCATTAAAATTCTATTAACATAAAAGCACAAATATTAATGTTCACATAGATGAAAAACTAAAATTTGAAGCCATTATTTAGATCTCTTTAGTAATATGTAACCAAAATTAAGAAAAGATTCAAACATATTCAGTGAAGTAAAAATTTACATCTCTTTAGCAACAAGATATTCTATAGAAATATACTACTCTACTACACTACAACTCCTAAATTTCATGCCAAAATCAAACAAAGTATAGGGCACAGAGTGATTTAGGTAAGTACAAAGTAGTTCAAATCATGTTGCTAGAATCTACAAATAGGTGCAGCATATGAAACTTATTTGAGATACACAATTTTCTTATTGAACTAATAAAAGGATGAGCAAATGCATAAGATCGGCAAAAAGTTCAAGGTAACCTTTTATTAAGAGAATTTGAATAAAAAATAGACCATACCACAAAAATATCCAGCTATAGATTTCCTCCTCTTCGATTTATTCCTTAGACAGAAACTCGACAAACTCACAATGCCTACCAACAATGAGGTAAATGATAATAAGTCCATAAAGAAAACTATGCTTCTTATTAAGGCATCATCTAATAGAAATCAGTCAAGTCAAAATCATACTACCTTAAAAGTATGAACACAAAAGATTTAAAGTGAAATTACTAAAATACCCCTATTATTAACTAATTAAATACCTTATTAAATTAAAGTAAATCCAATTTTGGGTGTCTTCTTAATCTATCTTCTACACTACTTTAAAAGCTTGAACTCACTAACTTGAAATTACTAAGAAAACCCTAACTCATTTATTTAAAATGAAATAAACTAAATTCCAAAAATACCCTATTCTATTCGGCTCTACAACCCTATACAGTTGCACTGCAAAATTCTGAAGAGATACCAACGCACGCTTCTGACCAAACGCGATGGAACTAACCAAATAATCTTCCATCTTCTCTTCCATTTTCTCTGTTAGGATATCAAGTATATGTCCTTTACTTTAATAACCACATATGTCCTTTACTTTAATAACCACACTTTCAGACTTTTGTGATTAGATATCAACTTTAAACACTTTATGCTATTGAAACTTATGTTTAAATGTCTTTCAATGTCAATGTCAATATTGTTTTAATCTACTTCAGATGTTAATATTTAAATCAGATACTTTTATGGCTTTTCATTGATCTGTTTCTCTCTAGGTATTTGAAGTTGTAAGTCCCTTTATATGAAACTGCTATGGTACAGGTCATAACTTTGCTATCACACACATCAAAACTGCATTATATGCATTCCTTATTTGGGTTCGCAAAATTTTTTTGTGTTTCCACTTCTCTATTACCATCCAATAATTCAAGTTGTAATTTCCCTTATATAAAACTGTCATAGTGCCATTTATTACCTTATTTTCATACTCATACCTTTGTACTTCAACTCATGTCAACACCATGTGTGTTCCTTATTTCGTTTCGCCAGAAAAAAAAGTTAAGAATTTCACACAGATACATTTATGGCTTTCCACTTCTCTATTTCCATCTAGCAATTCAAGTTATAAGTTCCTTTATGTAACTGCTATATTAGACGCTGCCTCTTAGTTGTTACTTGATATAGTGAGGTGCGTTAAGGTGAAGTGATGAGCTTGTCTTAACAACTATTATTACATAAGTTCTTTCTATAGCTGAAATTTAAGTCCGTACATTAAGTAAGATACCCCTTCGCGACTTAACTACTGTATGTTTCTCTACAAGAAAATCATAACACTATAAAGAGTTTCATCAGATTCAAACAAGCAAGTCACTTATATTTTTTTTCTTTTCATTCACTCCAATAAGATTCTTCAAGACAAAATGAACTGGAACAAGCGACAACATTCCAAAAGTAGAAAATGACAGTTTCCAGATAACATAACATAAAAGCAAATACACAACAATAGCATATCAAATCAATAAACAACAATAAAAACAACAAAAACATATCCAGTATAATTCCACAAAGTGAGATTTGAGGACGGCAGAGCGTATACAGACCTTACCCCTACGTCAGCGGTAGAGAGGCTGTTTCCCAAAGCAGTCCAGAAAAAAAAAGTGAGAGAAGTGCAAGAAATAACAAATATCAACAGAAACAACAGATAGTAGATAGTAAGTACAACAAAATAATATGATAGCCGAAGTACAAAAAAAAATAGTAACAAAAATCAAAGGACAAGAACTACATAACAAGACATAACAATAAGAATATTAAAAAGCTTCCAATTCCTAGTTCAATTAGCATAGTATTCTGCTATACATTAAGAAAGATACCAGTTTTGTTTAGTAAAACAAAAAAAGAACTGAAACAAGTAGAATCAGTGAAACTCAGTTCACAGTATTACAGCAGCTGAAGTGCTGAACAACAAAAGGACCATCAGATTTTAACACATTTTCAGTTTGTTACTTTCATTTGTCCTCCATTTTCTCAGCAAACAGAGAACTGTTATCAGCACAAAATCCAAAACAGAAACTAAAACAATAAGAAAAATGAAAATATGAAAAACAAATGCCAAAGAATAAACAAAAATAACATATACTCCTATATTTTGTCTCCATTTTTCCCCAAAAAGTAAAATATTCATAAAAATTTAAAGTCTAAACTCAAACCATAAGCAAGATTATAGGAGTATTTCTTTTATCTACTCTCATTTTCTTTTTGTTCCATTATAAAAGAATAAAATAAAGCTATACCCAACATGAAAAAAAATCAAAAAAGAAAACATAAAAATGAAATCAATGTCTAAATCCACAAGCCAAGATTATATTTTTAAACTTTCACAAATATGAGAAAACAAAAACAAGGATTCGCATGATGAAAATGAACTCAATGTCTGTAAATCCACGAGCCAAGATTACATTTTTCTAACTTTCACTTATATGAAAAAATTAAAATAAGCATTCACATGAAATCTTGAAATCAACCCTCAAGCCAAGATCACTTTTTTCACTTCCATCAAACAAAGTTATCACATAAAACTCAACTCAAGCCACAGGTCAATACTATTACATTTAACAACCACATGACAACAACAATAAACTCCAGTATAATCCTATAAGTGGGGTCCAGAGGAAGGTAGTGTATACGCAGACCTTACCCCTACACCTACAAGGCAGAGAAACTGTTTCTAATAGATACCCAGCTCAAGTAAAAGCATTAGAAACACACCGATGAAAATTTAAAAAGTAAAAACAATAACTTCATTTCATTAAAAAAGAAACAAAAACTCACTTGGTATTCCGGCAACCAATCTTCCAGTAACAGTATAAGACCATTAATTAACTCCACAAAGAGTTTTTAACACCTCTTTCAACAAATATCCCATTTTTCTCTAACTTTCAAATTTACTAATCTTTCTTATTTTTTCAGCTAAAAATTACTAATTCAATAAACTAACTCCCCTTGCAAGACCCTCTCCCTACTTGTTTAGTTCCCAATCCACCACTTCTTTTTCTAACAGGATCTAAATTTTCTACTGATTTGGATTTTTGCTTGTAACCCATGGAGTAGAAAAAAAAGTAAAGTGAAAGAACAAAAAAAGAAAGAATTTTTTTCTGGACAAAAAAAACTACACTATACCACAAGCTTTAAGCTCACAATTAACAACAAATAAAATTTTCTCCATTTCTCTTGACAAAAATCCAACAAATATATGAATCTTGAGTGACTAAAGATAGTAAAGATCAAAACTTTTTTACTTTTATTAGTTCTTGGGATGTAAAAATGAAATCTTTATTATGTTCTAAAGTGTAATCACTGTGTGTTTTTGAGAAATGAGAAGCTCACAACTACAATTTTTCTATTTTTAACAAAAACCCAATAAAGTTTTCAACAAATATATGAATCTTGAGAAACTAAAGAGAGTAAAGATCAAAGCTCTTTTACTTTTCTTGGTTCTTGGTGAGGGGTAAAAAATTTTTCAATGTTCACAACGGCCGTGATGACGAAAATTCCCAAGGCCATTATGTTCATCAACGGCCGTGATGACGAAAAAATATGTACATTCATAGAAAAATCAAGAAATTCAACACTCATGTAATAGAAAATCAAACATCAATGTCAAGAAAAATTAATAAAAATAAAACACCCAAAAAAAATTATTGGCACATTACCAAAATCAAGCAAATTCAAATTAACAACTCATGCAACAGGAAATCAACATCAATGTTAAGAAAATTCAAATATACTAACCTTCAAAGTTGTTTCTTCACTTAAAATATCACCAATTGAACACAATCCCTAGAATTTTTCAAATTTCACAGATTCAAAGAAACCCCCAAAATCTGAATTTTCTCAGATTTTCTCGAACCCCCAATATTTTCTCAGAAATATCAATAATTTAGGTCTCTCTTTAAGCTTATTAAGGTGCTGAATGACAGCATACACACTTCAGCGGTGGTGCATCGCAGCAGACAGGAGAATCAAGTGGGCAATTTCATCTTGAGCGGCAGTTTGAGATGTAATTTCCTTGTTAATTCAGAATCAATTTGCAGAATACGTATTCACAGTGAGAGAAATTGGAGTATAGTGGGGGAAAATTAGGGGTATAGTTCGTAGTACTGAAACTTCTCGTCTTTTGATTTTCGCGGGTGTATGAAAAAAGAGGCGAAAAAGATTAATTGCAACCTTTTGGTTTTCGCGGGTTTAGGAAAAAAATGCGGAAAAAATTAGAGGGATTTGATAAATTAGAGGCATTTAATAACTGCTGTATTTAATAAATAAGTGTTGTCATAGACTTTTTTACGACAAGGATTCTTAAGTTGTTATATGAATGTCTATTGCAACGGTTATAAATTAGTGATAACGGTTGTATTACTAAATTATGGTATTAGAATCAAATTTTATGGTAACAGTTGTAACCATTGCTATAGACTGTCTATAGAAACAATTTTTGAACCATCGCCAAAATATTTGTTGCCATAGACCCAATTTCTGGTAGTGTCATGTCCTCCATGGACATCTTGCCTGAACTAGTAGCTGTATTATCCCGATTTCCAGGAAGTACATATAGTCCACTTCTATCATTTCTATTCTTCCAACTCCCTTGTCTCTATCTTTATAAACAATCTTGTCATAGTAGTTCCAACCTTGATTCCCTTGGCTATTGCCTCGGAAATCTCCCTGATTATTTAGATAGTTCACCACCTCCTTAGAATCAGAATCAGCTTTGCCTTGTGACCCAACAGCTTTTACCTTCTCAGTCTTTCCGAATAATAAGTGTTTAGTAAGTAGATTTATTTTTATTTTCAAGTATGCGTCATGCTCCTCCTCTTTTAGATGTTGCTCTTCTGATATATCACTAGACATAGTAGGTCTTGCTACTACTGAATCCCTGGTATGCCAAGCTCTACTAGTCTTTGTCAACTGCTCCAACATATCTGCAGCCTTATTAAATGTAAGCTCCATGAACGCTTCTCCTATTGTATTGTCAACTGTTGATTTGGCTATAGAGTTCAGTGCTCTATAGAAAGTGTCTATTAAGTGCTCATCAGTCTTCTTGCGGTTGGAACACTGTGTCAACTTTTTCTTGAATCGCATCCAAGTTTCATGAAGTGCCTCATTTTGTAATTATCTGAAATTGATGATTTCATCCCTCAATTGTAACATCCTGGAGGGCGGAAAGAACCTTTCTAGGAAAGATCCTTTCAACTGTCTTTAGTTTGTTATAGAATTAGGGGCCAACTCATTCAACCATATTATTGCCTCCCCAGACAAAGACAAAGGGAACAACCGAAGATGAATTGCATTTAGAGCAACACCAGGGTTATCAAAGGACTTGCAAATGTTGATAAAATTCACCAAGTGCATGTTCGTTTCATCTCCTGGAAGTCCTCCAAATAACACCTTAAGATTGAGTAGCTGTATTATGGTACTGATTATGTTGAACTTCACCCCAGGTGCCAGTGGGGGTGGAATAATCACTTCTATAGCACCAGCTTCATCCAAGTCCTCCTCCTCCTCATCAAGATCAAATTGCACAGCAGGTTGGTAATTTTCTCTCCCTCTAGCTACCCGATTTCTGTTGGGAGCCGCCGTTGTATTCTCTGCACGCCTCTTGTTTGTTGGGTTAATTAGATCATCATCTCCCAAATCCTCATCATCAAGATTAGGGTCATGATCTGGTAGCCTATCATTTTTCCGATTAACCTGTGCTCTAGCCAAGTTGGCTAGTCTCTCAGCTTCTTGTTGTTCTTCTATTCTACCAATTAGATGCGGTTCAAGATCGAAGGGTAATAGTGGTTCTCCTAAACTTCTGGTGCATGGCATAAACAACAATAAACCTGTAATGAACCAAAAACAACAAATAAAAGTAAAATTTGGGAAACTTGACCAATGTCAATTAACACTCACAAACTTAATTGATAATCATATTCCCCAACAATGGCACTAAAATTTGATACGCCCAAATTACACTTCTCTTACGAGAGAGATTAAGCGGTCGTTGTCAAATATATAAACCAACGAGGTTGGGGTCAAATCCCACAGGGAATACTATGTTCACTAAGTATTGTGGTTGTTACTAGACTGTTGATCAAAGGTTCCAAATTAAAGAGGGGTTTTGGTTTGTAAATTTTGTCTCATTATTTGTAACAGTAAGTGTTCCAGACAGTGATTCTTATTGAAAATAGTAATTCAATGAGAATAGACAAACTAGAGTTATGGTTACCAAGATGTTCAAGCAGCTAGGGTTGTGAATTATTTTTGAATTTGCAATTAATCACTTCAATTGAAAGAGTTATTGAATCCTATAATTTACCAATTTATTTCTCAACCTAAATGAGTAGATTATCCTTAAATTCTCTCAAACTTAAAGAATACGTTAATTTATTCAATTATTCTCACATGTGGGTTGATCCCACTAAGGCATCAACCCTTAACCCAAAGGTTAAAGCCTTTAGATACCATGTAAACCTCTTCTTTTCCCAACAAACACTTTTCTATTCGAACAAGTGATGTTCTTGGGCTCACCTTTCAAGTTTGCAACCAAGAAAGGTCGTTATTATGAAGAAGGGTTTATACAACTTTAGTTGATCATGGAAATCAAACATTTTCACAACCCCAATCAGCTTTTCACATCAAGGCTCCCATAAACCTAGTTATGGGAGCTTAGCCACACATTTCTATTGAAGAAAAAGAAGAAGTCATTGTATTTCTCATAACTAAATTCAGAAAATACTTACAAAGGTCACAAGATTTCTTCTTGAATTTTCAGAAGAAATTATGAATAAAATGTTTAGATCCATAATTCTAGCTTGATATTCAGAGAAAACTACCTTATAATCAATTTCAAAATTGGAAAATATGATAAAAGATACCTAAATAAAACCTAAACTAGGTATTTATATGTTCCCAGGTGCAGAGGATTTAAAATTCAAACTTCAGAAAAGCCACATCCAAGTTGATGGTTTAACTGACGGCCCGTCAGAAGCCTTACGGTCCATCGGTTGGGCCGTCATTGAATGTCCCAAGATGTCAGGTTCTGTTAAGGGTTGACGGTCATGTTGGCGGACCATCGCTGGACTGACGAACTGTCACATAGACCGTCGCTGGGTCTTTTGGAATCTTAAGTTCTTTTTAAGCCTGTCAGCCAAGTTAGCGGTCCGTCGAAAGGTTTTCGGTCCTCCACTTGGACCGTCGCATGAGTTCTCTACTTGAACCTTTCTATTTAGCTCTGACGGTTACCCCGATGGTTCATCGCATGTCTAACGGTCCGCCAGTTAGACCGTCAGTGGCCTTTTTCTACTATTTTTTCAAGTTTTCTCCTTCAGCTAACTCCTTACCCTGAAACACTAAAATCCAGTATTAAATACAACATCATTTGCTTGAAAACATACAATTATCCCTTGAAAAAGATGTAAAATATTCCGTTAAAAGATGGAACATTACTCAGAAAGGGAGTTTAGCCTTTAATGGAAATATTCATCATCCAATCCCTTGGATTGATGATACAAACCATAAAGAAACTAAATTAAAGAATGATAAAACCTAAAAAGAATTTGTGGTAGCATCCAATGATGTCCAAGTCGATCTAGGGTGTTCCACAATGTCCCAACATGATTAAAACATGTTTTTGGACGTTATATTTATAGTAGACAAGTCAAAAACAGTCTTGAATTAGGTTTCCACATGGTTCTTGTTCAGAAAGGAAATATTATCCCGATTTTGGTGGGCACCGCATCTCGGTATAGCACCAAATACTATAAGTAGGCACAATTTTCCCGATTTTGGTGCTTACCACAAAGTAGTGTAATCGCATTGAGCTACTGTGTTAAGACAAATTCTAATTGATTCAACACCGCGATGTAGTGTTTTACTATTTTGGGCCCCTTCTGAATACAATGGTGTGCAGCCCGCACCCATTGGAAAATCATACAGCCCACACGCACCAAAAACATTTCATGGGTCCATATTGTATTAATTTGTGTATTGTGCTTCCGTTGAGCCATTTCGAGCATTTTTTGAGTTGTTTCCACTTGATTTAAAGCTTCTAAATCCTTCATATATCATGATAGTACATTCACCAATCATCCTATAGCATTAAACACAACAATTTAGAGCTCAAAACAACAAAACATCCTCAACGGTGAACTAGAAACACGAGCTAAGCATAGACTAATTTCACTTTGATCTTTAACTTATTGTTTCGACTCTTGTCTTGATCCAATTGACCCTTGAACATTATAAACAAGTTGTTTCACATATAAATACTACAATAACAACTTTAGGAACCCATTTAAACATATTAGAACCCAACACAATAGACTAGACAAACACCTAGCTCAAGTTAGTAACACTAGTTTTCTCGATTGAACTCTAAATGCTCAAATTGAATCAAAATTTGTGTGAAAGCACCATTAAACATTGTAAACACATACATGGACACTTAAATGCCCATTTATATCATTATTTACACATATAGCATAAGAATCATCCTCAAAACAAGGCTAAAAAGGCTAGAATAGTAACGTTAGAATGCATAAATACACCTAACATCACCATCCCATACTTAAAGCCTTGTTCGTCCTCAAACAACTCTTAACTATAAACACAATGAGCTGGGAAAACTCAACACTTCTACTACAATCAAGACACTCAAGCTAGTACTACAATGCCTACACGGAATGCAAGTTTCTAGACTAAGCATGTTATGTACACAATTGATAGCTCAAGAATCTTACTTCAAAACATCCTAGCCTCAAGAATGGACTCCACAATTGGAAAGCTCATGCATATTTATCAATAAAAGAGATCACACGAATCATCCACATTTATCAAAACATGTGCCCCTCAAAACAAGAGATTTATCCAAAATTACTCACAATAATGCAATACATAACACATTGGGTATAAAAATCAAGTTACACGCACTCTCACAAGGAATTCAAAAGTTACACATATTGAACCATATGCTTTCCCTTAGTGTAGTACTCCACTAATATCAGAATGTAAATCATAGGATCAATTAGGTCTTTTTCGGGTTGTAATGAAGGCTAAGGGACGGGTAGGAACTATTTGGAAATAGTGACTAACCTCTTTAAGCTCTTTAATACACTAAATTATACATTTAAAACAAATCTACAACAACTAAATTACACCTTTTCCATTCACCCATCACCTTTATTTTTCCCCATCTCTTTTAAGCATTTTCACAAACACATGGTGGACGTATAGTTATTACCATATGAATTATTTTTTTTTCATTTTTCTCAATCATGGGAATATTTTTAACACTATTTACATCACTCCCAACCACCACACATCAAATATAAACACCAATAACTATTAACTTGGGGCATCAATTTCACCTTTCTCCTACTTTTTAAATTTCACACTCCTTACTCAATTATCTTACAATTAAAGCACTTAGGAGCTTTTTTTCGGATCAAATTAAGGTCCATCAATGAAGGGGATTAGGCTACATATGGGACAATCAAATAAAATAGGCTAAAGGTTCAATGGGGTTTAACTAGGATTATGCACAAGGGTAGATCAAAAATAGGTATAAAACAAGGCGTTCAAAGAAATGCCTAAATCATCTCCTAAACTCACATTCTTTATTTCACTTTGCACACACACTGGGCAAGTTCTAGATATCGCATACAACACGGAATATACAAATACCTCACACGCACATGTAACATACTTGACTCACGGAGATTCTCAACCAACAATAGCATGAATTCAAAATTTAAGCCACAATAACAAGTCACAAAAATGAGCCAATGAGTCTTAAAAGTAGTAATTCGTACCATTCAACATACTTATATAAATAAACTCACTTGCACCGTACAAACAAAACTAGCACCAACAAGAATATCTTACACAAAAAAAAATTAAATTGAGCCTAAAATTGGGAATTTCCCCACCCCACACTTAAAAATCTACTTTGTCCCCAAAATGAACTTAAAAGTAAGAGATAGAAATACTCCCTGAGGCCTAGCTAGTAGCATATTTTCATATTAAGAAGGTCCTCGATACTCCACACTCAGTCTTTGCCATGATCCTTAGCTCAGGTTTTTGATACTCAGACTTTTCATTAAACTTCGACTCAATCAAAAACTGAAAACTACGTGAAAATAAAAAATCTAAAAACTAAAAGAAAACATACCTTAGCTTGGGTTGCCTCCCACGAAGCACCTAATTTAGTATCGCGACACAACCCAATCATGTTTTTTTCTCCACTTTGAGGATATGAATTCCACCCCCAACTTTGCATCCATCTTTTTGCCCTGCTCATATGGGGTGGTACAAAGATTACAAAATCGAGTAATGTATGGTGCATGGTAAACCACTCGTCCTTGAGGTGAGGTGTGTTTTTATATTGCTTATCCAATGCAAAATCAAGAATATAGAATCATTGTTCCTCGTATTCACACTCTTCCACTATTTTAAATGATTTCGCAGACAAGATATCATCTAAACATAATGCAGCAAAGTGCTTTGAGTGAGGCCTAACAAATCCCACTTTAAAATTTACACTATCCTCAACACCCTCACTCTCATTCATATTCTTAATTTTAGTCTCAAGAGAAAGATGACAACTGAATGGCTGTGATTCATATGGTGATGGTAGTATCTCCTTAACTTGTTTAACAATTTCAGTTTCCGAGTACTTAGAGTTTTTTGAATTGCCAACAACTTGGTCTTCAACAGGTTGGGAAGTCAACTCTGCATCTACCTCCCTAATTATCTTTGGAGGTTCTTCATTGAGCTCTGTACCATTCCTCAAACTGATTGTAATTACTTATCCACTATCACTTGGCAAATCACCTTGAGGTGTGGTATTATGTACCTGTTGCACTTGCCCTATCTTCATCACCAAGTTTCTCATGATAATTTTTTTGACGCTCCAAATTGGCCCCATAACTCTTTATATCTCCTGACAACTATTCTTGATTTGCTAAAATTTATTTCAGCATCTCTTCTAAATTGCTCGTTTTAAATGGGGCCTAGTAATTCTGAACCTGCGACTGTTGAAACTATAGTTGCTGATTGTAGTGTTCACATAGTATTGCCTTTGATCATAGCCCACAAACATTACTAAATCGGGGTTGACAACACATATATCTTTAGAATAACCACTATTGCCGCAAACCATACACTATATAGTATCGTCATCACTCAAAAACTATCTATCTCAAGCAGACATCACAAGAAGTGTGAGAAATAAAAAAGAATAAAGAAACTAAAAACAAAATTTACTAAACTATTTACAACTCAATATAGCTAAAGTAAAAATAAGATGGTTGCCAATTTACAAGTCCCTAACAACGGCGCCAAAAATTTGACAGCGCCCAAGCACACACACACAAGTGTATGTGGTCTATCAAGTAATATAGTGGCCTTCAATAAAGCTGAATATCGATCCGACAGGGACTTGTGTTACACAACTATCCAATTCTAGTTTAACAAATTGAGAAGGGTAACAAATAAATTTGTAGAGTTGTAAACTAAAAATAAACTAAACTAATGCGGAAAAGTAAATGACTTTGGAAAATCAAAGGATAAAGACACAGGGTTAAGGACTACGAACAATCATACTATGTTATTGAATTTCATTCATTAGATTGCTTATCTTGGCAGTTGATTCGTAGGGTTAACGGTCTCCCGACCTCTAACTGTTTACCTAATTTGGACATTACGTCTACATCATTGAGTGGGGATGTAATAATCCAATTAATTTATTAAAGCTATCATCCTACGTTTGAATCAAGTAAGGCTCCTAAGTGCATCCCTGTCCTAGGTGCTAAGTTCAATTCTTTATTTTATAAAAGAACAAAATCTCAAACTTTGTTTATTCCCATGTTCTATCTCCCTATTCTCTCTCACGAGATCAAAAGGTTGACAATAAATATATTCTAAGGGTAGATAATCCTCAAAATAGTTAAAACAAGGATAAACGAGCAACTATAATGATAAGCAACACAAACAAACTTAATTCAAAACGAAAGTATTCATGATCTTTGCCTTAACCCCAGAAAGGGAGTTTAGCCTTTAATGGAAATATTCATCATCCAATCCCTTGGATTGATGATACAAACCATAAAGAAACTAAATTAAAGAATGAAAACGTATTTTTGGACGTTATATTTATAGTAGACAAGTCATAAACCGACTTGGATTAGGTTTCCATGTTGTTCTTGTTCAGAAAGGCAATATTATCCAGATTTTGGTGGGCACCATGTTGCGGTATAGTGATAAATGCCATAATTGGGCATAAGTTTCCCGATTTTGGTGCTCATCATGAAGCAGTGTAATCGTGTTGAGCTACTGTTTTTGGACAATTGCCAATTGACTCGACACCGCGATATGGTGTTTTACTATTTTTGGCCTATTATGAATCCAATGGTGTACAGCACGTGCCCATTGTCCAATCACACATCCCACACGCTCCCAAAATATTTCAGGGGTCCAAATTGCATCAATTTGTGTATTGTGCTTCCGTTGATCCATTCTGAGCCTTTTTGAGATGTTTAAACTTGATTTGAAGCTTTTACATCCTTCATATATCATAATAGTACATTGAACAAGCATCCTATACCATTAAACACAACAATTTAGAGCTCAAAACAACAAAACATCCTCAACGGTGAACTAGAAACACAAGCTAAGCATAGGCTAATTTCACTTTGATCTTTAACTCATTGTTTCGACTCTTGTCTTGATCCAATTGGCCCTTGATCATTATACAAATTTTTTTCACATATAAATACACAATAAAAACCATAGGAACTCATTTAAACACATTAGAACCCAATACGATTGACTAGAAGAACACCGAGCTCAAGATAGTAACACTAGTTCTCTCGGTTGCACTCTAAATGCTCAAATTGAATCCAAACTTGTGTGAAAGCACCATTAAACATTGTAAACACATACATGGACACTTAAATGCCTATTTATATCATTATCAACACATATAGCATAAGAATCATCCTCAAAACAAGGCTAAAAGGGCTCGAATAGTAACGCTAGAATGCATAAATACACCTAACATCACCACCCCACACTTAAAGCCTTCTTTGTCCTCGAACAGCTCTTAACTATAAACACCATGAGCTGGGAAAACTCCACACTTCTACTACAAGAAAGACACTAAAGCTAGTACAACACTGACTACACGGAATGCAATTTTCTACACTAAGCATGTTATGTACACAATTGATACCTCAAGAATCTTACTTCAAAACATCCTAGCCTTAAGAATGGACTCCACAATTGGAAAACTCATGCATATTTATCAATCAAAGAAATCACACGAATCACCCGCATTTATCAAAACGTGTGCCCCTCACAACAAGAGCGTTACCCAAAATTACTCACAATAGTGCAATACATAATACAATGGGTACAAGAATCAAGTTATGCTCACTCTCACAAGGAATTCACAAGTTACACATAATGAACCATAGGCTTGCCCTTAGAGTAGTACTCCACTAATATCAGAATGTAAAGCATAGGATAAATTAGGTCTTTTTCGGGTTATGATGAAGGCTAAAGGACGGGAAAGAACTATTTGGAAATAGTGACTAACCTCTCTAAGCTCTTTAACACACTATATTATACATTTAAAATCAATCTCCAACAACCAAATTACACCTTTTACATCCACCTATCACCTTTATTTTTCCCCATCTCTTTTAAGTTTTTCACAAACACATGGTTGATGTATAGTTTTTTACCACATGAATTAATTTTTCTTTTCATTTTTCTTAATCACGGGAATATTCCTGACACCATTTACATCACTCTCAACCACCATACATCAAATATAAACACCAATAACTATTACCTTGGGGAATCAATTTCACCTTTCTCCTACTTTTTGAATTTCATACTCATTACATAATTATCTTACAATTAATGCACTTAGGAGATTTTTTGGGATCAAATTAAGGTTAATTAATGAAGGGAATTAGGATACATATACGGCTACCAAAGAAAATAGGCTAAAGAATCAATGTGGGTTAACTAGGATTATGCATAAGGGTAGGTCAAAAAAAGTTATAAAATAAGGCTATCAAAGAAACGCCTAAATCATCTCCTAAACTCACATTCTTTATTTTACTTTGCACATACACCGGGCAAGTTCTAGACATCATATGCAACACGGAATATACAAATACCTCACATGCACATGACATATGCTTGTCTAACGTAGGATCATCATAGACTCTCAACCAATAATAGCATGAACTCAAAATTTAAGCCATAAGAACAAGAGTCACAAACACGAGCCAAGGAGTCTCAAAAGTAGTAATTATCACCATTCAACATGCTTATATAACTAAAATCACTTGCATAATGCAATCAAAACTAGAACCAACAAGAATATCTTACACAAAAATTTAAATTGAGCCTAAAGTTGGGAATTTCCCCAGGTAACGACGCCAAAAACTTGATAGCGCCCAAGGGAATACGTAAATGTACATGGTCTACCAAGTAATATAGTGACCTTCAAGAAAGCCAAATATCGATCCAACAGGGACTTGTGTTACGCAACTATCCAATTCTAGTTTTACAAATTGAGAAGAGTAACAAATACATTTTTAGAGTTGTAAACTAAAAATAAACTAAACTAATGCGGAAAAGTAAATAACTTTGGACAATCAAAGGATAGAGACCCAGGGTTAAGGCTTATGAACAATCGTAATATGTTATTGATTTTTATACGTTAGATTGCTTATCTTGGTTGTTGATTCGTAGGGTTAATCGCATGATCATGGTCTCCCGACCTCTAACCGTATACCTTATTTGGACATTACAACTACTTCATTGAGTGGGCATGTAATAATCTAATTAAGTTATTAAAGCTATCATCCAATATTTGAATCAAGTAAGGCTCCTAAGTGCATCTCTATCCTAGGTAATAAGTTTAATTCTTTATTAAACTCAATCTTTATTTATTCCTATGTTCTATCTCCCTATTCCCTCTCCCGAGATCAAAAGGTTGACAATAAATATATTCTAAGGGTAGCTAATCCTTAAAATAGTTAAAAAGAAGGATAAACAAGCAACCACAATGATAAGAAACACAAACAAACTTAATTCAAAATGAAAGTATTCATGATCTTGGCCTTAATCTCGGAAAGGGAGTTTAGACTTTAATGGAAATATTCATCATCTAATCCCTTGGATTGATGATACAAACCATAAATAAACTAAATTAAAGAATGGTTAAACCTAAAAATAAGTTGTGGTAGACTCCAATGATGTCCAAGTCGATCTAGGGTGTTCCACGATGTCCCAAGATGATTAAAACATGTTTTTGGACGTTATATTTATAGTAGACAAGTCATAAACCAACTTAGATTAGGTTTTCATGTTGTTCTTGTTCAGAAAGGCAATATTATCCCAATTTTGGTGGGCACCTCATCGCGGTATAGTGCCAAATTCCATAACTAAGCTAAATTTTCCCGATTTTGATGCTCACCGCAAAGTAGTGTAATCACGTAGAGCTACTATTTTTGGACAAATGTCAATTGTCTCGACACCGAGATGCGCTGTTTTACCATTTTGGGACCCTTCCAAATCTAATGGTGTGCAGCACGAGCCCATTGGAAAATCACACAGGCCATACGCGCCCAAAACATTTCAGGGGTCCAAATTGCATCAATTTGTGTATTGTGCTTCCGTTAGCTATTCCGAGACTTTTTGAGTTGTTTCCACTTGATTTTAAGCTTGTAAATCCTTCATATGTCATCATAGTCCATTCACCAGGAATCCTATAGCATTAAACACAACAATTTAGATCTCAAAAATAAACAACATCCTCAATAGTGAACTTGAAACACGAGCTAAGCATAGGCTAATTTCACTTTGATCTTTAACTCATTGTTTCGACTCTTGTCATGATCCAATTGGCCCCTGAACATTATTAACTAGTTTTTTCATATATAAATACACCATAACAACCTTAGGAACTTATTAAAATACATTATAACTCAACACGATAGACTAGACAAACACCTAGCTCAAGCTAGTAACACTAGTTTTCTCGGTTGAACTCTAAATGCTCAAATTGAATCAAAACTTGTGTGAAAGAACCATTAAACATTGTAAACACATACATGGACACTTAAATTCTCATTTATATCATTATAAACACATATATCATAAGAATTATCCTCAAAACAAAGCTAAAAATGCTAGCATAGTAATGTTAGAATGCATAAATTCACCCAACATACAAATCAATCCCATCGCTCCATTCGATATTAACTTCTAGTTCATGTGTCAAATTCTAGCCAATTTAATATAAATTTAGCCCTATGCAAACTAATCATGTCCATTAGTTAAGGAATGCAATTAAAGCTCAAAT
>NC_061121.1:161429723-161587373 GCF_002878395.1 Capsicum annuum
TTATAGGTAAATATTGGTGATTAGACATATAAATACGCACAAGATCACCACCCCACACTTAGAACCTTGTTCGTCCTCTAGAAAATTCTATCAACACTATACCCAATTAAGCATAACATCACAACCTAGGCAAAATTCTGGTGTTGGGCATTCACAAACCTAACAATGACTTTTTAGCTCAAAACATGTCAATTCACCTCTATAACCATGGGACAATTCTTTTCAAACATCTTTACCTCAACAGTGAACTTCCAATTTACTGACAAACTCATTAAATCACTCAATCGAAAAGCACTATAAGTCACTGACTATCATGCACCCCTACAACAAGAAAATTTCCCACATTCATTCAAAATCTTACAATATACAAAGGAATGGGAATATTAGAATTAAATCACTCACTCTAAACAAAGAATTCATACGTGATAGATAATGAACCATAAGCTTACCCTTAGTGTACTACTCCATTAATAGTTAGATATTGGGACGACGGATCAACTAGGTCTTTCATAGTTGCAATGTAGGCTAAGAGATAGGTATGAACTATTTAGAAAATAGTGGCTAATCTCCCTAAGCGCTTTAATACATCGCATTGTATAATTAAGATCAGTCTATAGCAACCAACTTTCACCTTTACTACCTTCACACATCTTTTGTTTTACCCCATCTAATTAAGCTGATTAACATACAATATGGTGGGAGTATGTTCTATTAATTTATGATTCAATTTCTAGCACATAATTTCTTTTTCATTCCCATCTACAACACATCAACTTTACGCACTAATAACCACAACTTGGGGCTTCACTTTAATCTTTTTTTTTTTAACACTCCTTACTTAATTAATTTTTATACTAAAGAGCTTAAGAGCTTTTGATCAAATTAAGGTCAATCAAAGAAAGGATTAGGCTTCATATGAGGCTACCAAAGAAATAAAGCTATAGGCTCAACGGGGCTAACTAGGGATATGCACAAGGGTAGGTAAACACGGTCTAAAAATTCATCTATCAACAAAAATGCCTACATCATTTTCTACACCCAACATCCTTTATTTTGCTCTGTAAACACACCTCGTAAGTTCTATACATGACTATACATGTAGAATAACTAAAATAACTCTCTCACTCTTGGTGCATTCTAGATTCAAGTCGGATCCTTATGGTTTCCGATCTCGCACTTTGTCAAATTCAAATTTTAAGCCAATGAACTGAAAATTACACCTACTGATATTAAGTATATAAATTTAGTTCCCTTTTTAGTTTATGACATGCTTCTATTTCAAGACAAATATATTCCAAGTCAGTATCTCAATGGCCCAACATATGGAATTTCTCCTTAAGTTGTGATTTGGTTCTCATCACTTCTTAATTTCATACGAATAACTCCCCTTTAGACAGTCGTCATCCATCCATAATAGGGGAGGGCAACTAACTACTACAACTTATTTTGAATTTTCTTTAGGGCAAAAACAAAAATTTTAAAGTAACTACTAAGCACACAACTAATGAGCAAACCATTACTAAATACTAACTATTACATACTATATTATTCCGAATAGTTGGATTTACTAAGTCCAACACCCAAAAAGGAAAACATCCAATAGAATAAAAACATCTAACAGAATAAAACAAAGTACAAGGAGTGAGAATGAGATAAGAGATACCACCACCCCATACTTAAAAGGAAGCATTGTCCGAGTGCTTACAAATAAGGCCAAATAATGAGGTAGTGTTTAACTCCCTAGTTAGGCCTTGTCCATGTCATCATTATCTATATCATTATCTGGACCATATTTCTCAACTCCTATATCAGGATGTTCTTCTCCCTCTGACATAATGTCTGAATCTCACAACTACCTCTTCTTATCAGTAGGCACATTGTCATCAATAGGCTCAACAAAGTCTGGACCTATCTGTAGTAACATCTTAGCATGGTGACCAAGAGGGAAATCCAACTCAACCACCCAAATTTTCTCATTTGTAGCTTCTCTCTCCCCTACTTAGTGTTGTAACATTTGTATCTCATATATCCTATCTGTAATCTCGTTATTCCAAGCGTGGAACTTGGGCATAGTGAGTATCTGCCCATGAGCCACAGCTAAACTCCTAACTTATATCATATCAATAGGGTGCGTATCCACAATAGGCTTGTAATCCAAGTCTTCTTCCTCAACCCTGTGCTTTCTCAAGAATCTAGTAAGCAGTCCACCAAACCCATATTGGTATCCCTTATGGTATCGCTTCTTTTTTATTATAGGAAAAATGACAATACCTACATTAATATCAATGTCATTATATATAAGAGAATAAATTAAACATACCATGTCATGTGTGATAAGAGAATAACTTAAACATACCATGTCATGTGTGTTGTCAGAAATATGTTTGCCCTAAATAAGGCAATGGTAGACAATCTTCCCTTACATATGTGCCTCCTTGTTTATTTGAGCATAAGGAAAAGTCAAACAGAGGCCAGTGCCTTATTTTTATGTCCATCTAGCAACAGATGTGGTTCCACACAATAGGTATCAGAGGTGGGCATATGAAGGGGTAGTATTCAATTACCTCAGTGGCTCCGCATCAGCCTCAGGAACACCTAACAATTCATTGAAGTCCTTGGCTGTAAAGATGACCACTTTCCCAAGAATATTTACCTCATGGTCTAGGTCCCTAGGGTCCAAGTTAGCATAAACTCCCTAACATGGTGTAGGTTGCACTCCATGGGTTGTTCGAATACAAAGGTAATATACAATTGCTCCAACCGATGAACTATGCTCGAATACTCATGTTGTAAGATTTCCCTGTTGATAAACACTTCTGGGATGTACTTGGTTTCAATGTGTTTTGAGTACCATTTCTTGCCAGCTTCGGTGACCCATCTATATACATATCTCTGTACCTAACCATGAGGAACTACAGGAGATCTTGGTACCCTATCAGACTGGGGGCTCAGATAAACTAGCCTTATCTTTTCCTTTATATTGGCGATAATCCATAGTACCTAAATTGAATTAAAGGAGAGAAAGGGTCTTAATGTTCTAATCTTTTTTGTGCCAAGAATTAAAAGGAGAAAATGGGTGTATTTATAAAGAGGGGATAAACAAATAGGGTTGGGTCGGGTTAAACTCGACATTCTAATTAAATTTTCCTAAAAAAGTTACTCTCACCGCAAAGCGGGGATAGTTTTCCACGTCTAGATCTGCGACGTGGCCTAACTGCGGTGACTTACTGGAAATCCTATATTCTTTTATTTAGCCTCACCATGACGTGAGGCTAGTTTTCCATGTTTAGCTTTGTGACGCAGCCTAAATACGGTAAGTCACTAGAAATCCCCCCTTTGATTCATTCTATCCACCTTTTCATACCTTTTTATCCCTCACTTGTATGCATCTTTTACAAACTTGATTGCTTTCTTTTGGTGAAATTCACTTTCTTTTAATTCTCTCTATTTTTCCTCAAAATCTCTCATTCCTGCACACTAAACAAAAACAATAAAATAGCATAAGAAAAAGTGGGTTGCCTCCCACTCAACGCCTTAGTTTTGGTCGTGGCATGACACATTTTTTTGTATTTTTTATTTCTTTTCAATATATTTTTTTCTTTTTATTCTTCTTTCAACAACTAAGAAACAAACTACACTATTACATTACATTTGTGGGTTGTCTCCCATACAGATCCTTAGTTAATGTTGTGGCACGACCCAACTCAATTCATTCATCTGTAAAGGTGATGGACGTCTTATGCTAATCCTTATGATTTGCCTAATAATGCTTCACTGTCTATCCATTCACCATGAATTTTTAGTCTTCTCCTTGTTCCACAGCTCAACAGCTCCATGATACATCATTCTCACAACTTCAAATGGCCCAGACCACTCGGACCTTAGCTTACCTAGAAACAACTTCAATCCTAAATTAAATAGCAAAAAAAGTTGTCTAGGTTCAAAAACTTGATTTAGAATATGCTTATCATGCCATTTCTTAGTCTTTTCTTTATATAATTTAGCATTCTTATAAGCATGGAGATGAAACTCATCGAGTTCATTCAGTTTGAGCAATCTCTTCTCACTAGCAGCCTTTATATCGAGATTCAGTTTCTTTACTGCCCAATAAGCTTGATTTTCAAGCTCCACGGGCAAGTGGAATGCTTTTTCATATACCAAGCTATAAGGAGAGGTGCCAATGGATATTTTATAGGCTATCCTATATGCCCACAGTGCATCATCTAGTTTTTTCAACCAATTCCTACGCTGACCATTAACTGTCTTCTGCAATATCTGCTTGATCTCCTGATTAGATACCTCTACTTAGAAACTTGTTTGTGGGTGATACATTGTGGCCACCTTGTGCCTAACACCATGTTTAGCCAACAGATTTTTAAACCAAGTGTTAACAAAATGTGTACCTCCATCACTGATAATAGGTCTAGGTATGCCAAAATGAGAGAAGATATGCTTCTTCACAAACTTCATCACAACTCTTGCTTCATTTGTGGGGAAGGTAACAACTTTTACCCACTTAGAGACGTAATAGACAACCACTAGGATATACAAATTTCCATAAGATGGTGGAAATGGTCCTATAAAATCTATCCCCCAAACATCAAATACCTCAACCTCAAGAATATTTTTTAGGGACATCTCATGGCGCCTTGGTATTGTACCTAATCGCTGACATTGATCACACCCCATTAAAAAGGAAACCATATTATTGAAAAGTGTTAGCCAAAAAAAGACTGATTATAACACCTTTCTAGCTATTCGTTCACCCCCATGATGGCCTCCATAAAGAGATGAATAACACTTTTGTAACACTTGTTTAGATTCAGCTTCGAACACATATCTGCGCATAATACCATAAGCACCCTATTTGAAGAGACAGGTCTCATCCCATATATATACAAGAATTATATAACAGCTTCTTCCACTGTTGGCTAGTAGCTTCGAGAGGGTAAAACCCACGCACTAACAAATTTACAATGTCTTTATACCAAAGAATCTCACATACATCGAGCACCAATAATTTCTCATCTAGAAACTTTTCCTGGATACAAAGTGTATCATCAGTAATGTGATCACAATTATCAAGCCTCGATAGATGATCTGCCACTTGATTTTTAGCTCTTTTTCTATCACGCACTTCTAGATCAAATTATTGGATCAATAGAATCCACCTGATCAACCATGACTTTGCATCTTTTTTGTTGAACAGATAACTGATGGCAGTGTGGTATGTGTGCACAATTACCTTGGTGCCCACTAAGTATGATATGAATTTATCAACCACATAAATGAGTACTAATATCTCCTTTTCTGTGACTATGTAATTCATCTGGCTATCATTTAAGACACTACATACATAATAAATAAAATAAAATTCCTTATCTTTTTGCTGCCCTAAAATTGCTCCAAATCCATATCACTAGCATTACACATCAACTCGAATAGTAATGCGCAGTCAGGAGAAATTAAGATGGGTGCTTCTGTCATTCTTTTCTTCAGGACTTCAAAAACTTTCTGACACTCAGTCATAAAATCAAATTTAGCTTCCTTTTCCAACAACTTACATATATGAGTTGCAATCTTAAAAAATTCTTTGATAAACTTCCTATAAGATCCTGTATGCCTGAGAAAAATCATCACTCCCTTCACTGTCACAGGATATAATAGCTTTTCAATGACTTCTACTTTGGCTCTGTCTAATTCAAGTGCTCTACATGACACCTTATGACCAAGGACTATTCCTTTCTTGACCAAAAAGTGGCACTTCTCCCAGTTCAATACAAGGTTTGTCTCCTCAAAATGAGCTAAAATTCGATCTAAATTTTGCAAGCAGACATAAAATTAGTTACCATAAATAATGAAGTCATCCATAAATACCTTGACAAATTCTTCCACTATGTCATTGAAAATTGACATCATGCATCTCTAGAATATTGTGGGTGCATTACAAAGGCTAAAAGGTATGCGCCTGAATACATACGTGCCATATGGATAGGTAAAAGTAGTTTTTTCTTGATCTTCTGGTGCTATTGTGATCTTATTATAACCGGAGTATCTATCCAGAAAGCAATAGTATTCTTGCCCTGCCAAGATATCCAACATTTGATCAATAAATGAGATAGGATAATGATCCTTCCTGGTGTCTTCATTAATCTTTTGATAATCATTACAAATCCTCTAACCAGTCACCATCCGAGTGGGAATCAACTCATTAGCTTTGTTGGTCATAACAGTCATCCCACCATTCTTTGGGATGCAGTGCACAGGGCTGACCCATTCGCTGCCGGATATGGGATAGACAATCCTAATATCAAGCCACTTAGTGACTTCTTTTTGTATTACTTTCTTCATTACAGGATTCAATCTTTGTTGTTGCTGTGCACTTTATTTGTATCCCTCTTCCATATATATATATTATGCATACGAAAAGATAGATTGATCTCTATGATGTCTGACATCTGCCATCCAATCTACTTCTTCCTTTTTTTCAAAGCTGTCAATGCTTCTCTCATGTGTACATTAAAAAAACCTGTAGACAAAATCACAAGCAACGTATCATTGTCACTAAGTAAGACATATTTTAAATAAGGAGGAAGATCCTTGAGTTCTAGTTTCAGTGATTCATCATTAAATGCCTTGGGAGATAGGTTAATCGGTCTGTTCAATGGCTCAAAAGGGACCACCATAGCTATCACCATAGAGATCATGTCCATAACTTGAACCAATTCGAGCGCCTCTACATCACCATAGAGATCATGTACTATTAAAGCTCACTCGAGTGTGTCATTAGACAATAAGAGATAGAGCTCTTACTCCAGGTTTATAATTGATATAGAAGACAATTCTTTATATATAGCAAGAAAATTCATTGTCTTGTACACATCGAAGACCTCGACCTTAACATGAGCTCTCATGGTCATCTTTTCTATATCTACATCAATAAGTGACTGCCCTATTACTAGGAAAGGGCATCCTACAATAAATAGAACGGCCGAATCAGCTTTAAAATCAAGAATCACAAATCTACTGGGAAGATAAGTAATCCTATTTATACCAATACATCTTTAATGATACTGTCAGGCCTGGTAAGAGATCTATCAACTAACTGCAAAATAATGGTAGTGGGTTTGGGATTACAAAGACCCATCTCCTGGAACCAATATGTGGGCATAAGATTGATGCTCGCCTCTAAGTCATAGAACCCCCGAGCACTAATTGTTTGCCCAATGATGATTTGCAAAGTAAAACTACCTAGATCTTTCAGCTTCGTGGGCAACTTGTTTTGAATCTTAGATATGCACTCCTCAGTAAGTGTTACTGTAGCATATTCTATCAAATGATTCTTGTTTTCCACTATGTCTTTCACATACTTTGCATACTTTGATGGACTCTACAAAATATCTACAAGAGGGAGATTAACAGGAACCTGCTTCAAAAGCTCCAAAAACTTCTTGTAACTAGTCTCTTCTTGGTGCTTTTAAAGCCTTTGAGGGAAGGGTAGAGGTAGAGTCTTCTTCTGTACTTTAGTATCATTACTTGCAGCTTTTTCTTCAACCACTTTCACCTTTTTCTTTTTAGTATTTTCATCAGTAGCCGTTGAACTTACATGCTCAGATTCCTGCTCCTTTAGCTGCAAACCGCTCCTAGTAGTTATTGCATTTATCTATTTTGAATTCGGCTTAGTATCACTAGGTAGACCTCTCTAAGTTCTAGTGATTTATGCTCCCATAATCTGACCAATATGCAACTCCATATTCTTTGTAATCAACTATTGATTCTTCATATCTGCTGCCAAATGCGTGTGAGAAGCTAGAAGTTGCTTTATCATCTCCTCTAAATTTCTTATTTGAGATGTGGCCTGATTACTTTGAACTTAATGTTGATTATATTGTACCGAACCCTTATGCTAATTGTTGTTATGTTCCTGATTTCTACCCTATGAGAAATTAGGATGGTTTCTCCAACTCAGATTGTATGTGTTACCATAATTCTGTTGCCCTTGATAATTAGCATTCCCTGCATAATTGATA
This sequence comes from Capsicum annuum, assembly GCF_002878395.1. Lineage (NCBI taxonomy): Eukaryota > Viridiplantae > Streptophyta > Magnoliopsida > Solanales > Solanaceae > Capsicum > Capsicum annuum. Next base: position 161,437,754 of record NC_061121.1, read on the forward strand.
GAATCTAGATTGACCACACAAGTATCCACTGCATGATCACTACTTCCACAAATCTAACACTATGCATTCACCTGTTGGACTGTATTAGTTGTTGTATTCGGATGTGTAACCCCTAAATTCATGCTACTGAACTGATTTGTTATCTAATTTTGTATTGCAGCAAGCTGAGCTAATAAATAAGTGAACTTATCTACCTCTAACACACCTGCAACTTTCTTAGGAGCACTTCTTGAGTCATCATGCCACTCGGGATTCCCTTGTGAAATCCGATTTAGCAGTGTATATAATTCATCATATGTCTTCACAAGAGCTTGACTACTTACTACTGAATCCAAGAGAATCTTAGTGTTGGGCTCAAAACCCTCTAAAAAGGTGTGAACTGGTACGTCATTCTATTGATGGTGGTGAGGGTAATTTCTAAGCATGCCGTTAAATATTTCCTAAGCTTGCTATAGATTTTCTCCTTCTTTCTGTATGGAACTCAGAATCTCACATCTCAAACGTGTTGTCTTCCCTGGTGGAAAGAATTGAATAAAAAACTTCTGAGCAATATCATCCCAGGAAGTGATGGAGCTTGGTGGTTCAAAATATAACCACCTTTTTGCTTCCCTAATTAAAGAAAAGGGGAAGAGTGTCAGTCTGATATAATCAGTTGAAACCCCAACAGGAATATAGGTATCATTGATTTCCAAGAATGTCTGTAAGTGTTGTTGTGGATCTTCATATGATAACCCTACAAACTGTCCTCTTAAACACAAAAGTTGTACCATATTCTATTTCAATTCAAACTGACCACCCATCTCTGGCTTATGGATGAAAATAGTAGCATGGTTCATAAGTGGGATTACCACTTCACGAACAGGTATGGTTGTTGCTTGAATAAAAATAACTAGAATCGTCAGAGCTGGAACACGTCCAACATTTGGACCAACTGGATCAATAAGATTAGGATCTCATTGCTCCGCCATTTGAAGTTGCTGAATTGGATAATGAGCTCTTCGCCTCTGTTAAAATACAAGTTCTAGTTCCAAATAAGGCTCTACCAACTCTGTATCTCTCACCAGTCCTGTATTTAGCTAGTCCTGCAAAAGTCAGCCACTAATATCAAGTTGTTGATACTTAAACTAATTATTAAACACCAAAAATTAATAAAATTACTAATTATAATAGTACCCGGCAACGGCGCCAAAAACTTGTTGTGATCTAATGTACACGCAAGTACACACGATTGTACAAGTAATATAGTGACTATTCTAGTCAAATATCATACTCACGAGGACTATACAACTAGCAATTCAACAAACTTTAGTTTTTGACAAGAATGTATTAAGTGTTTTACAGTATTAAGATAATTGTGAAGATTCAAAGAAAAGTATAACTAATTAAGAAATAAAAATATGCAACAATAGCAACATAAGCAGGGGTTATAAACAATAATGATGAGAATTCCAGGGTTGAGACACTTTTGACACTCTTACAAATTTCTATTACTATCATAGTTTAGTTTATTATCGGGTTATTGATTCGCAGGGTTTATAGTATGATCATGGTCTCCCGACCTCTAATCTTCTACCTAACTGGACATTGTAACTACATCATTGAGTAGGGATGCAATGATCCATTTAGATGTATAAAGCTATCTTCCTGCAAGTGAACCAAACAAGGCTTCTAGGTATATCCCTATCCTAGATTCTAATTCAAATTCCTTATTTTATAAAAGAATGAGAACCTTGCTATAATCTCTTTGTTCTATCCTATGATTCTCCTCCCGAATTCATATAGGAATATAGGTTTATTCTAATGGAGGACACTCATCAAAATAGTAAGCACAAGTGATTAAGAACAACCCATATGACAATCCAATAATAAACTACGATAATGAATATCAAAGTGCAATCATGGTCTTGGCCTCAACCCCAAAACAAGGGTGTTTAGTCGCTTATGTTTGAATTCAATATAAAAAATGAATAATTAATCCTACCAAGTAGTAATCTCAAATTAATGAAGTTAAAAGAACCCTAAATGAGAAATTGTAGTATTTTTTTTTGCCTCTTCTTACATCTCTAAAGTGTTTCCAATTGAATTGAATCATTCCTTTTATAGTAGGACTTTATTTCCCGATGTGTGACCTTATCCATGACGTAGGGATAGTTTTTTGTGTCTAACTATGTGATACAGACTTATCACGGTGAGCTACTAGAATTTGCCAATTGAGAATTTCCCTTTACCGCGACATGGGGCTAATTTTCCGCATCTAGCTCTGTGAAATAGTCTAATTGCGATGAGTTACTAGATTTTTTTGTCTCAATTTATTCTTCATTTCTTCGTTCTCTACTTTCCAAGCCAACTTCAAGTCTCCTTATATTAGTAAATCAATCCCATTGCTCCATTCGTCGTTAACTTCTTGTTAATGCATCCAATTGCATCCAATTTTATCTAAATTTAGCCCTGCACAAACTAATCATGTCCATTAGATAAGGAACACAATTAAAGCTCAAATACAAAAAAAATACCATATTTTATCTCACAAAAAAGTTCTATTATAGGTAAATATTGGTGATTGGACCTATAAATATGCCCAAGATCACCACCCTACACTTAGAACCTTGTTTGTCCTCGAACAACTTCAATCAGCACTATACCCAATCAAGCTTAATATCACAACCTAGGTGAAATGCTTGTGTTGGGAACTCACAATCCTAACAATGACTTTTTAGCTCAAAATATATTAATTCACCTTTATAACCATAGGACATTTCTTTTCAAACATCTTTACCTCAATAGTAAACTTCCAATTTGTTGGCAAACATAATCAAATCACTCAATCTAAAAACACTATAAGTTACCTGGCTATCATCCACATGCACCCTAACAACAAGAAAGTTTTCCACATTCACTTAAAATCTTACAATATGGAACGGAATGGGAATATCCGAGTTAAGTCAATCACTCTCAACAAAGAATTAATACATGATAGATAATGAATCATAAGCTTACCCTTAGTGTACTACTCCACTAATAGTCAGATGTTGGGATGAAGGATCAACTAGGTCTTTCATGGTTGCAATGTAGTCTAAGGGATGTGTAGGAATAATTTTGGAAATAGTGGATAATCTCCCTAATCACTTTAATACATCGCATTATACAATTAAGATCAGTTTATAGCAACCAAATTTCACCTTTACTACCTTCACACATCTTTTGTTTTACCCCATCATATTAAGCTTATTAACATACAATATGGTGGGAGAATTTTCTATTAATTCATAATTCAATTTTGAGCACAAAATTTCTTTTTGACTCCCAACCACTACACATCAACTTTACACACCAATAACCACTACTTTGGGGCTTCACTTTCACCTTTTCTTCTCTTATTTTTTCATACTCCTTACTTAATTAATTTTTATACTAAAGCACTTATGGGCTTTGGATCAAATTAAGGTCTATCAAAGAAAGGATTAGGCTTCATATGAAGCTACTAAAGAAATCAAGCTATGATCTCAACGGGGCTAACTAGGGATATGCACAAGGATAGGTAAACACAGTCTAAATATTTGGCTATTAACAAAAATGTCTACATCATTTCCTACACCCAACATCCTTTATTTCTCTTTGTAAACACACCCGGTAAGTTATAGACATCACTATAGATTTATAATAACTTAAACAACACTCTTAATCTTGGTGCATGCTAGATTCAAGTCGGATCCTTATGGTTTCTTGTCTCGCACTTTCTCAAATTCAAATTTTAAGCCAATGATCCAAAAATTACACCTATTGAGATTATGTATCTAAAATTAGCTCCCCTTTAAGTTTATGACATGCTTCTATTTCAAAACAAATATGTTCCAATTCACAATTCCAATAGCCCAACACAAGGCATTTCTCCTTAAGTTGATACCAAATAGATGAGGAGGCAGCGAGGCACGGAGGACTGCCTGTGAGAGCAGCCAAGCGGCTATCAATAGAGCTCCAAACTTTCCAATATAAAAGAAGGTTTCACAACCATATAGGCAGCAGGCCATATGAAATCAAAACTTTCGTCGACACCACAGACACAGAGTGTAACCTTTCTAATATGACACATGATTCACGTCTATAAAGGCAGCAAGCCATACGAAATCAAAGCTTTTAATCGATATACCACCGCTTTCCTATGATTGAACTACACATCCATAGAGACGGTTTGCTGTAGCAATAAACCCTTCACAACCCTTAATGGGATGACTTAACTTTAAAATTGAGCTACACATTCAGACGGTTTGCCATTGTAACAAAGACTTTGCAACCCTCAGAGGGTCATCATGACTTTGATAGTATTAGAACACATCAATTTTTTGTCTCCTTAGTACAAGGCTATTTCGTATATGACATAAATAGGTATTACGATGACTTTACCTGGCCTATTTCCCTCAATCATCCACGAAACAAAAAAGTACTAAGGTAGACCTCAAATCTGCATATTCTTTCTCAGATATCGAATCAATTCAGAAATCTATGGCATGGACTAAGCCAATTTTATTTCATATACATGGAAAGGACTTAGACATCTACGTCGTATGGATGAAGCCAACTTTATTTCATAATCATGGAAAGTACCTTTAAAGTTCCATGTTGCAGTCGCAACAAGTACCTCACCAAAGTATTTCCTTACCCTACTGCTCTGACCTAAAGGACTAAAGCACCGATCCCTTTGGAAGAGACAAAGAAAGAGCAAGAGTGTTTAGCCAACAAATATTTTCATTTAAAGAGAGAAAACTATACAAGAGGTTTTTAGGTAGATAGAATGATCTAAGTAGAGAGAATGTTGCCTCTAACCTAAAGGCCTAGGATTTATTTTATAGGAGAAGAAAGCTTACAAGATAAGCCTAACCAATGGATAAATATGAAATAAAATATTACAATCCTACCTATCAGCTAAGGGATAGACATTATCCGTTTTGGCTGATAAATCTTATCCTTTAGTAAGGGATAAGTTTTATCTGTTATGACTAGATAAGACTTATCTTTATTCAAACTAGGTCCTACTAATATGTGACAGGCCCAATAAAAATAAAACACACTATGTTGTTGGCATATGATAGCATGTGCAAATAGATGAGTCAATAGCTTATAAGCAGGCGCATCAGCAGCTTCACAAGCATCTTGCAAGCTGGTGAAAAAGATCTTTGTCTTCAAAGTAGTTGAGTCAGTAGCTTTAGGACAAACCCATCTGAATGGGTAACCCATTAACGAGGGTTTCCTTGGAGATGAGGGTAACCTACCAGAAAGGGTAACCCACTGGTGAAGGTAACCCATCTAATAGGGTTTCCTTGGAAAGGAGGGTAACCTCCTAAAAAGGGTAACCAATTGGAGACGGTAACTATTTTGCATGTCATCTGACGTCATCTTTAAGGTAGTGTTGGATGGAACCGGTGGCAATGATCTCGCTATCATTCTTCTATCCGCTAATCGACATTGTGCTTCTGCCTAAGATGTTCTTGGCCTTCCAAGATTCTCTTCATAGATCCGGTGAAGTAACTTCTCCTGAATGATAAATCTTCGCATTTCTTTTAGGGAGCTTTCAGCCCTATGCTTTTAATCAAGTTGGTGACTTCATCTCTCATGATGTTGTATTATGGTTGATATTCTTTTGCCGCTTGTTAGACTTCATCCCAGTGGGAATGATCGTCGGTGTAGTTATAATTTCTCTATTTCTTAGGCTAGATTTCTTTTGGAATGCATCTATTTTGTCGGAAAATGAAGCACTGTGCTTTATAATATTCATCTTCTAGGTAGAGTATAGACAAGAAAAATTTCCAGAGGAGTGAAAGTTTAGGTTGATCTTAGATGTCATGGCTTGTGATTTCTCTAGGGCAAAGCAGCAAGAAGACCATTGCATCATAGGAATCTTTGAAGCATCGAACCCAATATTACCATGGTTTGAACCACAACATGAATCTTTTTAGAGCTGGCTAGATTCAATCAAAATGCCCAAAGGCATCACACTTGAACTCCATGAGAATGTAGTACTGGTGGCATAGATACCAGAATAACCATAGGAGTTCTTACGGGAAGTCATTGGCTAGTGGAATGAATACTTGGTAGAAAGAGTATTCTGGGTGCACTCCAAACGACTTTAAGATGGATCTTCCATACTTTTTAAATACTCAAAGATCATAAAATATCCTTCTTTCTTGGAGGATGGATGGATCGAAGGGATTCATTTATTGGTTGAACAGATCTGGAAGGTAATCTTTAACCTGAAAGATAGTAATCCTATCATGTAGAGCAGAAGGATTTGACTAGCCTGGTGCTGGTTGTCTTCTCTGTTATTTTCTATTAAGTAGATATCATTGGCATAGATGTCTCTTGATTCTTCATATATGTCTATGGAGAAGAGAGTTTCCTTCTTTAGTTCTTCTTCCAGTGAGAAGACTAATTCGAGGTTGTCCTTTTTACTGAGATAGATTCCCATATGATTGGCTATTTCTTTGAAGAGGTGGATAGAGTCCTTCGATTTCTTGGCTTGAGGATAGTTTCTGGAGAAGTGTCTAGGCTTTCTGCAGATGAGGAAACCATTAATCTTTCTGTAATTTGTTGGGCTCCTTTATTTGAAATACTTAGTTCACCAAATTGTCCTACTCCTATCGTCGGGAGGCCTTGGAAGTTTGAACCTCCTAAATAGCAGATGCCTTTTTTATCTCATCTTGTGGCTTGAGCATGAGCAACTGGACTTGGTGATGAGGTTGGACTTATTGTAGGCTTGATCGAGGGCTGGATTATTTTGGACAATCTACTTTAGTATAAACCTCTTTGTGTATATATTGTCCAGAGCTTAGAAGATGGCTTACCAGATATAGCCTATCTATGGGATGGTTATGGATTTGAACTTTTCCTCCATAATCGTTATCGTAAATCCTGCTAACATCTTTGGTAGTGATGATATGAAGGCTTTCTTCAAGATGGGATCTCCTCTTAACTTAAAATAGATCTTCTCTATCTTCTGAAAGTAGATATCAATGACGTTTTTATCGAATGATAGGCACTTTATTCCAAAGAGCTATCATCGAAGCTTCTCTTATCTCTAGATTGTATCTCTGTAGAATACCTCGTGAAGGATCCTGATATTGAAGGCAAAGTCCTGAGATGTCAGATAAGTGTTCTTATTAGAATTCCCAAGAGCGTTCCACTAGTCTCTGAGTATTTCAGAGAATCTAGATGTGAACTTCAAGAGTATCATGTATTTCTCCCGTTCACCCAGATTCTTCATTTCTATCCAAGTGTAGAAGTCCTGGATCCTCAGGGGCTTGGCTGAAATCTTGATATCATTGAGAGTGAAGGTATGAAATCCAGCTTCTATGCTTTTCTTTATCGGTGTGCCTGGATCTGGCCTTCTTTCTAGGATAGGATCGTCCATCTCCTATCTTGGTCATTGACGCTGGTTCCTTGAGTGGTTCATGTATATTGGTGGATAGTCTTCTTCTACTGTGGATTCTGCTATAGATTCAACATCAGTAGGATAGGATCATTTCTATGTGCTGAATTATCATTATCAACAACATTAGAATCTTTAATATGCACTGGAGCATGAAGTGATGGATCTTTCTCTTTTTTTATGCTTTCATCAAAAGTTCCATCACCAGTTTCAGAACATATATCCATAAGGTTAGTGGCGAATAAGTGTTCTTGCCTCTCCTTAGTTTCAAAGCCATACAAATCATCGATGGCTTTTAGAAATTCCTTCTCTAGGTTATTCATCATAACTTGTTGAGTAATGGCATTCCTAGAATCTATACATTGGGCTGAGAGATCACCTGATTTACGATGATGTAGTTGTCCTTTGTAGAGTTATCTAGAGATGACCTTCTACTATTAAGAAAACAATTTCTGGTGGACTCCCATACTTCATCTGGTTGCTCTTTTCTTTATGGTTCTGCAATTTAAACCCCAAAGTCATTGTCCGAGACTATGAGATCATGTGTACGAGCAGCATGTTTTGCGACCATCTTATCATCATAATATGGAGCCTAACTAGAATGCTTCATCTTTTTGACTGATCCTGTGCCATCTTAGCTTCTTTTTGGGCTTCCATGACATCTTTCCTTTCCCATACAAATTTGGCAATGTCGAGTTCATCTGTTGGAGCTGGAGCAAATAACATTAGTATGGATGAACAAGGTGGGAAAGTGGAAAAGGGTTGTCCTGATCCTCGTGAAGGATATATTTTGGGAAATATGGTGGCTTTTTAGGAATTTTGGAGTCTAGTACAATCATATTTTAGAAAATAGATCTATTTTTCTAATGAGGTTATTTCTTTTTATTTTTGGGGCTGGTTTGTGACATCATAAACTATGGGGGTTTAGAATTTTATGTGGATTTAGAGGGTTTGCTTTCTGATAGTGTAGGCAGTACGACAATTCCTAGGGTCTGTGGGAAACTTCAATAGATATTTGATTTCTCCTTCATTCGAAGACCTCTGGTAATAGGGTTTTTGGAAGCCTCAATACTCGTCCCATTCGTGTTCATCTTCCTCCTCATCATAATCATTCAAACAATCCTCTTGGAATATTTAATAGTCACAGTCAATATCCTATAGGTAGTGTACAGTAAACAGATCTTTAAACCAGTGTATTGTATACCCATCATGATCGAAGTGTACAATCTAATCCTGATCGTTCATGGCGCTATTGAGATAGCCTGACATATTCATTGGATTTGAATTCCCTTCATCTAAAAAGGTGTCAGCAATTGTATATATATGGATGGAGAGAGATTCTTTGTAAGTCTTTATAACGAATATAGGTTTTTGTAGATGGAGATATTGAGGATGGACTCTCATCATCTCATAACTTCTGAGCATTTTTTTGGAAAAAGTTTGAGGAATTCTTTCGAAGAGACATCTTTTGGTATTTGGATACATTGGGTTGTTCTTTTGGTGGTATCATAGTTATAGACAATGAGTGGTGGCCACCTGGAAGGGATAAGTTTATTCTGGGGTTTTGGACTTGCCAAACTATTTGGTGGTGCAAGGTAGTTTGTGTAGGGTATAATCTAATGGGGTTTCAAGGATTTGGAATTGAAGCCTCAATGACTTTGTGAGATATGGATTAGAGAGGGACATGCTGAAGTTGGGGAACATAGTAACAATGACTGTCCCTAAGTCCAGTATGATTTCCAAAGTGCCCAAGTTCGCACGTCGGTACTCTTTGAATCTAGTATCAAGAAGATAAAGGCGTGCCTTTATCGATTATCCTTTTCTCCCTTATTATGTCAAGGCAATTTGAATAGCACCAAAATGGATATGGGTAAAGTTATACCTCTTTTACTATTATGGAAAATTCTTCGACATTTGTAGAGTGATGAATTGTTCAGCTAGAGTTGTAAAGACGTACTGATCAAGTTTTATTCCAGCAAAATATTCCTTAACTCCTTCTAGTTTTCATTAGGCCAAGGAGTCAATTTTCAGCTCTAGATTACACTTTTTTCTGGCAAATCCATAGTATGGATTTGTGTAATACCCCAAAAAGTCCTCTTCCAGTCTGAGCCTTGGAGCGTATTTAGTAAAGCGAAAATCTAAGTCTAAAAGTTTCAAAAATATATTCCTAAGTATGAAATACTTTGGATCGTGTGTAATTTCCCTAATTTCTACTTTTTGTCATGTAGAGCATTGAATAAGCTTTCCCCCAATACCAAATTAGCCCAAATCGGACACTCGGGTGAAGAGTTAGAGCTATTTTAGTGAAACAGTGGGCCACCTGGCATCTTAGCGCATCGCGGAGCCAGCCAAAATGGCAATTTTCAAAATCCAGTAAAACTCCATGATTCCACCGCATCGTGGTATAGTTTCAGTTTGCAATCCAGGAGGCAATGCGGTTTCCTCCACGTTACGCCGTCATGTAGTTTTCCAATTATCCAAATTCTAGTGAACTGGCGCGATTATAGCACGTCGTGCCAACAAGTAAAATTGGGGATTTTTTTAGTTTAATTCCAAGGGCTTTTTGGTCTTTTCTATTTTTCCCCAGCCTCTATAAATACTCTGCCAAGGGATTTTAGCCTCATTTTCTCTTCCACCAAGAACTAGGGTTTCCAAAAAAAATAAAATCCTCTCTTCTTCTTTAACAAAGATCAAGAAAGATCTATAGAAATCAAGATATCTTTCAAAGGCTTTTAAGAAAAGAGTTTCCCCAAGGTATGTAGATGTTGATTCTTGGGTCCCTTTCATCCAAGAAGCTCAAGTACCCTTTTTTAAAACTCAAAGATTTTATGTTTATGAGTTGTTAATGATTCATGTGAGTTGAAATTGATGTTCCATGTGTTGTTGAGTTTTGATTTATGTTTGTTTACAAGATTCATGAGCTTTGACCCTTGTATGTGTAATCCATGTGATGTTTGTGATGAATGTTCCTTATGTTGTTTTCTGTGCGATGTGTTCATGATATTTGGGTATATAAATGGTTGAATAAGTGGAGCATGTTCCCCATAGGTTTGATAAAAAGCATAGGTGAAGCATAAAAGGGCCATTGTAGTATGTTGAAGATGAAACCCCAAATTGTGAGTTAGTTTATGCATGCCTAGTATTTTATAAAATGCCCAAGTGGATGAATTATTCCATGATAGTGGGAAATCCCCAAATAAGTATGAACCCGTACATGTCTAGTGTTTGTTGAAAGACCTTAGTGAATAAGTGGAGATGTGATGGTAGTAAATTCCCTAATTATGTGCTCTTTGATATATGCTAAGCTTTTAATACATGCGAAGTGGTTAGCAAGTAAGTTGAGACATGATAGTATGAAGTTTTCCCCAAATCATAAGATGTCCAAATACATGTCTAGACTGATTTAGGTATAAAGTACTTGAGGTAAGACTTTGTTGAAGGAGGTATAATCTAGTAGCATGTTTCTCTACGCTAGTATATATTGATGTTTCCTAAATGCTTAACGCGATGCCTTAATGATTGTAAAGGTGAAGGTAAGTTTTGTTTCTTAAATACTTGAGGAGATGCTTTAATGACTGTAATAATGAATGAATGGATGTGATGATAAAGGAATGATTATGCTTTATTTTATGTTATCGAGTCCTTGGGCTATTTATACCCAACAACTTAGCTGTTGTCTAGAGCCCATGTCAGTTTCATGGTAATTCCAGTTGGGCCATGATTCTCAGAACTTAGTAAACTATAGAACTCTGTATCCTCAGACAGTTGCAGAACTTAAGAAAGCTCAGTAATCTCAGTTATCTTTGTATCGTTAGTAATCTAGCCTCAGTCCTGAAATCAGCTCAGATCTAATAGTACTCAAGCGTTCAATTCTAATCTCGAAAGTGACCGAATAATCTATACCTGCTCTGTATTGTCAATCAAATTCCATGATTTAATACCATTTTCGTCAGATACGAAACTAAGTGATCTTAACATAGCTTAGTTAGATCTTTTGATAAATATGATAAGTATCAGATTCAGTACAGTTGTGTTCAGTTAAGAATTCAGTCAGATTCTTTTAGTTGGGAGTAATAAATAGCACCGAGCGAGGGAAGGGATGGCGGCTCCTCCCATTAGAGAGAAAGAGTCCAGAGTCATTAGTAGTAATCCTTGACCTCCAAAACTGCGTATCCAATATAGGATATAGGAGTTACCGTCAGGAAAAAGCTGTCAACTCCAGAGAGAGAGTGTTTAACTATTATATTACCTTAGGTGGACTGCCTGGTAAGGGTTATTCATTAGAGAGGATTGACCAGAGAGAGGTCTTTACCTGAGGCACGGTATTGACACCCTTCCAACTGGGGTTATAGGTTGGACCCCACCTGTGGTAGGCTGGGTTATGTCAGTTAAGTAACTACTTCCCCCAGTTTCAGTTACAATTTTATTTTCAGTATGAATCTTCAGAAATCAGGACTGTCAGATACAGTCATATATCATTATGAGGAACTCAGATAGTTCTATTGATTCATGGACCATACCGTCAGATAGGCTTGGTCTCATATACATTTATTTAATATCATATTCAGAGATATACGGTCAGACAGGCTTGATCACAGTCTCAGATTCTATTGAGTATTTTTGTTGTCAGATTCAGATATGATTATTTCCTTACCATTGATAATAGCTTCCTTAATCATCCGTTAAAGAGGTTGATCTTTAATCTTGTCAGTCAATAGCAGTAAGCTCAGAATTTAGTCATCAATGTAAGTATATCCAGTTTCTCAGTCATTAGTATCAGATGAGTCAGTATCTCAGTATCAGTAGTGACTTCAGTCTGTAGTAAGGCAGTAGTCGAGTTTCAATCTCTAGAGTTATGATGATTGTGACTATGGTATGTGCATTCATGTATGTGTTCTTGTGTAATATTTTGAAGATTATTCAATTTAGATATTGTCAATGCATGAGCCCTTGCATTTAGCCTTACCCTATCTATATACTCAGTACATTCCTGTACTGACGCATATGCGCTATAGTATTTTATTTGGAACCATAGGTTCAGAGGCACAGGACCCAGAGTTTCCTCAACAGTTCAGTCCCAGTCAGCAACAGTAGTCGTAGCAGTGAGTCCTCTTCTTTCGAGGATGAATCTCAATTTACTATTATGGCATTAGACTTTGTTTATATTTTTAGTAGGCAGAGTTAGTTGGGGACATATCCCATCAACTCCATAGTTTAGAGAGTTTAGAGGCTTCTCAGATAGATGTATTGGTATTCAATTTTCAGTTTTGAGTATGTATAGATGTGTTTAACCTTATGGCTAGTTTTTGCATTTATTTTAAATAATAAGTAGTGTACAGGTATTGATATCAGAAAAGGGTTAGCTTGTGGTCCTTCGGGGTCATAAGCATCGTGTGACATCTCGGGATTGGATCTCGCGGCATTAAAAACTTGGTATCAGAGCCTAAGGTTCAAGAGTGTCCTGGGGAGTCTGAAAAGCCATATCTAGTAGAGTCTGGTACATGGGTGTGTAGCGCACCGCATTTATGTACAAGAGGCTACGGGATATTTTAGGAGAAGTTTCCCTTCTTTCAGTATTCAGGTTGTGTGAGTGAGCATGAGCCCAGGTTAATTCTCAGTCTAATCCACTTCTTCCTTCCAATTACAGAGTATGCCTCCTCAAAGAGACTTTGTCTATGGGGTTGATGACCAGTTCTCACAGCTAGTAGATCCTAAGAATGATGTGTGTCATATGCAGAGTTTAGGGAAACTTTTCAGGCGCTAGCCTAATTTGTGGGTAATGTTCAGAGTAATCGTTAGGCTACAACCCCACCTCAGCAAGATGGGAATTCTACCGCAACTAGGGTTAGAAATTTAATGAAAATGAACCCGCCAGAATTCTTTGGGTCAGTGGTAGGTAAGGACCCACAGTTTTATCTTGAAGAGGTAAAGAAGATCACCCGGATTATGCATGTATCTGAGGAGGAGAGTGTTGATTTAGCATCTTACTGGTTGAAGGATATTGCTCATGATTGGGTAGTGATATGGGAGAAGAGTAGAGGGGAGAATACAGCTCCTATGACTTGGCTAGAGTTTCAGAGTGCCTTTCTAGATAGATTCTTTCCTCTAGAGATGAGAGAGTCTTCGGTAGAAGAGTTCATGAACCTAAGGCAAGGTTCCATGACAGTGAAGGAGTATTGTCTTAAGTTTAACCAATTAGCTAAGTATGCTCCCGACCTAGTAGCTGACCCTAGAGCGAGTATGAGTAAGTTTTTGTCTGGGATATCGAGTTATGTGTTGAAAGAGTGTAGAGCTACTATGTTCAATAGAGATATGGATCTTTCTAGGATAATGATGCATTCACAACATATTAAAGCAGATAACATGAAGGAGAGAGAGAGAGAGAGCAAGAGAGTCGAGATAAGTATTCATGGTTTCTCTCAGGCAGGGTCCAAGAGTAGCAGTCATTCTCGGCATGGTCAGAGAATTTTAGCCACAGCTCCATCTTTAGCTAGTGTACCTGCACCTGTGTTTGGGGGTGTCAGATCTGAGGGAGTGCCATGCTCCAAAGCCCAGAGTAGTGCTAGTGGTGTTCGTGCCCATCCGTGTTGTGGAGATTGTGGCAAGCACTACCAAGGTATGTGTAGAGCTGATAGTGATGTGTGCTTTGGGTGTGGTAAGCTAGATCATAGAATGCGAGAATGTAGAGTGCTGACTCCCATGCACTTCAAGTTTGCCTTGATCGAGAAGGATTCCCTAAAATAGACCCGGGTATGTTATGAGCCCTTCATCTTTATGCTATGCATTGTTAGATACTTTGCTTTCATTTCGAGCTTATATGCTAACATGAGTCATGCACCAGTTTTAGATCTAAGTCGATCAATTATGACCTAGATCGTAGGTACCCCACGCACCGCCCTAGTATTTCAGCAAAGTTTGTTTAGAGAGACATAGAGTCTCAAGGAGGAGATATCCCATAGTGTTACGATGTTTGCGTGTCCTTAGGCTTATTCAGATGCATGTTCAGATCTTCTTTATGAAGTTAGCATCAGTTGCTATTGCATTGTCAGTCGTGCTTTCGAAAGTCAGCTCAGCCAAACATTCATGCATTAGATATGCACATTTAGTAGAAATGAGTTTAGCTTGTCAGTGTGTGTTCAGTCATGTATTCATGAGATCAGCCCAGTTATGAGTCCATGCATCTGATATGCATGTGCGTTATGAGAATTCAGCTATGAGTAGATTCAGTCGAGTATTCCATGTATCAGATATGCATGATCAGTATGAAAATCTGTATGTCAGTTATTCTAGTTGCGTAGTCATGTTCTAAGATATTCCCGTTCCTTAAGTAAGTTCAGTTGATCTATATTCTCAGTCTATCAAGCGATATTTAAGGACGAATGTTTCCAAGGGGGAGATAATGTAATACCCTGCAAAGTCCTCTTTCAATCTGAGCCTTAAAACGCATTTAGTAAAGCGAAAATCCGAGTCTAAAAGTTTTAGAAATATCTTTCTAAGTATGAAATACTTTGGATCATGTGGAATTTCCCTAATTTCTAATATTTGTCATGCATAGCATTGAATAAGCTTTCCATCGATACCAAATTCGCCCAAATTGGACACTCGGGTGAAGAGTTAGAGCCATTTTAGAGAGATAGTGTGCCACCTGGCACCGTAGTGCATCGCGGAGCTAGCCAAAATGGCAATTTTTAAAATCCAGTGAAACTCTGTGATTTCACCATGTCGCGGTATAGTTCCAGTTTGCACCCAAAGATGGCAATGCGATTTCCACCGCATCACACCGTCATGCAGTTTTCCAATTGTCCAAATTCCAGTGAACTAGCATGATTATGGTGTGTCGCGCCAGCATGTAAAATCAAGCAATTTTCAGTTTAATTCCAAGGGCTCTTTGGTCTTTTCCTCTTATCCCCAACCTCTATAAATACTCAGCTAAGGGATTTTAGGCGCATTTTCTCTTCTTCCACCAAGAACTAGGGTTTTTAAAAAAACAAAATCCTCTCTTCTTCTTCAACAAAGATCAAGAAAGATCTATAGAAATCAAGAAATCTTCCGAAGGCTTTCAAGAACAGAGTTTCCCCAAGGTATGTAGATGTTGATTCTTGGGTCCCTTTCATCCAAGAAGCTCAAGTACCCTTTTTTAAAACTCAAAGATTTTATGTTTATGAGTTGTTAATGATTCATGGGAGTTGAAATTGATGTTCCATGTGTTGTTGAGTTTTGGTTCATGTTTCTTTACAAGATTCATGAGCTTTGACCCTTGTATGTGGAATCCATGTGATATTTGTGATGAATCTTACTTATGTTGTTTTCTATGTGATGTGTTCATGATACTTGGGTGTAGAAATGGTTGAATAAGCAGAGCATATTCCCTATAGATTTGATAAAAAGCATAGGTGAAGCATAAAAGGGCCATTGTAGTATGTTGAAGATGAAAACCCAAATTGTGAGTTAGTTTATGCATGCCTAGTGTTTGATAAAATGCCCAAGTGGATAAATTATTCCATGATAGTGGTAAATCCCCAAATAAGTATGAATCCGTGCATCTCTAGTGTTTGTTGAAGGACATTAGTAAACAAGTGGAGATGTGATGGTAGTAAATTCTCCAATTATGTGCTCTTTGATATATGCTAAGCTTTTAATACATGCAAAGTAGTTAGCAAGTAAGTTGAGACATGATAGTATTAAGTTTTCCCCAAATCATGTGATGTCCAAATACATGTCAAGACTAATTTAGGTGTGATGTACTTGAGGTAAGACCTTGTTGAAGGAAGTATAATCTAGTAGTATGTTTCCTTACGCTAGTATAGTTGATGTTTCCTAAATGCTTGACGCGATGCCTTAATGATTGCAATGGTGAAGGAGTGTTATGTTTCCTAAATACTTGAAGAGATACTTTAATGACTGTAATGATGAATGAATGGATGTGATGATGGAGGAATGATTATGTTTTATTTTATGTTATTGAGTCCTGGGGGTATTTATACTCGACAACTTTGCTACTGTCTAGAGCCCATGTCAGTTTCACGGTAATTCCAGTCAGGCCATGTTCTCAGAACTCAGTGAACTTTAGAACTCTGTATCCTTAGACAATTGCAGAACTTAAAAAGGCTCAGTAATCTCAGTTATCTCTGTAATCTTCGTATCTCTAGTAATCTAGCCTCAGTCCTAAAATCAGCTTAGATCTAATAGTTCTTGTGTTCAATTCTAATCTCAAAAGTGACCGAATAATCTATTCTATCTCTGTATCATCAGTCATATACCGCGATTTAATACTATTTCCATCAGATACAGAACTAAGTGATCTCAGTGTAGCTCAGTCAGATCTTTTAATAAATATGATAAGTATCAAATTCAGTTCAGTTGTGTTCAGTTAAGAATTTAGTCAGAGTCTTTTAGTTGGGAGTAAAAACTAGCACCGAGTGAGAGATGGGATGGTGGCTCCTCTTGTCAGATAGTGAGAGGCCGGAGTCGTTAGTAGCAATACCTGACCTCCAAAACTGAGTAGCCAGTGCAGGATACAGGAGTCACCATCAGGAAAAGGCTGTCACCTCCAGAGAGAGAGTGTTTGACTATTATATTGCCTTAGGTCAACTGCTTGGTAAGGGTCATCCGTTAGAGAGGATTGATCAGAGAGAGGTCTTTACCTGTGGCACGGTATTGAAACTCTTCTAACTGGGGTTACAGGTTGGACCCCACCTATGGTAGGTCAAGGCATGTCGGTTAAGTAACTACTTCCCACAACTTTAGTTATAGTTTCAGTTTCAGTATGAATCTTCAGAAATCAGGACTGTCAGATATAGTCATCTATCATTATGAGGAACTCAGATAGTTCCATTGATTCATGGACCATCCCGTCAGATAGGCTTGGTCTCATATATAGTTATTTGATATCATATTCAAAGATATTCGATCAGACAGGCTTGATCACAGTCTTAGATTCTATTGAGTATTCTTATTGTTAGATTCAGATATGATCATTTCCTTACCATTGATAATAGCTTCCTTAATTATCCGTTATAGAGGTTGATCTTTAATCTTATCAGTCGAGAGCAGTAAGCTCAGAATTTAGTCATCAATGTAAGTACATCCAGTTTATCAGTCATCAGTATCAGATGAGTTAGTATCTCAGTATCTCACTATCAGTAGTGAGTTCAGTCTGCAGTAAGGCAGTACCCGAGTTTTAATGTCTAGAGTTATGATGATTGTGACTATGGTCTGTGTATTCATGTATGTTTTCTCGTGCAATATTTTCTTGATCATTCAGTTTAGACATTATGCATGTATGAGCCCTTGCATTTAGCCTTAGCCCGTCTATATACTTAGTATATTCCTGTACTGACGCATTTGCGCTATGGTGTTTTATTTGGAACCATAGGTTCAGAGGCACAGGACCCAAAGTTTTCTCAGCAGTTCAATCCCAGTCAGCAGCAGTAGTCATAGCAGTGAGTCCTCTTCTTTTGAGGACAAATCTCAGTTTACTATTATGGATTCAGACTTTGTTTATATTTTTAGTAGACGGAGTTAGTTGGGGACATGTCCCATCAACTCCACAGTTCAGAGAGTTTAGAGGCTTCTCAGACAGATGTATTAGTATTAAGTTTTCAGTTTTGAGTATGTATAGATGTGTTGAATCTTATCGCCAGTTTCCACATTAATTTCAGATATTAAGCAGTGTACAGGTATAGATATCAGAAAAGGGTTAGCTTGTGGTCCTTCGGGGTCATAAGCACTGTGTGACGTCTCGGGATGGGATCTCGGGGCGTTACAATTTGGTATGGGTAGATATGTAGAAGACAGATCATGTTTTTCTGTCAACATATCTACTTCATAGAGATAGTCTTTTTTGCGAGACAAAGTTATGTTGATGGTTGGAGACAAGTATAATGTTTCCAAGGATCTACATAAAATAGTCATAGAAGACAAAGACTCTAAAATGGTAAGGATCTACATTAATTGCAACCTTTTGGTTTTCGCGGGTTTAGGAAAAAAAAGGCAGAAAAATTAGAGGGATTTGATAAATTGGAAGCATTTAATAACTGTTGTATTTAATAAATAAGTACTGCCATAGACTATTTTATGACAAGGATTCTTAAGTTGTTGTTATATGAATGCCTTTTGCAACGGTTATAAATTAGTGAAAACGATTATATTACTAAATTGTGGTATTAGAATCAAATTTTATGGTAACGGTTGTAACTGTTGCTATAAACTGTCTATAGCAACAATTTTTGAACCGTCGCTAAAATATTTGTTGCCATAGATCCAATTTCTAGTAGTGTCATGTCCACCATGGACATCTTGCCTGAACTAGTAGCTGCATTATCCCGATTTCCATGATGTACATATAGTCCACTCCTATCATTTTTGTTCTTCAAACTCCTTTGGTATCTATGTTTATAAACAGTCTTGTCATAATAGTTCCTACCTTGATTCCCTTGGCTATTGCCTCGGAAACCCCCTAATTATTTAGATAGTTCGCCTCCTCCTCCTCCTCAGAATCAGCTCTGCCTTGCGACCCAACAGCTTTTACCTTCTTAGTCTTACCAGATAATAAGTATTTAGTATGCAGATCCATTTGTATTTTCATGTATGCCAAGTCCTGGTCATGCTCCTTCTCTTTTCGATGTTGCTCTGCCGATATATCACTAAATATAGTAGGTCTTTCTACCACTGAATCCATGGTATGCCAAGCTCTACTTGTCTTAGTCAACCGCTCCAATATATCTGCAGCCTTGTTGAATGTAAGCTCCAGGAACGCTTCTCCTGCTGCATTGTCAACTGTTGGTTTGGTTATAGAGTTCAGTGCTCTATATAAAGTCTCCATTAAGTGCTTATCAGTCATCTTGTAGTTGGAACACTGTGTCAACTTTTTCTTGAATCATATCCAAGTTTCATGCAGTGCCTCATTTGGCAATTTTCTGAAATTGTTGATTTTATCCCTCAATTGTAACATCCTGGAGGGCGGAAAAAACCTTTCAAGGAAAGCTCCTTTCAACTGTCTTTAGTTTGTTATAGAATTGGAGCCCAACTCATTCAACCACATTGTTACCTCCCCAGACAGAGACAAGGGGAACAACCGAAGATGAATTGCATTTAGATCAACACCAGGGTTATCAAAGGACTTGAAAATGTTGATAAAATTCACCAAGTGCATGTTCGGTTCATCTCCTGGAAGTCCTCCAAATAACCCCTTAAGATTGAGACTCTGTATCATGGTTTTGGTTATGTTGAACTTCACCCCAGGTGCCAGTGGGGGTGGAATAATCGCTGCTGTAGCACCAGCTTCATCCAAGTCATCCTCCTCATCAGCAAGATCAAATTGCACAACAGGTTGGTAATTTTCTCTCCCTCTAGCTACCCAATTTCTGTTGGCAGTCGCTACTACATTCTTCATACTTCTCCTATTTGTTGGGTTAATCAGATCATTATCTAACAAATCCTTATCATCAAGATTAGGGTCATGAGCTGGTTGTCGGTCATTTTGCCGATTAACCTGTGCTCTAGCCAAGTTGGCTAGTCACTTAGCTTCTTGTTGTTCTTCCATTCTACAAATTAGATATGGTTCAGGATTGAAGGGTAATAGCGGTTCTCCTGAACTTCTGGTGCATGGCATAAATAATAAGAAACCTGTAAAGAACCAAAAACAACAAATAAAAGTAAAACTTAGGAAACTTGACCAATGGTCAATTAACAATCACAAACTTAATTGATAATCACATTCCCGGCAACGATGCTAAAATTTGATACGCCTAAATTACACCTCTCTTACGAGAGAGAGTAAGTAGTCATTATCAAATATATAAACCAACGAGGTTGGGGTCGAATCCCAAGGGTAATACTATGTTCACTAAGTATTATGGTTGTTACTAGACTGTTGATCAAAGGTTCAGAATTTAAGGGGGGTATTGGTTTGTAAATTTTGTCTCGATATTTGTAACAATAAGTGTTCCAGACAGTGATTCTTATTGAAAATAGTAATTCAATGAGAATAGTCAAACTAGAGTTATGGTTACCAAGATGTTTAAGCAGCTAGGGTTGTGAATTATTTTTGAATTTCCAATTAATCACTTCAATTGCAAGAGTTACAGAATCCTACAATTTACCCATTTATTTCTCAACCTAAATGAGTAGGTTATCCTTAAATTCTCTCAAACTTAAAGAATACATTAATTTATTCAATTACTGTCTCATGTGGGTTGATCCCGTTAAGGCATCAACCCTTAACCCAAAGGTTAAAGCCTTTAGATCCTATGTAAACCTCTTCTTTTCCCAACAAACATTTTTATATTCGAACAAGTGATGTTCTTAGGCTCACCCTTCATGTTTGTAACCAAGAAAGGTCGTTATTGTGAATAAGGGTTTGTACAACTTTAGTTGATCATGGAAATCAAACATTTTCACAGCCCCAATTAGCTTTTCACATCAAGGCTCCCATAATCCTAGTTATGGGAGCTTAGCCAAACATTTCCATTAAGAAAAAGAAGAAGTCATTGTATTTCTCATAACTAAATTCAGAAAATACTTACAAAAGTCACAAGATATGTTATTGAATCTTCCGAAGAAATTATGAATAAAATATTTAAATCCATAATTCTAGCTTGATGCTCAGATAAAACTACCTTACAATCAGTTTCAAAATTGGAAAATATGATAAAAGATACCTAAATAAAACCTAAACTAGGTATTTATATGTTTCCAGGTGCAGAGGATTTAAAATTCGAACTTCAGAAAAGCCACATCTTAGTTGATGGTCTAACTGATGGCCTGACAGAAGCCTAACGGTCCATCGCTTGGGCCATCATTGAATTTCCCAAGATGTCAGGTTCTGTTAAGGGTTGATGGTCATGTTGGCAGACCGTCACTGGACTGACGGTCCGTCACATAGACCGTCGCTGGGTCTTTTGGAATCCTGAGTTCTGTTTAAGCCTGATGGCCACGTTAGCTGTCCATAGAAAAGTTTACGGTCCTCCACTTGGACCGTCGCATGAGTTCTCTACTTGGAGCATTCTTTTTAGCTCGGACGGTTACCCCGACGGTTCATCACATGGCTGAAGGTCCGCCAGTTCGACCGTCAGAGGCCTTTTTCTGCTAGTTTTTCAAGTTTTCTCCATCAACTAACTCCTTATCCTGAAATACTAAAATCCAATATTAAATACAACATAATTTTCTTGAAAGCATACAATTATCCCTTGAAAAAGATGTAAAATATTACGTTAGAAACTGGAACATCACTCGGAAAGGGAGTTTAACCTTTAATGGAAATATTCATCATACAATCCCTTGGATTGATGATACAAACCATAAAGAAACTAAATTAAATAATGATTAAACCTAAAAACAAGTTGTGGTAGCCTACAATGATGTCAAAGTCTATCTAGGGTGTTCCACGATGTCCGAAGATGATTAAAACATGTTTTTGGACGTTATATTTATAGTAGACAAGTCATAAACCAACTTAGATTAGGTTTTCACGTTGTTCTTGTTCAGAAAGGCAATATTATCCCAATTTTGGTGTGCACCGCATCGCAGTATAGTGCCAAATTACATATCTGGACTCAATTTTCCTGATTTTGATGCTCACCGCAAGTAGTGTAGTCACGTTGAGCTACTATTTTTGGACAAATGTCAATTGACTCGACATCGAGACATGGTGTTTTACCATTTTAGGACCCTTATGAATCTAATGGTGTGCAGAACGATCCCATTGGAAAATCACACAGCCCACACGCGCCCAAAATATTTCGCGGGTCCAAATTGCATCAATTGTGTATTGTGCTTCCGTTAGCTATTCTGAGCCTTTTAAATCTGTTTCCACTTGATTTGAAGCTTGTAAATCCTTCATATATCATAATAGTCCATTAAGAAGGTATTATATAGAATCACACACAACAATTTAGAGCTCAATATAACACAACATCCTCACGGTGAACTAGAAACACGAGCTAAGCATAGGCTGATTTCACTTTGATCTTTAACTCATTGTTTCAACTCTTGTCTTGATCCAATTGGCCCCTGAATGTTATCAACTAGTTTTTTAGTATATAAATACACCATAACAATCTTATTAACTTATTAAAACACATTAGAACTCAACACAATAGACTAGACAGACACCTAGCTCAGGCTAGTAACACTAGTTTTCTCGGTTGAACTCTAAATGCTCAAATTGAATCAAAACTTGTGTGAAAGCACCATTAAACATTGTAAACACATACATGGACACTTAAATGCTCATTTATATCATTATAAACACATATAGCATAAGAATTATCCTCAAAACAAGGCTAAAAATGCTAGAATAGTAATGCTAGAATGCATAAATTCACCCAACATAAAAATCAATCCCATTGCTCCATTCGTCATTAACTTCTCGTTCATGTGTCAAATTGCAGCCAATTTAATCTAAATTTATCCCTATCCAAACTAATCATGTCCATTAGATAAGGAATGCAATTAAAGCTCAAATGCAATAAAAATACCATATTTTAGCTCACAGAACAAGTTCTATTATAGGTAAATATTGGTGATTAGACATATAAATACGCACAAGATCATCACCCCACACTTAGAAACTTGTTCCTCCTCTAGCAACTTCAATCAACGCTATACCGAATTAAGCATAATATCACAACCTAGGCAAAATACTGGTGTTGGGAATTCACAAACCTAACAATGACTTTTTAGCTCAAAACATGTCAATTCATCTCTATAACCATGGGACATTTCTTTTCAAACATCTTTACCTCAACAGTGAACTTCCAATTTGCTGGCAAACTTAATCAAATCACTAAATCTAAAAACACTATAAGTCACTGACCATCGTCCACATGCACCCCCATAATAAGAAGTTTCCTATATTCACCCAAAATCTTACAATA
Organism: Capsicum annuum; assembly: GCF_002878395.1. Taxonomy (NCBI): domain Eukaryota; kingdom Viridiplantae; phylum Streptophyta; class Magnoliopsida; order Solanales; family Solanaceae; genus Capsicum; species Capsicum annuum. Next base: position 161,461,052 of record NC_061121.1, read on the forward strand.
TACAAAGGAATGGGAATATCAAAATTAAATCACTCACTCTCAACAAAGAATTCATGTATGATAGATAATGAACCATAAGCTTGCCCTTAGTGTACTACACAATTAATAGTCAGATGTTGGGACGAAGGATTAACTAGTTCTTTCATGGTTGCAATGTAGGCTAAGAGACGAGTAAGAACTATTTAGAAAATAGTGGCTAATATCCCTAAGTGCTTTAATACATTGCATTGTATAATTAAGATCAGTCTATATGAACCAACTTTCACCTTTATTACCTTCACACATATTTTGTTTTACCCCATCTAATTAAGCTCATTAATATGAAATATGGTGGGAGTATTTTCTATTAATTTATGATTCAATTTCTAGCACACAATTTCTTTTTCATTCCCATCCACAACACATCAATTCTGCACACCAATAACCACTACTTTGGGGCTTAACTTTCACCTTTTCTTCTCTTATTTTTTTCACACTCCTTACTTAATTAATTTTTATACTAAAGTGCTTAGGAGCTTTGGATCAAATTAAGGTCAATCAAAGAAAGGATTAGGCTTCATATGAGGCTACCAAAGAAATGAAGTTATAGGCTCAACGGGGCTAACTAGGGATATGCACAAGGGTAGGTAAACATGGTCTAAAAATTCAGCTATCAACAAAAATGCCTACATCATTTCCTACACCCAACATCCTTTATTTCGCTTTGTAAACACACCGCGTTAGTTCTATACATCACTATACATGTAGAATAACTAAAATAACTCTCTAACTCTTGGTGCATTCTAGATTCAAGTCGGATCCTTATGGTTTCCGATCTCATACTTTGTCAAATTCAAATTTTAAGACAATGAACTGAAAATTACACCTACTGATATTAAGTATATAAAATTAGCTCCCTTTTTAGTTTATGACATGCTTATATTTCAAGACAAATATATTCAAAGTCACTATCCCAATGGCCCACCACATGGAATTTCTCCTTAAGTTGTGATCTGGTTAACATCACTTCTTAATTTCATACGACTAACTCCCCTTTAGACGGTCGTCATTCATCCATAATAAGGGAGGGAAACTAAGTACTATGACTTATTTTGAATTGCCTTGAGGGCAAAAACAAAAATTTTAAAGTAACTACTAAGCACACAGCTAATAAGCAAACCATTACTAAATACTAACTATTACATACTATATCATTCCAAATAGTTGGATCTACTAAGTCTAACACCCAAAAAGGAAAACATCCAATAGAAGAAAAACATCTAACAAAATAAAACAAAGTACAAGGAATGAGAACGAGATAAGAGATACCACCACCCCATACTTAAAAGGAAGTATTGTCCTAGTGCTTACAAGTAAGGCCAAATAAAGAGGAGGCATTTAAATCCCTGGACAGGCCTCGTCCATGTCATCATTATCTACATCATTATCTGGACCATGTTTCTCAACTCCCATATTAGGATGTTCTTGTGCCTCTGATATAATGTATGAATCTCACAACTGCCTCTCCTCGTTAGTAGGCACGTTGTCATCAATAGGCTCAAAAAAGTCTGGACCTATATGTAGTAAAGTCTTGGCATGGTGACCAAGAGGGAAATCCAACTCAACCACCTAAATTTCCTCATTTGTAGCTTCTCTCTCCCATACTTAGTGTTGTAATATTTGTATCTCATATATCCTAGTTGTAATCTCGTTATTCCAAGCTTTCCGCTCAGGCATATTGAATATCTTCCCATGAACCATAGCTTAACTCCTAACTCTCATCACATCAATAGGGTGCGTATCCACAACAGACTTGTAATCCAAGTCTTCTTCCTTAACTCTGTGCTTTCTCAAGAATCAAGTAAGCAGTCCACCAAACCTATATTGGCGTCCCTTGTCGTATCTCTCTTTTTTCATTATAAGAAAAATGATAGCACTTACATTGAGATCAATGTCATCACATATAAGAGAATAAATTAAACATACCATGTCATGTGTGATTTCAGACATATGTTTGCCCTGAATAAGGAAATGGTAGACAATCTTCCCCCACATGCACGCCTCTTTGGTTATTTAAGCATAAGGAAAAGTCAAACAGAGGCCAGTGCCTTATTTCTATATCCATCTAGCAAAAGATGTGGTTCCACACAATAGGTGTCAGAGGTGGCCATGTGGAGGGGTAATATTCAGTTGCCTCAATGGCTCTGCATCAGCCTCGGGAACACCTAACAATTCATTGAAGTCCTTGGCTATAAAGATGACTACTTTCCCATGAATATTTACATCATGGTCTAGGTTCCTAGGGTCCAAGTTAGTATAAAATCCCTAACGTGGTGCAGGTTTCACTCCATGGCCTACTCGAACACAAAGGACATATGCAATTGCTCCAACCGGTGAACCATGCTCGGATACTCGTGTTGTAAGCTTTCCCTATTGACAAACACTTCTGGGATGTACTTGGTTTCAATGTGTTTTGAGTACCATTTCTTTCCAGCTTCGGTGACCCATCTATATACATATCTTTGTACCTAACCATAAGGAACTGCCGGAGCTCTTCGTACCCTATCAGACTGTGGGCTCAGATAAACCAGCCTTATCTTTTCCTTTATATTGGCGATGATCCATAATACCTAAATTGAATTGAAGGAGGGAAATGGTCTTGATGTTCTAATATTTTTTGTTCCAAGAATTAAAAGAAGGAATTGGGGGTATTTATAAAGAGGGTATAAATAAATAGGGTCGGGTCGGGTTAAACTCGATATTCTAATTAAATTTTCCAAAAAAAGTTACTCTAACCACAACGCGGGGCTAGTTTTTCGCATCTAGATCTATGATGTAGCCTAATTGCGGTGACTTACTGAAAATCCCATATTCATTTATTTAGCCTCACCATGACGTGAGGCTAGTTTTCCATGTTTAGCTTTGCGACACAGCCTAAACGCAGTAAGCCACTGGAAATCCCCACTTTGGTGCATTCTATCCCCCTTTTTATACCTTTTTATCCCTTACCTGCATGCATCTTTTACAAACCTGATTGCTTCCCTTTGGTGAAATTCACTTTCTTTTAATTCTGGCCATTTTTCCTCAAAATCTCTCATTCCTGCACACTAAACAAAAATAACAAAATAACGTAAGAAAAAGTAGGTTGCCTCCCACTCAACGCCTTAGTTTTGGTCGTGGCATGATGTATTTTTTTGTATTTTTCCTTCTTTTCTATATATTTTTTTCTCTTTCTTTTTCTTTCAACAACTAAAAAACAAACTACACTATTACATTACATTTTTGGGTTGCCTCCCATACAGATCCTTAGTTAATATTGTGGCACGACCCAACTTGATTCATTCATCTGTAAAGGTGATGGATGTCTTATACTGATCCCTATGATCAGTCTAATAATGCTTCACTTTCTGTCCCTTCACCATGAATTTTTTAGTCTTGTCCTTGTTCCACAGCTCAACACCCAGACCACTTGGACCTTAGCTTACCTAGAAACAACTTCAATCTTAAATTCAATAGAAAAACAAGTTTTCTAGGTTCAAAAGATCGATTTAGAATATGCTTATCATTCCATTTCTTCGTCTTTTCTTTATACAATTTAGCATTCTTATAAGCATGGAGATAAAACTCATCGAGTTCATTCAGTTTGAGCAATCTCTTCTCACTAGCAGCCTTCATATTGAGATTTTGTTTCTTCATTACCCAATTAGCTTGATTCTCAAGCTCCACAGGCAAGTAGAATGCTTTCCCATATACCAAGAAATAAGGAGAGGTGCCAATGGGCATTTTATAGGCTGTCCTATATGCCTACAGTCCATCATCTAGTTTTTTCAACCAATCCCTACGCTGACCATTAACTGTCTTCTACAATATCTGCTTGATCTCCCGATTAGATACCTCTGCTTGAACACTTGTTTATGGGTTATACGTTGTGGCCACCTTGTGCCTAATACCATATTTAGCCAACAAATTTTTAAACCAAGTGTTAACAAAATGTGTACCTCCATCACTGATAATAGCTTTAGGTATGCCAAAAGGAGAGAAGATATGCATCTTCACAAACTTCATCACAACTCTCGCATTATTTGTGGGGAAGGCAACAACTTCTACCCACTTAGATACTTAATCGACTGCCACTAGGATATACAAATTGCCATAAGATAGTGGAAATGGTCCCGTAAAATCTATCCCCAAAAATCAAATACCTCAACCTTAAGAATATTTTTCAAGGGCATCTCATGGCGCCTTGGTATTGTACCTAATCACTGACATTGATCACACCCCCTTAAAAAGGTAATCGTATCTTTGAACAATGTTGGCCAAAAGAAGACTGATTATAACACCTTTTTAGCTATTCGTTCACCCCTATGATGGCCTCTATAAAGAGATGAATGAAACTTTTGTAGCACTTTTTTAGATTCAGCTTCGGACACACATCTGTGCATAATTCCATCAGCACCCTATTTGAAGAGATAAGACTCATCCCATATGTATATATGAGAATTATATAATAGCTTCTTCCTCTGTTGGCTGGTAGCTTCAGGGGGTAAAACCCATGCGCTAATAAATTTATAATATCTGCATACCAAGAAATGTCACACACATCGAGCACCAATAATTTCTCATCTAGAAAATCTTCCTGGATGCAAAGTGTATCATTAGTAATGTGATTACAATTCTCTAGCCTCGATAGATGATCTGCTACTTGATTTTTAGCTCCTTTTCTATCACACACTTCTAGATCAAATTCTTGGATCGATAGAATCCACCTGATCAACTATGGCTTTGCATTTTTTTTGAATAGATACCTAATGCCAGCAGGGTCTGTGTGCATAATTACCTTGGTGCCCATGAAGTATGGTCTGAATTTATCAAACACATAGACGAGTACTAGCATCTCCTTTTCTGTGACTGTGTAATTCATCTGGGCATCATTTAAGACACTACATGCACAATAAATAAAATAAAATACCTTATCTTTTCGCTGCCCTAAAATTGCTCCAACATCCATATCACTAGCAAACACATCAACTAGAATAGTAATGCCCAGTCAGGAGAAATCAAGATGGGTGCTTCTGTCATTCTTTTCTTCAGGCCTTCAAAAGCTTTTTGACACTCAGCCCTAAAATCAAATTTAGCTTCCTTTTCCAACAACTTACACATAGAAGTTGCAATCTTAAAAAATTCTTTGAGAAACTTCCTATCAGATCCTGCATGCTTGAGAAAACTCATCACTCCCTTCACTGTCACAGGATATAATAGCTTTTCAATGACTTCAACTTTGGCTCTATCTAATTCAAGTCCTCTACATGACACCTTATGACCAAGGACTATTCCTTTCTTAACCAAAAAGTAGCACTTCTCCCAGTTCAGTACAAGGTTTGTCTCCTCAGAATGAGCTAAGATTCGATCTAAATTTTACAAGCAGACATAAAATTAGTTACCATAAATAATGAAGTCATCCATAAATACCTTGACAAATTCTTCCACTATGTCATTGAAAATTGACATCATGCATCTCTGGAATATTGTGGGTGCATTACAAAGGCTAAAAGGTATGCGCCTGAATACATATGTGCCATATGGATAGGTAAAAGATTTTTCTTGATCTTCTGGTGCTATTGTGATCTGATTATACCTGGAGTATCTGTCTAGAAAGCAATAGTATTCCTACCCTGCCAAGATATCTTGCATTTGATCAATGAATGGGATAGGATAATGATCCTTCTTAGTGTCTTCATTTATCTTTTGATAATCAATGCAAATCCTATAACTAGTCGCCATGCGACTGGGAATCAACTCATTAGATTCGTTAGTCACCACAGTCATCCCACTTTTCTTTAGGATGCAGTGCATAGGGCTGACCCATTTACTGTCAGATATGGGATAGACAATCCTAACATCAAGCCACTTAATGACTTCTTTTTGTACTACTTCCTTCATTACAGGATTTAATTTTCATTGCTGCTGCACACTTTCTTTGTATCCCTCTTCCATATATATATATATTGTGCATACAAAAAGATAGATTGATCCCTATGGTGTCTTCCATCTACCATCCAATCTACTTCTTCCTTTTTTTTCAAAACTATCAATGCTTCTCTCACATGTACATCAAACAAACCTGCAGATAAAATCACAGTCAAAGTATCATTGTCACCAAGTAAGACATATTTTAAATAAGGAGGAAGAGCCTTGAGTTCTAGTTTTGGTGATTCATCAATAGATGCCTTAGGAGATGGGTCAATTAGTCTATAAAAATATCTCAAAAGGGACCACCATAGCGATCACTATAGAGATCATGTCCATAACTTAAACTAATTCGAGCGTCTCTACATCACTATAGAGATTATGTTCTATTAAAGCTCACTCGAGTGTATCATTAGACAATAAGAGATAGAGCTCATACTCCAGGTTTATAATTGATATAGAAGACAATTCTTAATATATAGCAAGCAACTTCATTGACTTATACACATCGAAGACCCCAACCTTATAATGAGCTCTCATGGTCATCTTTCCTACATCTAGATCAATAAGTGACTGCCCTATTACTAGGAATGGGCATCCTATAATAAATAGAATGACCAGATCAACTTCAAAATCAAGAATCATAAATCTACTGGGAAGATAAGTAATTCTATTTATACCAATACGTCTTCAATGATACTGTCAGTCCTAGCAAGGGATCTATCAACTAACTGCAAAATAATGGTAGTGGGTTTGGGATTGCAAAGACCCATCTTCCAGAACCAATAAATGGGCATAAGATTGATGCTCGACCCTAAGTCACAGAACCCCCGAGCACTAATTGTTTTCCTAATGATGATTTACAAAGGAAAACTACCTGGATCTTTTAGCTTCATGGGCAACTTGTTTTAAATCTTAGATGTGCACTCCTCAGTAAATGTTACTATAGCATATTCTGTCAAATGATTCTTCCTTTCCACTATGTCTTTCACATACTTTGAATACTTTGACGCACTCTGCAAAATATCTACAAGAGGGAGATTAACATGAACCTGCTTTAAAAACTCTAAAAACTTTTTGTAACTGGTCTCCTCTTGGTGCTTTCGAAGCCTTTGAGGGAAGGTTTGAGGTAGAGTTTGCTTCTCTACTTTAGTATCATTACTTGTAGCTTTTTCTTCAACCACTTTCTCCTTATTTTTTTTAGTATCTTCATCAGTAGCCGTTGGACTTACGTGCTCAGATTCTTGCTCTTTTAGCTGTAAACCGCTCCTAGTAGTGATTTCATTTACCTATTTTTAATTTGCCACAGTATCACTAGGTAGACCTCTCTGAGTTCTAGTGATTTATGCTCCCGCAATCTAACCAATATGCAGCTCCATATTCTTTGTAATCAACTATTGATTCTTCATATCTACTTCTAATTGCGTGTGAGAAGCTAAAAGTTGCTTTATCATCTCCTCTAAATTTCTTATTTGAGATGTGGCCTAATTACTTTGAACTTATTGTTGATTCTATTGTATCAGACCCTTATGCTAATTGTTGTTATGTGCCTGATTTCTACCCTATGAGAAATTAGGATGGTTCCTCCTACTCAGATTGTATATGTTACCATAATTCTACTGCCCTTGATAATTAGCATTCCCTACATAATTGATAAAATCTAGATTGACCACACAAGCATCCGCTGCATGCTCACTGCTTCCACAAATCTCACACCATGCATTCACTTGTTGGACTGCATTAGTTGTTACTGTCGGATGCGTAACCCCCTAATTCATGCTGTTGAACTGATTTGTTGTCTAATTTTTTATTGCAGCAAGCTGAGCTAATAAATCAATTAACTGATCTACCTCTAACGCACCTGCAACCTTCTTAGGAGCACTCCTTGAGTCATCATGCCACTCAGGATTCCCTTGTGAAATCCAATATAGCAGTGTATATAATTTATCATATGTCTTCACAAGAGCTTGACCACTTACTGCTGAATCCAAGAGAATCTTAGTGTTGGGCTCAAAACCCTCTATGAAGGTGTGAACTAGTACATTATTCTATTGATGGTGGTGAGGCCAATTTCTAAGCATGCCCTTAAATCTTTCCCAAGCTTGGTAAAGATTTTCTCCTTCTTTCTGTCTGGAACTCAGAATCTCACATCTCAAACATGTTATCTTCCCTGATGGAAAGAATTGAATAAGGAACTTTCGAGCAATATCATCCCAGAAAGTGATGGAGTTTGGTGGTTCAAAATATAACCACTTTTTTGCTTCCCCAATTAGAGAAAAGGGGTAGAGTGTCAGTCTAGCATAATCAGTTGAAACTCCAATAGGAATATAGGTATCACTAATTTCCAAGAATGTATGTATGTGTAGCTGTGGATCTTCATATGAGAACTCTACAAACTGTCCACTAGAACACAACAGTTGAACCATATTCTATTTCAATTCAAACTGACGACCCGTCTCTAGCTTATGGATGAAACTAGTAGCAAGGTTCATAAGTGGGATTGCCACTTCATGAACAGGTATGGTTGTTTCTTGAACAGAAGCAACTAGAATCGTCGGAGCTGGAACACGTCCAATATTTGGATCAACTCGATCAATAAGATTAAAATCTCATTGCTCCGTCATTTGAACTTGCTAAATTGGATAATGAGCTCTTCGCCTCTGTTAAAATACCAGTTCTGGTTCCAAATAAGGCTCTACCAACTCTCTATCTCTTGCCAATCCTGTATTTAGCTAGTTCTGCAAAAGTCAGCGACTAATATCAAGTCATTGACACTTAAATTAATTATTAAAAACCAAAAATTAATAAAATTACTAATTATAACAGTACCCGACAACAACGCCAAAAACTTGTTGCGGTCTAATGTACATGCAAGTACATGCAATTGTACAAGTAATATAGTGACTAGAATAGTCGAATACCATACCCACGAGGACTATACAACTAGCAATTCAACCAACTTTAGTTTTGACAAGAATGTATTAAGTTTTTTACAATATTAAGATAATTGTGAAATTCAAAGAAAAGTATAACTAATTAAGAAATAACAATATGCAACAATAGCAACATAAGTAGGGGTTATAAACAATAATGATGAGAATTCCAGGGTTGAGATACTTTTGATAATCTTACAAATTTCTATTCCTATCATAGTTTAGTTGATTATTGGGTTATTGATTCGCAAGGTTTATAGTATGATCATGGTCTCCCAACCTCTAATCTTCTACCTAACTGGACATTGCAACGACATCATTGAGCGGGGATTCAATATTCCATTTAGAAGCATAAAGCTATCTTCCTGAAAGTGAACCAAACAAGGCTTCTAGGTATATCCCTATCCTAAATTCTAATTCAAATCCCTTATTTTATAAAAAGAATGAGAACCTTGCTCCTTAATCTCTTTGTTCTATCCTATGATTCTCCTCCCAAATTCACATAGGAATATAGGTTTATTCTAATGGTGGACACTCATCAAAATAGTAAGCACAAGTGATTAAGAACAACCCATATGATAATCCAATAATAAACTACGATAACGAATATCAAAGTGCAATCATGGTCTTGGCCTCAACCACAAAACAGGGATGTTTAGTCGCTCATGTTTGAATTCAACATAAAAATGAATAATTAATCCTACCAAGTATTAATCTAAAAGTAATGAAGTTCAAAGAGCCCTAAATGAGAAATTGTAGTGTTTTTTTTGCCTCTTCTTACATCTCTAAAGTGTTTCCAATTGAATTTAATAGTTCCTTTTATAGTAGGACTTTATTTCCCAATGTGTGATCTTCTCCGCGATGCAGGGCTAGTTTTCTATGTCCAACTATGCGACACGAACTTATCACGGTGAGCTACTAGAATTTGCCAATTGAAAATTTCCTTTTATCGCGATGTGGGGCTAGTTTTCCATATCTAGCTCTGTGAAATGGTCTAATCGTGATGAGTCACTAGATTCTTTTGTCTTGAATTATTCTTCATTTCTGTATTCTCTACTTTCCAAGTCAACTTCCAGTCTCCTTATATCAGCAAATAAATCCCATTGCTCTATTCATCGTTAACTTCTTGTTAATTCGTCCAATTGCATCCAATTTTATCTAAATTTAGCCCTGCACAAACTAATCATGTCCATTATATAAGGAACACAATTAAAGCTCAAATATAAAAAAAATACCATATTTTAGGTCACAAAAAAAGTTCTATTATAGGAAAATATTAGTGATTGGACATATAAATATGCCCAAGATCACCACCCCACACTTAGAACCTTGTTCGTCCTCGAACAACTTCAATCAGCACTATACCCAATTAAGCTTAATATCACAACCTAGGTGGAATGCTTGTGTTGGGAACTCACAAACCTAACAATGACTTTTTAGCTCAAAACATATTAATTCACCTTTATAACCATGGGACAATTCTTTTCAAACATCTTTACCTCAAAAGTGAACTTCCAATTTGTTGGCAAACATAATCAAATCACTCAATCTAAAAACACTATAAGTCACATGGCTATCATCCACATGCACCCTAACAACAAGAAAGTTTCCCGCATTCACTTAAAATCTTACAATATATAGTAGAATGGGAATATCAGAGTTAAGTCACTCACTCTAAACAAAGAATTCATATATGATAGATAATGAACCATAAGCTTTTCCTTAGTGTACTACTCCACTAATAGTCAGATGTTGGGATGAAGGATCAACTAGGTCTTTCATAGTCGCAATGTAGTCTAAGGGATGTGTAGGAACAATTTTGGAAATAGTGGCTAATCTCCCTAAGCGCTTTAATATATCGCATTATACAATTAAGATCAGTCTATAGCAACCAAATTTCACCTTTACTACCTTCACACATCTGTTGTTTTACCCCATCATATTAACCTTATTAACATACAATATGGTGGGAGTATTTTCTATTAATTCATAATTCAATTTTGAGCACAGAATTTCTTTTTGACTCCCAACCACTACACATCAACTTTACACACCAATAACCACTACTTTGGGGCTTCACTTTCACCTTTTCTTCTCCTATTTTTTTCATTCTCCTTACTGAATTAATTTTTATACTAAAGCACTTATGGGCTTTAGATCAAATAAAGGTTAATAAAAGAAAGGATTGGGCTTCATATGATGCTACTAAAGAAATCAAGCTATTGTCTCAACGGGGCTAATTAGGGATATGCACAAGGGTAGGTAAACACAGTCTAAATATTCAGCTATCAACAAAAATGCCTACATCATTTCCTATACCCAACATCCTTTATTTCGCTTTGTAAACACACCGGGTAAGTTCTAGACATCACTATACATTTATAATAAGTTAAACAACACTCTTAATCTTGGTGCATGCTAGATTAAAGTTGGATCCTTATGTTTTTTGATCTCGTACTTTTCAAATTCAAATTTTAAGCCAACAAACCAAAATTACACCTATTGAGATTATGTATCTAAAATTAGCTCCCCTTTAAGCTTATGACATGCTTTTATTTCAAAATAAATATGTTCCAATTCATGGTCCGAATGGCCAAACACAAGGCATTTCTCCTTAACTTGATACCAAATAGATGGGGAGGCAGCGGGGCATGGAGGACTGCCTACGAGAGCAGCCAGGTGGATATCAATAGAGCTCTAAACTTTCCAATATGAAAGGAGGTTTCATAGCAATATAGGCAGTAGGCCATATGAAATCAAAGCTTTCATTAACACCACAGACATAAAGTCTAACCTTTCTAATATGATACACAATTCACGTCTATAAAGGTAGCAAGCCATATGAAATCAAAGCTTTTAATCAACATACCACCACTTTCCTATGATTGAAATACATATACATAGAGATGGTTTGCTGTTGCAATAAACCCTTCACAACCCTTAATGGCATGGCTTGACTTTGAAATAGAGCTACACATCCAAACGGTTTGCCATTGAAATAAAGACTTTGCAACCCTCAGAGGGTCGGCATGACTTTGATAGTATTAGAACACATGAATTCTTTGTCTCCTTAGTACAAGACTATTTCGTATATGACATAAATAGGTCTTATAATGGCTCTTCCTACCCTATTACCCTCAAGCATCCATAGAACAAAAAGAGTGCCAAAGCAGACCTCAGATCTGCATGTTCTTTCTTAGATATCGAATCAATTCAGAAATCTATGGCATGGACTAAGCCAATTTCGTTTCATATACATGGAAATTACTTAGACATCTACTTCGTGTAGATGAAGCAAACTTTATTTCATAATCATGGAAAGTACCTTCCGAGTTCTATGTTGTAGTCGCAACAAGTACCTCGCCGAAGTAATTACTTACCCTACTACTTCAACCTAAAGGACCAAAGCACCCATCCCTTTAGAAGAGAGAAAGCAAGAGCAAGAGAGTTTAGCCAACAAATATTTTCATTTAAAGAGAGAAAACTATACAAGAGGTTCTTAGGTAGATAGAATGATCTAAGTAGAGAGAATATTGCCTCTAACCTAAAGGCCTAGGCTTTATTTTATAGGAGAAGAAATTTTACAAGATAAGCCTAACCAACGGATAATCATTAAATAAAATATTACAATCCTACCTATCAGCTAAGGGATAGGCATAATCCGTTAAGGCGCATAAATCTTATCCTTTAGTAAGGGATAAGTTTTAAGAATAATATTTATCTGTTATGACTAGATAAGCCTTATCTTTATTCAAACTAGGACCTACTAATATGTGGCAGGCCCAATAAAAATAAAACACGCTATGTTTTTGGCATGTGATAGCATGTGCAAGCAGGTGAGTCAGCATCTTACAAGTAGGCGCATCTGCAGCTTTACAAGCATCTTGCAAGTTAGTGAATAAGCTCCTTGTCTTTAAAGTAGTAGCGTCAGCAGCTTTAGGATAAACCCATCTAAAAGGGTAATCCACTGAAGAGGGTTTCCTTAGAGATGAGAGTAACCCACTAGAAAAGGTAACCTACTGGTGAAGGTAACCCATCTAACAGAGTTTCCTTGGAAAGTAGGGTAACCTTCTAAAAAGGGTAAACCACTGAAGAGGGTAACTTTTTTGCATGTCATCTGACGTCATCTTTTAGGTAGTATTGGATAGTTCCGGTGGTGATGATCGCGCTATCCCTGTTCTATCCGCTAATTGATGTCGTGCTTCTGCCTGAGATATTCTTGGCCTTCCAAGCTTCTCTTCATAGATATGTTGAAGTAACTTCTCCTGAATGATGAATCTTTGCATTCCTATTGGGGAGCTTTCAGCCTTATACTTTTAATCGAGTTGGTGACTTCATCTCTCATGATTTTCTATTGTGGCTGATATTCTTTTGCCGCTCGTTAGACTTCATCCTAGTGGGAATGATCATCGGTGTAGTTCTACTTTGCCCATTCCTTAGGCTAGATTTCTTTTGGAATGCATCTATTTTGCTAGAAAATAAAACGCTGTGCTTTATAATATTCATCTTCTAGGTAGAGTATAGACATAAAAAATTTCTAGAGGAGTGAAATTTTAGGTTGAGCTTAGATGTCGTGGCCTATGATTCCTATAGGGCAATGCAGTAAGAAAACCATTGCATCATAGAAATCTTTGAAACATCGAACCCAATATTACCATAGTTTGAACCACAATATAAATCTCTTTAGAGATGGATAGATTCAATCGAAATACCTAAAGGAATCACACTTGAACTCTATGAGAACGTAGTGCTGGTGGTATAGATACCAGCATAACCATAGGAGTTCTTACGAGAAGTCATTGGCTAGTGCAATGAACACTTGGTAGAAAGGGTATTTCGGGTGCACTTTGAACGACTTTAGGATAGATATTCCATACTTTTTGAATGCTTAAAGCTCATAAAATGTCCTTCTTTCTTAGAGGATGGATGGATCAAAGGGATTCATATATTGGTTGAACAGATCTGGAGGTTAATCTTTAACCTGAAAGATAGTAATCCTGTCATGTTGAGCAGAAGGATTTGACTAGCCTGGTGCTGGTTGTCTTTTCTGTTATTGTCTATTAGGTAGATATCATTGTCATATATGTCACTTGATTCTTCATATATGTCTATGGAGAAGAGAGTTTCCTTCTTTAGTTCTTCTTCTAGCGAGAAGACCGATTAGAGGCTGTCCTTTTTGCTGAGATAGATTCCCACATGATCAGCTATTTCTTTGAAGAGATGGATAGATTCCTTTGACTTCTTAGCTTAAGGATAGTTTTTGGAGAAGTTCCCAAGCTTTCTACAGATGAGGCAACCATTATTCTTCCTGTAATTTGTTGGGCTCCTTCATCTAAAATACTTGGTTCACTAAATTATCCTGCTCCTATCGTCGGGAGGCCTTGGAAGTTTGAACCTCTTGAATAGCAACTACCTTTTTTATCTCATCTTACAGCTTGAGCATGAGCAGCTTGACTTGGTGACGAGGTTGGCCTTGTTGTAGGCTTGATTGAGGGCAGGATTATTCTGGACGATCTACTTCAGTATAGATCTCTTTGTGTATAGGTTGTCTAGAGTTTAGAAGATGGCTTGTTAGATGTAGCCTATCTGTGGGATGGTTATGGATTTGAACTTATCCTCCATAATCTTTATAGTATGTCCTACTAACATATTTGGTAGTGATGATATGAAGGCTTTCTTTAAGATAGTATCTCCTCTCAACTCAAAATAGATCTTCTCTATCTTCTAAAAGTAGATATCAATGATGTTTCTATCGAACGATAGACACTTCATCTCAAAGAGCTATCATCGAAGCTTGTCTTGTCTCTAGACTGCATCTTCATAGAATACCTCATGCACGATCCTAATATTGAAGGAAAAGTTTAGGGATTTCAAATAAGTGTTCTTATTGGAAATCCCAAGAGCGTTCCACCAGTCTCTGAGCATTTTAGATAATCTAGATATGAACTTTGAGAGTATCATGTATTTCTCCCGTTCACCCAAATTCTTCATTTCTATCTAAGTGTAGAAGTCCTGGATTCTCAGGGGCCAGGCTGAAATCTTGATGTCGTCAAGAGTGAAGGTGTGAAATCCATCTCCCACGCTTTTCTTTGCCAGTGTGCCTCGATCTGGACTTTTTTCTAAGATTGGATAGTCCATTTCCTATTTTGGTCATTGACACTTGTTCCTTGGAGTAGTTTATGTATATTGGTGGATAGTCTTCTTCTACTATAGACTACACTATAGATTCAGCATCTATAGGATTAGGATCATTGCTATGTGCTGAAGTATCGTTATCAGCAACATTAGAATCTTTATTATGCGCTAGAGCATGAAGAGATGAAGCTTTCTCTTTTTTTGTACTTTCATCAAAAGTTCCATTACTAGTTTTAGAACATACATCCATAAGGTTAGTGGCAGATAGATGTTCTTGCCTCTCCTTAGTTTTAAAGCCATACAGATCATCAACGGCTTTTAGAAATTTCTTCTCTGGGTTATTTATCATTACTTGTTGAGTAATGGTATTCCTAGAATCTGTAGCATCGAACTGAGAGATCACCTAATTTAGGATGATGTAGTTGTTCTTTGTAGAGTCATTTGGAGATGACCTTCTACTATTGAGAAGACAATTTCTGGCGGACACCTTTACTTCATCTGGTTGCTTTTTTCTTTGTGGTTCTGCACTTTAGACCCCAAAGTCATTATTTGAGACTATGAGATCATGTGTAGGAGCAGCATGTCTTGCAACTATCTTATCATCATAATGTCGAGCCTATCTGGAATACTTTATTTTTTAACCCGATCCTATGCCATCTTAGCTTCTTTTTGGGCTTCGATGACATCTTTCCTTTCCCATACAAATTTGGCAATGTCAAACTCCTCTTGTTCATCTGTTGGAGCTGGAGCGAATAACATTGGTATGGATGAACAAGGTGGGAAAGTGGAAAAGGGTTGGCCTAATCCTCATGAAGGATATATTTTAGGAAATACGATGGCATTTTAGGAATTTTGGAGTCCAGTATAGTTATATTTAAGAAAATAGATCTGTTTTTATAATGAGGTTATTTCTTTTTATTTTTGGGGCTGGTTTCAGAAATCATAAACTATGGGGGTTCAGAATTTTATGTGGATTTAAAGGGTTTGCTTTCTGATAGAGTAGGCAGTACGACCATTCTTGGGGTCTATGGGAGACTTCAATGGATGTTTGATTTCTCCTTCATTCAAAGGCCTCGGTTAATAGGGTTTTTGGTTAGCAAAAAAGTTGAGACATGATAGTATGAAGTTTTCCCCAAATCATGTGATGTCCAAATACATGTCTAGACCGATTTAGGTGTGAAGTACTTGAGGTAAGACCTTGTTGAAGGAAGTATAATCTAGTATCTTGTTTCCCTACGCTAGTATATGTTGATGTTTCCTAAATGCTTGACGCGATGCCTTAATGATTGCAAAGGTGAAAGAATGTTATGTTTCCTAAATACTTGAATAGATGCTTTAATAAATGTAATGATGAACAAATGGTTGTGATAATGGAGGAATGATTATTCTTTATTTTCTATTATTGAGTCCTTGGGGTATTTATACCCGACAGCTTAGCTGCTGTCTAGAGCCCATGTCAGTTTCACGGTAATTCCAGTCGGGCCATGATTCTCAGAACTCAGTGAACTATAGAACTCTGTATCCTCAGATAATTACAGAACTTAAGAAATCTTAGTAATCCCAGTTATCTATGTAATCTCTATATCGTTAGTAATCTAGCCTCAGTCCTGAAATCAGCTCAAACTAATAGTACTCAACTGTTCAATTCTAATCTTGAAAGTGACTAAATAATCTATTCCATCTCTGTATCATCAGTCAGATACCGTGATTCGATACCATTTCCGTCAGATACAAAACTAAGTGATCTTAGTGTAGCTCAGTCAGATTTTTTGATAAACATGATAAGTATTAGATTCAGTTCAGTTGTGTTCAGTTAAGAATTCAGTCAGAGTCTTTTAGTTGGGAGTAGAAACTAGCACCGAGCTAGGGAAGGGATGGCGGCTCCTCCCCCCAGATAGAGAGAGGCCAGAGTCATTATTAGCAATCCCTGACCTCCAGAACTGCATAGCCAACATAGGATATAGGAGTTACCATTAGGAAAAGGTTGTCACATCCATAGAGAGAGTGTTTGACTATTATATTGCCTTAGGTCGACTGCCTGGTAAGGGTCATCCATTAGAGAGGATTGACCAAAGAGAGGTCTTTACCCGTGGCACGATATTGACACCCTTTCAACTGGGGTTACAGGTTGGACCCCATCGGTGGTAGAATGGGGCATGTCGGTTAAGTAACTACTTCCCACAGTTTCAGTTTCAGTTTTATTTTTAGTATCAATCTGCAAAAATCAGGATTGTCAGATACAGTCATCTATCATTATGAGAAACTCAGATAGTTTCATTGAATTATGGACCATCCTGTCAGATAGGCTTAATCTCATTTATAGTTATTTGATATCATATTCAGAGATATGTCGTCAGACAGGCTTGATCACAGTCTCAGATTCTATTAAGTATTCTTGTTGTCAGATTCAGATATGATTATTTCCTTACCATTGATAATAGCTTCCTTAATTATCCGTTAGAGAGATTGTTCTTTAATCTTGTCAGTCGAGAGCAGTAAGCTCAGAATTTAGTCATCAATGTAAGTACATCCAGTTTCTCAGTCATTAAAATCAGATGAGTCAGTATCTCAGTAGCTCAGTATCAGTAGTGACTTCAGTTTGCAGTAAGGCAGTACCCGAGTTTCAGTCTCTAGAGTTATGATGATTGTGACTATGGTCTATGCATTCATGTATGTATTCTCATGCGGTATTTTCATGATCATTCATTTTAGATATTGTGCATACAGGAGCCCTTGCATTTAGCCTTACCTCATCTATATACTTAGTACATTCCTGTATTGACGCATTTTCGCTATGGTGTTTTATTTGGCACCATAGGTTCAGAGGCACAGAACCCAGAGTTTCCTCAGTAGTTCAGTCCCAGTCAGCAATAGTAGTCATAGCAGTGAGTCCTCTTCTTTTGAGGATGAATCTCCGTTTACTATTATGGCATCAGATTTTGTTTATATTTTTAGTAGACAAAATTAGTTGGGGACATGTTTCGTCAACTCCATAGTTTAGAGAGTTTAAAGGCTTCTCAACAGATGTATTAGTATTCCGTTTTTAGTTTTGAGTATGTATAGATGTGTTGAACCTTATGGCCAGTTTCCGAATTTATTTTAGATATTAAGTAGTGTACAGGGACAAATATCAAAAAAGGGTTAGCTTATGGTATTTCAGGGTCATAAGAACCATGTGACATCTCAGGATAGGATCTCGGGGCATTACAAACTTGGTATCAGAGCCTAAGGTTCATGAGTATCCTAGGGAGTGTGAAAATCAGCATCTAGTAGAGTCTTGTGCATGGGTGTGTAGCGTGCCATATTTATGTATAAGAGTATACAGGATGTTTTAGGAGCAGTTTCCCTTCTTTAAGTATTCAGGTCATGAGAGTGATCATGAGCTCAGGTTGATTCTCAGTCTAATCCACTTCTTCCTTCTAATTACAGAGTATGCCTCCTCACAGAGACTTTGTCCATGGGGTTTATGACTAGCCCCCACAGCCAGTATATCCTGAGAATGAGAGTGTGTCGTATGCAGAGTTTAGGGTAGCTTTTTTGGTGCTAACCCAAGCTATGGCTAATGTTCAGAGTAATCGTTAGGCTGCAGCTCCACCTCAACAAAATGGGAATTCTGCTGTAACCAGGGTTAGAAATTTCATGAGAATGAACCCACCAGAATTCTTTAGGTCAGTGGTAGGTGAGGACCCATAATTTTATCTTAAAAAGGTGAAGAAGATCACCCAAATTATACATGTTTCTGAGGAGGAGAGTGTTTAGTTAGAATCTTATAGGTTGAAGAATGTTGCTTATGATTGGGTAGTGATGTGGAAGAAGAGTAGAGGGGAGAATGCAGCTCTTGTGACTTGGCTATAGTTTTAGAGTGCCTTTCTAGATAGATTCTTTCCGCTAGAGATGAGAGAGGCTAAGGTAGAAGAGTTCATGAACCTATGGCAAGGTTCCATGATAGTAAAGGAGTATTGTCTTAAGTTTAACCAATTAGCTAAGTATGCTCCCAACCTAGTAGCTGACCCTAGAGTGAGTATGAGTAATTTTTTGTCTGGGGTATCGAGTTATGTGTTGAAAGAGTGTAGAGTTGCTATGATCAATAGATATATGGATCTTTCTAGGCTAATGATGCATGCGCAATAGATTGAGGCAGATAAGATGAAGGAGAGAGAGAGAGAGAAAAAGATCCAAGGCAAGTAGTCATGGTTTCTCTCAGGCAGGTTCCCAGAGTAGTAGTCATTCTTGGCATGGTCAGAGATTTTTAGCCCCATCTCCATCTTTTTCTAGTGTACCCGCACTTATGTTTGGGTGTGTCAGATCTGAGGGAGCGCCAAGCTCAAAAGCCCAGAGTAGTGCAAGTGGTGTTCGTGCCCATCCACGTTGTGGAGAGTGTGGCAAGCACCACCAAGGTGTGTGTAGAGATGGTAGTGATGTATGCTTTGGGTGTGGTGAGCCAGGACATAGAATGCGAGAATGTAGAGTGCTGACTCCCATGCACTTCAAGTTTGCCTTGATCGGGAAGGATTCCCTGAAATAAACCCGGGTATGTTATGAGCCCTTCATCTTTATGCTATGCATTGTTGGATCCTTTGCTTCCATTTCGAGCTTATATGCTAGCATGAGTCATGCACGAGTTTCAGATCTCAGTCTGTCAATTATGTCCTAATCTGTAGGTGCCCCGCGCACCACCTCAATATTTCATCAAAGTATGTTTAGAGGGACATAGAGTCTCAAGGGGGAGATACCCCATAGTGTTACAATGTTTGCATATCCTTAGGCTTATTCAGATACATGTTCAGATCTTATTTATGAAGTTAGCATCAGTTTCTATTGCATTATCAGTCGTGCTTTCAAAAGTCAGCTCAGCCAGACATTCATGCATTAGATATGCACATTCAGTAGAAATGAGTTCAGCTTATCAGCGTGCGTTCAGTCATGTATTCATGAGATTAGTATAGTTATGAGTCCATGCATCTGATAGGCATGTGTGTTATGAGAATTTAGCTATCAGTAGATTCAGTCGAGTATTCCATGCATCAGATATGCATGCCCAGTATGAGAACTCTGTATGTTAGTTATTCTATTTGCGTAGTCATGTTCTGAGATATTCCTATTCCTTGAGTAATTTCAGTTGATCTGTATTATTTGTCTATCAAGCGACATTCTAGGATGAATGTTTCTAAGGGCGAGATAATGTAATACCCCGCAAAGTCCTCTTCCAGTCTGAACCTTAGAGCATATTCAGTAAAGCAGAAATCCGAGTCTAAAAGTTTTAGAATTATCTTACTAAAAATAAAATACGTTGGATCATGTGGAATTTCCCTAATTTCTATTTTTCATGTAGATCATTGAATAAGCTTTCCATTAATACCAAATTCGCCCAAATCAGACACTCGGGTGAAGAGTTAGAGCCATTTTAGTAGGACAGTGTGCCACCTAGCACCTTAGCACGTTGCGGAGCCAGCCAAAATGGCAATTTTCAAAATCCAGTGAAACTCCGTGATTCCACCGTGTCGCGGTATATTTCCAGTTCGCAACCAAAGATGGCAACACAATTTCCACCACGTCATGTCGTTATGCAATTTCCCAATTGTCCAAATTCCAGTGAACTGGCGCGATTATGGCGCGTCGTACCAACATGTAAAATCAAGCAATTTTCAGTTTAATTCCAAGGGCTCTTTGGTCTTTTCCTCTTATCCCCAACCTCTATAAATACTCAGCTAAGGGATTTTAGGCTTATTTTCTCTTCTTCCACCAAGAACTAGGGTTTTTAAAAAAACAAAATCCTCTCTTCTTCTTCAACAAAGATCTAGAGAAATCAAGAAATCTTCCAAAGGCTTTCAAGAAAAGAGTTTCCCCATGGTATGTAGATGTTGATTCTTGGGTCCCTTTCATCCAAGAAGCTCAAGTACTCTATTCTAAAACTTAAAGATTTTATGTTTATGAGTTGTTCATGACTCATGTAAGTTGAAATTGATGTTCCATGTGTTGTTGAGTTTTGATTCATGCTTGTTTACAAGATTCATGAGCTTTGACCCTTGTATGTGGAATCCATGTGATATTTGTGATGAATATTCCTTATGTTGTTTTCTATGTGATGTGTTCATGACATTTGGGTGTAGAAATGGTTGAATAAGCAGAGCATGTTCCCCATAAGTTTGATAAAAATCATAGGTGAAGCATAAAAGGGCAATTGTAGTATGTTGAAGATGAAACCCCAAATTGTGAGTTAGTTTATGCATGCCTAGTGTTTGATAAAATTCCCAGGTGGATGAATTATTCCATGATAGTGGAAAATCCCCAATAATTATGAAACCGTGCATGTCTAGTGTTTGTTGAAGGACCTTAGTGAAGAAGTGGAGATTTGATGGTAGTAAATTCCCCAATTATGTACTCTTTGATATATGCTAAGCTTTTAATACATGCCAAGAGGTTAGCAAGTAAGTTGAGACATGATAGTATAAAGTTTTCCCCAAATCATGTGATGTCCAAATATATGTCAATACTGATTTAGGTGTGAAGTACTTAAGGTAAGACCATGTTGAAGGAAGTATAATCTAGTAGCATGTTTCCTTACGCTAGTATATGTTGATGTTTCCTAAATGCTTGACGCGATGCCTTAATAATTGCAAAGGTGAAGGAATGTTATGTTTCCTAAATACTTGAAGAGATGCTTTAATGACTGTAATTATGAATTAATGGTTGTGATGATGGAGGGATGATTATGTTTTATTTTATGTTATCGAGTCCTGGGGGTATTTCTACTCGACAACTTAGTTTTTGTTTAGAGCCCATGTCAGTTTCATGGTAATTCCAGTCGGGCCATGATTCTCAGAACTCAGCAAACTCTAGAACTCTGTATCCTCAGACAATTGCAGAACTTAAGAAAACTCAGTAATCTCAGTTATCTTTGTAATCTTCGTATCGCTAGTAATCTAGCCTCTGTCCTAAAATCAGCTCAGATCTAATAGTACTCAAGTATTCAATTCTAATCTCGAAAGTGACCGAATAATTTATTCTATCTCTGTATCGTCAGTCAGATATCGTGATTCAATACCATTTCCATTAGATACGGAACTAAGTGATGTCAGCGTAGCTCAGTCATATCTTTTGATAAACATGATAAGTATCAGATTCAGTTCAGTTGTGTTCAGTTAAGAATTCAGTCAGAGTCTTTCAGTTGAGATTAGAAACTAGCACTGACCGAGGGATGGGATGGCAGCTCCGCTCTCAGAGAGAGTAAGGCCGGAGTCATTAGTAGCAATCCCTGACCTCCAGAACTGCGTAGCCAAAATAGGATACAGGAGTCATGGTCAGGAAAAGGGTATCACCTCCAGAGAAAGAGTATTTGACTATTATATTGCCTTAGGTCGACTGCCTGGTAAGGGTCATCAATTAGAGAGGATTGACCAGAGAGAGGTCTTTACCCATGGCACGGTATTAACGCCCTTACAACTGGGGTTATAGGTTGGACCCAACCTGTGGTAGATCAGGGTATGTCGGTTAAGTAACTACTTCCCACAGTTTTAGTTACAATTTCAGTTTCAGTATCAATCTTTAAAAATCAGGACTGTCAGATACAATCATCTATCATTATGAGGAACTCAGATAGTTCCATAGATTCATGAACTTTCCCGTCAGATAGGCTTGGTCTCATATACAGTTATTTGATATCATATTCAGAGATGTACCATCAGACAGGATTGATCACAGTCTCAGATTCTATTGAGTATTCTTGTTGTCAGATCCAGATATGATTATTTTGTTACATTGATAATAGCTTCCTTAATTATTCGTTAGAGAGGTTGATCTTTAATCTTGTCAGTCGAGAGAAGTAAGCTCAGAATTTAGTCATCAATGTAAGTACATCTAGTTTCTCAGTCATCAATATCAGATAAGTCAGTATCTCAGTGTCAGTAGTGAGTTTAGTCTACAGTAAGGCAGTACCCAAGTTTTCGTCTCTAGAGTTATGATGATTATGACTATGGTCTGTGCATTAATGTATATGTTCTCGTGCAATATTTTCATGATCATTAAGTTTAGATATTGTGCATGCATGAGACCTTGCATTTAAGCTTACCCCATCTATGTACTCAGTGAATTCTGGTACTGACACATTTGCGCTATGGTGTTTTATTTGGAACCATAAGTTCAGAGGCACAGGACCCAGAGTTTCCTCAGCAGTTCAGTCCCAGCCAGGAGCAGTAATCATAGCAGTGAGTCCTCTTCTTTTGAGGACAAATCTCAGTTTACTATTATGGCTTTAGACTTTGTTTATATTTTCAGTAGACGGAGTTTGTTGGGAACATGTCCCATCAACTCCATAGTTCAGAGAGTTTAGAGGCTTCTCATACTGATGTATTAGTATTAAGTTTTCAGTTTTGAGTATGTATAGATGTGTTGAACCTTATGGAAAGTTTTCGTATTTATTTCAGATATTAAGTAGTGTATTGGTATAGATATCAGAAAAGGGTTAGCTTGTGGTCCTTCGGGGTCATAAGCACCGTGTGAAGTCTTGGGATGGGATCTAGGGGTGTTACAATTTGGTATGGGTAGAGATGTAGAAGACAGATCGTGTTCTTCAGTCAACACATCTACTTCATAGAGATAGTCTTTTTTGCATAACAAAGTTCTGTTGATGGTTGGAGACAAGTGTAATGTTTCCAAGGATCTACATAAAATAGTCATAGAAGACATACGGTAAAGACTCTAAGATGTTAAGGATCTACATTAATTTCAACCTTTTGGTTTTTGCGGGTTTAGGAAAAAAAAGGCAGAAAAAATTAGAGGGATTTGATAAATTGGAGGCATTTAATAACTGTTGTATTTAATTAATAAGTGTTTCCATAGACTATTTTATGACAAGGATTCTTAAGTTGTTTTTATATGAATGCCTTTTGCAATGGTTATAAATTAGTGACAATGGTTGTATTACTAACTTGTGGTATTAGAATCAAATTTTATGGTAACGGTTGTAACCATTGCTATAGACTGTCTATAGAAACAAATTTTGAACCGTCGCTAAAGTATTTGTTGCCATAGACCCAATTTCTGGTAGTGTCATGTCCTCCATGTACATCTTTCCTGAACTAGTAGCTGCATTATCCCGGTTTCCAGGATGTACATATAGTCCACTCCTATCATTTTTGTTCTTCCTACTCCCTTGGTCTCTATCTTTATAAACAATCTTTTCATAATAGTTCCAACCTTGATTCCCTTTGCTATTGCCTCAGAAACCACCGATTATTTAGATAGTTCGCCTCCTCCTCAGAATCAGAATCAGCTCTTCCCTGCAACCCAACAGCTTTTACCTTCTCAGTCTTACCGGATAATAAGTGTTTAGTAAGCAGATCCATTTGTGTTTTCATGTATGCCATATCCTGGTCATGCTCCTCTTCTTTTCAATGTTGCTTTGCCGACATATCACTAGACATAGTAGGTCTTGCTACCACTAAATCCCTGGTATGCCAAGCTCTACTAGTCTTAGTCAACCGCTCTAATATATCTGCAGCCTTATTGAATGTAAGATCCATGAACGCTTCTCCTGCTGCATTGTCAACTGTTGGTTTGGTTATAGATTTCAGTGCTCTATAAAAAGTCTCCATTAAGTGTTCATCAATCATCTTGTGGTTGGAACACTGTGTCAACTTTTTCTTGAATTGCATCTAAGTTTAATGCAGTGCCTCATTTGGCAATTATCTGAAATTGCTGATTTCTTCCCTCAATTGTAATATCCTAGAGGGTGGAAAGAACCTTACTCGGAAAGCTCCTTTCAACTGCCTCTAGTTTGTTATAGAATTGGGGGCCAACTCATTCAACCACATTGTTGCCTCCCCAGAAAGAGACAAGGGGAACAACTGAAGATAAATTACATTTAGAGCACACCAGGGTTATCAAAGGACTTACAAATGTAGATAAAATTCACCAAGTGCATGTTCGGTTCATCTCTTAGAAGTTCTCCAAATAAACCCTTAACATTGAGCAGCTGTATCATGGTTCTGGTTATGTTAAACTTCATCCCAGGTGCCAGTGGGGGTGGAATAATCGTTCCTGTAGCACCAGCTTCATCCAAGTCATCCTCTTTCTCATCAAGATCAAATTGCAAGGCAAGTTGGTAATTTTCTCTCCGTCTAGCTACCCAATTTTAGTTGGCAGCGCCGCTGTATTCTTCTCACACCTCCTATTTACTGGGTTAATCAGATCATCATCTCCCAAATCCTCATCATCAAGATTAGGGTCAGGAGCTGGTTGTCGGTCATTTTGCCGATTAACTTGTGCTCTAGCCAAGTTGGCTAGTCTCTCAGCTTCTTGTTGTTCTTCCATTCTACTAATTAGATGTGGTTCAGGATTGAAGGGTAATAGCGATTCTCCTAAACTTCTGGTGCATGGCATAAATAATAATAACCCTGTAATGAACCAAAAACAACAAATAAAAGTAAAATTTGGAAAACTTGACCAATGGTCAATTAACAATCAAAAACTTAATTGATAATCATATTCCCCAGCAATGGCGCTAAAATTTGATACGCCCAAATTACACCTCTATTACGAGAGAAAGTAAGCAGTCGTTGTCAAATATATAAACCAACGAGGTTGGGGTAGAATCCCACAGGGAATACTATGTTCACTAAGTATTATGGTTGTTACTAGACTGTTGATCAAAGGTTCTGAATTAAAGGAGGGTTTTGGTTTGTAAATTTTGTCTCGTTATTTGTAACAATAAGTGTTCCAGATAGTGATTCTTATTGAAAATAGTAATTCAATGAGAATAGGCAAACTAGAGTTATGGTTAGAAAGATGTTCAAGCAGCTATGGTTGTGAATTATTTTTGAATTTCCAATTAATCACTTCAATTTCAAGAGTTATTGAATCCTACAATATACCCATTTATTTCTCAACCTAAATGAGTAGATTATCCTTAAATTCTCTCAAACTTAAAGAATACATTAACTTATTCAATTATTCTCTCATGTGGGTTGATCCCATTAAGGCATCAACCCTTAACCTAAAGGTTAAAGCCTTTAGATCCCATGTAAATCTCTTATTTTCCCAACAAACACTTTTCTATTCGAACAGGTGATGTTTTTGGGATCACCCTTCAAGTTTGCAACTAAGAAAGGTCGTTATTGTGAAGAAGGGTTTATTCAACTTTAGTTGATCATGGAAATCAAACATTTTCACAACGCCAATCAGCTTTTCATATCAAGGCTCCCATAACCCTAGTTATGGGAGCTTAGCCACACATTTCCATTGAAGAAAAAGAAGAAGTCATTGTATTTCTCATAACTAAATTCAGAAAATACTTACAAAAGTCACAAGATTTGTTCTTGAATCTTCATAAGAAATTATGAATAAAATGTTTAGATCCATAATTCTAGCTTGATACTCAGAGAAAACTACCTTACAATTAGTTTCAAAATTGGAAAATATGATAAAAGATACCTAAATAAAGCCTAAACTAGGTATTTATATGTTTCCAGGTGCAGAGGATTTAAAATTCTAACTTCAGAAAAGCCACATCCAAGTTGATGGTCTAACTGACGGCCCGACAGAAGCCTAACGGTCCATAGCTTGGGCCGTCATTGAATGTCCCAAGATGTTAGGTTCTGTTAAGGGTTGAGGGTCATGTTGGCTGACCGTCGCTGGACTGACGATCCATCGTATAGACCGTCGCTGGGTGTTTTTGAATCTTGAGTTCTGTTTAAGCTTGATGGCCAAGTTAGCAGTCCATTAAAAGGTTTACCGTCCTCCACTTGGACCATCGCATGAGTTCTCTACTTGGAGCATTCTTTTTAGCTCTAACGGTTACCCCGATGGTTCATCGCATGGCTGACGGTCCGCTAGTTTGACCGTCAGTGGCCTTTTTCTGCTATTCTTTCAAGTTTTCTCCTTCAACTAACTCCTTACACTGAAACAATAAAATCCAATATGAAATACAACATCAGTTGCTTGAAAACATACAATTACCCCTTGAAAAATATGTAAAATATTCCGTCAAAAGATGGAACATCACTTGGAAAGGGAGTTTAGCCTTTAATGGAAATATTCATCACCCAATCCCTTGGATTTATGATACAAACCATAAAGAAACTGAATTAAAGAATGATAAAACCTAAAAAAAAATTGTGGTACCGTAAAATGATGTCCAAGTCGATCTAGGGTGTTCCACGATGTCCCAACATGATTAAAACGTGTTTTTGGATGTTATATTTATAGTAGACAAGTCAAAAACTGACTTGAATTAGGTTTCCACATTGTTCTTGTTAAGAAAGGAAATATTATCCCGATTTTGGTGGGCACCGTATCGTGGTATAGTTCCAAATACTATGATTGGGCACAATTTTCCCGATTTTGGTGCTGACGATGAAGCATTGTAATCGCGTTGAGCTACTGTGTTAAGACAAATTCCAATTGATTCGACACTGCGATGTAGTGTTTTACTATTTTGGGGCCCTTCTGAATCCAATGGTTTGCATCCCTCTCCCATTGGATAATCACACAGCTCACATGCACCCAAAATATTTCAGGAGTCATCATTGCATTAATTTGTGTATTGTGCTTCCGTTGAGCCATTCCAAGCATTTTTTAAGTTGTTTCCACTTGATTTGAAGCTTTTAAATCCTTCATATATCATCATAGTCCATTCACCAATTATACTATAGCATTAAACACAACAATTTAGAGCTAAAAAAAACACAACATCCTCAACGGTGCACTAGAAACACGAGCTAAGCATAGGCTAATTTCACTTTGATCTTTAGCTTATTATTTCGACTCTTGTCTTGATCCAATTGACCCTTGAACATTATAAACAAGTTGTTTCACATATAAATACACAATAAAAGCCTTAGGAAATCATTTAAACATATTAGAATCCAACACAATAGACTAGACAAACACCTAGCTCAAGCTAGTAACACTAGTTTTCTCGATTGAACTCTAAATGCTCAAATTGAATCAAAACTTGTGTGAAATCACCACTAAACATTGTAAACACATACATGGAAACTTAAATTCCCATTTATATCATTATTTACACATAAATCATAAGAATCATCCTCAAAACAAGGCTAAAAAGGCTAGAATAGTAATGTTAGAATCCATAAATACACCTAACATCACCACCCCATACTTAAAGCCTTATTCGTCCTCGAACAACTCTTAAATATAAATACCATGATCTGGGAAAAATCCATGCTTCTACTACAATCAAGACACTCAAGCTAGTACTAGAATGACTACACGAAATGCAAGTTTCTACACTAAGCATGTTATGTATAAAATTGATAGCTCAAGAATCTTACTTCAAAACATCCTAGCCTCAAGAATGGACTCCACAATTGGAAAACTCATGCATATTTATCAATCAAAGACATCACACGAATCATCCACATTTATCAAAACATGTGCCCCTCAAAATAAGAGATTTATCCAAAATTACTCACAACAATACAATACATAACACAATGGGTACAAGAAACAAGTTACACTCACTCTCACAAGGAATTCAAAAGTTACACATATTGAACCATAGGCTTTCCCTTAGTGTAGTACTCCACTAATATCATGATGTAAACCATAGGATAAATTAGGTCCTTTTTGGGTTGTAATGAAGGCTAAGGGACAGGTAGGAACTATTTGGAAATAGTGACTAACCTCTCTAAGCTCTTTAATACACTACATTATACATTTAAAACCAATATCCAACAACCAAATTACACCTTTTCCATCCACCCATCACCTTTATTTTTCCCCATCTCTTTTAAGCATTTTTACAAACACATGGTGGACGTATAGTTTATTACCACATGAATTTTTTTTTTCATTTTTCTCAATCATGGGAATATTTTTAACACCATTTACATCACTCCCAACCACCACACATCAAATATAAACACCAATAACTATTAACTTGGGGCATCAATTTCACATTTCTCCTGCTTTTTGAATTTCACACTCCTTACTCAATTATCTTACAATTAAAGAACTTAGGAGTTTTTTTTTTGGATCAAATTAAGGTCCATCAATGAAGGGGATTAGGCTACATATGAGACTACCAAAGAAAATAGGCTAAAGGCTCAATGGTGTTTAACTAGGATTATGCACAAGGGTAGACCAAAAATAGGTATAAAACAAAGCGTTCAAAGAAACGCCTAAATCATCTCCTAAAATCACATTCTTTATTTCACTTTGCACACACACTAGGCAAGTTCTAGATATCGCATGTAACACAGAATATACAAATACCTCACACGCACATGGCACATACTTGACTCACGTAGGATCATCATAGATTCTCAACCAACAATAACATGAATTCAAAATTTAAGCCACAAGAACAAGTCACAAATATGAGCCTATGAGTCTCAAAAGTAGTAATTTGTACCATTCAACATGCTTATATAAATAAAATCACTTGCACCGTGCAATCAAAACTAGCACCAACAAGAATTTCTTATACAAAAAAAAAAAATTAAATTGAGCCTAAAATTGGGAATTTCCCCGCCCCACTCTTAAAAATCTACTTTGTCCCCAAAGTAAACTTAAAAGTATGAGATAGAAATACTCCCTGAGGCCTAGCTAGTAGTATCTTTTTGCATTAAGAAGGTCCTCGATACTCCACACTCAGTCTTTGCCATGCTCCTTAGCTCAGGTTTTTGATACTCAGACTTCCCATTAACCTGCGACTCAATCAAGAACTAAAAACTATGAGAAGATAAAAAAACTAAAAACTAAAAAGAAAACATACCTTAGCTGGGGCTGCCTCCCAAGAAGAGCCTAATTTAGTGTTGCAACACGACCCAATCATGTTTTTTTCTCCACCTTGAGGATATGAATTCCACCCCCAACTTTGCATCCATCTTTTTGTCCTGCTCATATGAGGGTGGTATAAAGATTACAAAACCGAGTAATGTATGGTGCATGGTAAACTACTCGGCCTTGAGGTGAGATGTGTTTTTATATTGCTTATCCAGTGCAAAATCAATAATATTGAATCATTGTTTCTCGTCTTCACACTCTTCTACTATTTTAAATGATTCCGCAGACAAGAAATCATCTAAACATAATGTAGAAAAGTGCTTTGAGTGAGGCCTACCAAATCCTACTTTAAAATTTACACTATCCTCAACACCCTCACTCTCATTCACATTCTCAATTTTAGTCTCAAGAGAAAGATGGCAACTGAATGCCTGTGATTCATATGGTGGTTGCAGTATCTCCTTAACGTGTTCAACAATTTCAGTTTCCAAGTACTTAGACTTTTTCGAATTTCCAGCAACTTTGTCTTCAACAAGATGGGAAGTTAACTCTGCATCTACCTCCTTAATTATCTTTGGAGGTTCTTCATTGAGCTTTATACTATTCCTCAAAGTGATTGCAATTACTTGTCCACTATCACTTGGAAAATCACCTTGAGGTGTGGTATTATGTACCTGTTGGACTTTCCCTATCTTCATCACCAAGTTCCTCATAACAATTTGCTGACGCTCTAAATTGGCCCCATAACTCTTTATATCTACTGAAAACTATTCTAAATCAGCTAAAATTAATTTCAGTATCTCTTTTAAATTGCTCGTTTGAAATGGAGCCTGATAATTTTGAACCTGCGGATATTGAAACTGCAGTTGCTGATTGTAGTATTCACATAGTATTGCCTTTGATCATAGCCCACAAACATTACTAAATCAAGGTTGACAACACCTATATCTTCAGAATGACCACTATTGCCACAAACCATACACCATATACTATCGTCATCACTCAAAAACTATCTATCCTTGGCTAACATCACAAGAAGTGTGAGAAAGAAAAAAGAATAAAGAAACTAAAAAGAAAATTTACTAAACTATTTATAACTCAATGTAGCTAAACTAAAAATAAGATAGTTGCAAATTTACAAGTCCTTAACAACTGCGCCAAAAACTTTACAATGCTCAAACGCACACGCAAGTGTACGTGGTCTATCAAGTAATATTTGTCTTCAAAATATCTGAATATCGATCCCACAGGGACTTGTGTTACACAACTATCAAATTCTAGTTTAACAAATTAAGAAGGATAACAAATAAATTTTTAGAGTTGTAAACTAAAAATAAACTAAACTAATGCGGCAAAGTAAATGACTTTGGAAAATCAAAGGAAAGAGACACAGGGTTAAGGATTACGAACAATATTACTATGTTATTGAATTTCATTCGTTAGATTGCTTATCTTGGTTGTTGATTCGTAGGGTTAATTGCATGATCATGGTCTCCTGACCTCTAACCATTTACCTAATTTAGATATTACAACTACATCATTGAGCGGGGATGTAATAATCCAATTAAGTTATTAAAGCTATGATCCTACGTTTGAATCAAGTAAGGCTCCAAAGTGCATCCCTGTCCTAGGTGCTAAGTTCAATTCTTTATTTTATAAAAGAACAAAATTCCAAACTTTGTTTATTCCCATGTTCTATCTCCCTGTTCCCTCTCCCGAGATCAAAAGGTTGACAATAAATATATTCTAAGGGTAGATAATCCTCAAAGTAGTAAAAACAAGGATAAAAGAGCAACTATAATGATAAGCAACACAAATAAAATTAATTCAAAGAAAAAGTATTCGTGATCTTTGCCTTAACCCCAGAAAGAGAGTTTAGCCTTTAATGGAAATATTCATCATCCAATCTCTTGGATTGATGAGACAAACCATAAAGAAACTAAATTAAAGAATGATAAAATCTAAAAATAAGTTGTGGTATCCTCCAATGATGTCCAAGTCAATCTAGGGGGTTCCATGATGTCCCAAGATGATTAAAAAGTATTTTTGAACGTTATGTTTATAGTAGACAAGTCATAAACCGACTTGGATTAGGTTTCCATGTTGTTCTTATTCAGAAAGGCAATTTTATCCAGATTTTGGTGGGCACCATGTTGAGGTATAGTGCCAAATGCCATAATTGGGAATAATTTTACCCATTTTGGTGCTCATCGCGAAGTAGTGTAATCGTGTTGAGCTACTGCTTTTGGACAATTGCCAATTAACTCGATACCGCGACATGGTATTTTACTATTTTTAGCCCCTTATGAAACCAATGGTGTACAGCAAGTTCCCATTGGACAATCACACAGCCCACACGCTCCCAAAACATTTCAGGGGTCCAAATTGTATCAATTTGTGTATTGTGCTTCCGTTGAGCCATTCTGAGCCTTTTTGAGATGTTTACACTTGATTTGAATCTTTTACATCCTTTATATATCATAATAGACCATTAACCAAGCATCCTATACCATTATACACAAAAATTTAAAGCTCAAAAAACACAACATCCTCAACGGTGAACTAGAAACACGAGCTAAGCATAGGCTAATTTCACTTTGATCTTTCACTCATTGTTTCGACTCTTGTCTTAATCCAATTGACCATTGAAAATTATCAAAAAGTTTTTTCACATATAAATACACAATAACAACCATAGGAACTAATTTAAAAACATTAGAACCCAATACAATTGACTAGAAGAACACCTCAAGTTAGTAACACTAGTTCTCTCGGTTGAACTGTAAATGCTCAAATTGAATCAAAACTTTTGTAAAAGCACCATTAAACATTGTAAACACCTACATGGACACTTAAATTCCCATTTATATCATTATTAATACATATATCATAAGAATCATCCTCAAAACAAGGCTACAAAGGCTCGAATAGTAACACTAGAAATGCATAAATACATCTAACATCACCACCCCTCACTTAAAGCCTTGTTCGTCCTCGAACAACTCTTAACTATAAATACCATGAGATGAGAAAAATCCACACTTATACTACAAGCAAGACACTCAAGCTAGTACAACAATGACTACACTGAATGCAAGTTTCTACACTAAGCATGTTATGTACAAAATTGATAGCTCAAGAATCTTACTTCAAAACATCCTAGCCTCAAGAATGGACTCCACAATTGGAAAACTCATGCATATTTATCAATCAAAGACATCACACGAATCGCGCACATTTATCAAAACATGTGCCCCTCAAAATAAGAGATTTATCCAAAATTACTCACAATAATGCAATACATAACACAATGGGTACAAGAATCAAGTTACACTCACTCTCACAAGGAGTTCACAAGTTACATATAATGAACCATAGGCTTGACCTTAGTGTAGTACTCCACTAATATCAGAATGTAAAGCATAGGATAAATTAGGTCTTTTCTGGGTTGTAATGAAGGCTAAACGACAGGTAGGAACTATTTGAAAATAGTGACTAACCTCTCTAAGCGCTTTAATACACTACATTATATATTTAAAACCAATATCCAACAACCAAATTACACCTTTTCCATCCACCCATCACCTTTATTTTGCCTCATCTCTTCTAAGCATTTCACAAACACATGGTGGACGTATAGTTTTTTACCACATGAATTAATTTTTTTTCATTTTTCTCAGTTACGGGAATATTCCTGACACCATTTACATCACTCTCAACCACCATGAATCAAATATAAACACCAATAACTATTACCTTGGGGAATCAATTTCACTTTTCTCCTACTTTTTGAATTTCATACTCATTACTCAATTATCTTACAATTAATGCACTTAGGAGATTTTTTGGGATCAAATTAAGGTTAATCAACGAAGGGAATTAGGATACATATACGACTACCAAAGAAAAAAGGCGAAAGGATCAATGGGGTTTAACTAGGATTATGCATAAGGGTAGGTCCAAAAAAGTTATAACATAAGGCTATCAAAGAAATGCCTAAACCATCTCCCAAACTCACACTCTTTATTTCACTTTGCACATACACCGGGCAAGTTCTATACATCATATGCAACACGGAATATACAAATACCTCACATGCATATGGCACATACTTGTCTCATGTAGGATCATCATAGACTCTTAACCAACAATAGCATGAATTCAAAATTTAAGCCACAAGAACAAGAGTCACAAACATGAGCCAAAGAGTCTCAAAAGTAGTAATTCGCACCATTTAACATGCTTATATAACTAAAATCACTTGCATCATGCAATCAAAACTAGCACCAACAAGAATATCTTACATAAAAATTTAAATTAAGCCTAAAATTGGGAATTTTCCCAGGCAACGGCGCCAAAAACTTGACAGCACCCAAGCTCACACGTAAGTGTACATGGTCTACCAAGTAATATAGTGACCTTCAAGAAAGACGAATATCGATCCAACAGGGACTTGTGTTACGTAACTATCCAATTCTAGTTTTACAAATTGAGAAGGGTAACAAATACATTTTTAGAGTTGTAAACTAAAAATAAAGTAAACTAATGCGGAAAAGTAAATAACTTTGGACAATCAAAGGATAGATACCCAGGGTTAAGGCTTATGAACAATCATAATATGTTATTGAATTTCATTTGTTAGATTGATTATCTTGATTGTTAATTCGTAGGGTTAATCGCATAATCATGGTCTCCCGACCTCAAATCGTATACCTAATTTGGACATTACAACTACATCGTTGAGCGGGGATGTAATAATCTAATTAAGTTATTAAAGCTATCATCCTACATTTGAATCAAGTAAGGCTCCTAAGTGCATCCCTATCCTAGCTTCTAAGTTTAATTCTTTATTATATAAAAGAACAAAAACTCCATCTTTATTTATTCCTATGTTCTATCTCCCTATTCGATCTCTCGAGATTAAAAGGTTGACAATAAATATATTCTAAGGGTAGATAATCCTTAAAATAGTTAAAACAAGGATAAACAACAAATCATAATGATAAGAAATACAAACAAACTTAATTCAAAATGAAAGTAATCATGATCTTGGCCTTAACCTCAGAAAGGGAGTTTAGCCTTTAATGGAAATATTCATAATCTAATCCCTTGGATTGATGATACAAACCATAAAGAAACTAAATTAAAGAATGATTAAACCTAAAAATAAGTTGTGGTATCCTCCAATGATGTCCAAGTTGATCTAGGGTGTTCCACGATCTCCCAAGATGATTAAAACATATATTTGGACGTTATATGTATAGTAGACAAGTCATAAACCAACTTAGATTAGGTTTTCACGTTCTTGTTCAGAAAGGCAATATTATCCCAATTTTTATGGGCACCGCATCGTGATATAGATTTAAATTCCATAACTATACTCAATTTTCCTGATTTTGATGCTCACCGCAAAGCAGTGTAATTATGTTGAGCTACTATTTTTGGACAAATGTCAATTAACTCGACATCGAGATATGGTGTTTTACAATTTTAGGACCCTTCTGAATCTAATGGTGTACAGAACGAGCCCATTGGAAAATCACACAGCCCACATGTGCCCAAAACATTTCAGGGGTCCAAATTCCATCAATTTGTTTATTGTGCTTCCATTAGCTATTCCAAACCTTTTTGAGTTGTTTTCACTTGATTTGAAACTTGTAAATCCTTCATATATCATCATAGTCCATTCACCAAGTATCCTATAGCATTAAACACAACAATTTAGAGCTCAAAACAACACAACATCCTCAATGGTGAACTAGAAACACGAGCTAAGCATAGGCTAATTTCACTTTGATCTTTAACTCATTGTTTCGACTCTTTTCATGATCCAATTGGACCCTGAATATTATCAACTAGTTTTTTCATATATAAATACACCATAAAAACCTTAGGAAATTATTTCAACACATTATAACTCAACACGATAAACTAGATAAACACCTAGCTCAAGCTAGTAACACTAGTTTCTCGGTTGAACCCTAAATGCCCAAATTGAATCAAAACAGTTGTGAAAGCATCATTAAACATTGTAAACACATACATGGTCACTTAAATGCTCATTGATATCATTATCAACTATATAGCATAAGAATTATCCTCAAAACAAGGCTAAAAATGCTAGAATAGTAATGTTAGAATGCATAAATTCACCCAACATACAAATCAATCCCATCGCTCCATTCATCATTAACTTCTCGTTCATGTGTCAAATTGCAGCCAATTTAATCTAAATTTAGCCCTATGCAAACTAATCATGTCCATTAGATAAGGAATGCAATTAAATCTCAAATGCAATAAAAATACCACATTTTAGCTCATAGAACAAGTTCTATTATAGGTAAATATTGGTGATTGGACATATAAATACGCACAAGATCACCACCCCACACTTAGAACCTTGTTCATCCTCTAGAAACTTCAATCAACACTATACCCAATTAAGCATAACATCACAACCTAGGCAAAATACTGGTTTTGGGCATTCATAAACCTAACAATGACTTTTTAGCTCAAAACATATAAATTCACCTCTATAACCATATGGCAATTCTTTTCAAATATCTTTACCTCAACAGTGAACTTCTAATTTGCTGGGAAACTTAATCAAATCACTCAATCTAAAAACTCTATAAGTCACTGACTATCATTCATATGCACCCCCACAATAAGAAAGTTTCCCACATTCACTCAAAATCTTACAATATACAAAGGAATGGGAATATCAAAATTAAATCAATCACTCTCAACAAAGAATTCATACATGATAGATAATGAACCATAAGCTTGCCCTTAGTATACTACTCCATTAATAGTCAGATGTTGGGACGAAGGATCAACTAGGTCATTCATGGTTGCAATGTAGGTTAAGAGACGGGTAGGAACTATTTAGAAAATAGTGGCTAATCTCCCAAAGTGCTTTAATACATCACATTGTATAACTAAGATCGGTCTATAACAACCAACTTTCACCTTTACTACCTTCACACATCTTTTGTTTTACCCTATCTAATTAAGCTTATTAACATACAATATGGTAGGAGTATTTTCTATTAATTTATGATTCAATTTCTAGCACACAATTTCTTTTTCATTCCCATCCACAACACATCAACTTTACACACCAATAACCACTACTTTGGGGGCTTCACTTTCACCTTTTCTTCTCTTATTTTTTTCACACTCCTTAATTAATTTTTATACTAAAGCACTTAGGAGCTTTGGATCAAATTAAGGTCAATCAAAGAAAGGATTAGGCTTCATCTGAGGCTACCAAAGAAATCAAGTTATTGGCTCAATGGGGCTAACTAGGGATATGCACAAGGGTAGGTAAACACGGTCTAAAAATTCAGCTATCAACAAAAATGCCTACATCATTTCCTACACCCAACATCCTTTATTTTTCCTTGTAAACACACCGCGTAAGTTCTATACATCACTATACATGTAGAATAACTAAAATAACTCTCTAACTCTTGGTGCATTCTAGATTCAAGTTGGATCCTTATGGTTTCCAATCTCACACTTTGTTAAATTCAAATTTAAGCCAATGAACTGAAAATTATACCTACTGATATTAAGTATATAAAATTAGCTCCCTTTTTAGTTTATGACATGCTTCTATTTCAAGACAAATATATTCCAAGACACTATCCCAATGGCCCAACACATGGAATTTCTTTTTAAGTTGTGATTTGGTTCTCACTACTTCTTAATTTCATACGACTAACTCCCCTTTAGACGGCCATCTTCCATCCATAATAGGGGAGGGCAACTAACTACTATGACTTATTTTGAATTGCCTTGAGGGAAAAAACAAAAATTTTAAAGTAAATACTAAGCATACAACTAATGAGAAAACCATTACTAAATACTAACTATTACATACTATATCGTTCTGAATAGTTGGATTTACTAAGTCCAAAACCCAAAAAGGAAAATATCTAATAGAATGAAAATATCTACCAGAATAAAACAAAGTACAAGGAATGAGAATAAGATAAGAGATACCACCACTACCTCACACTTAAAAGGAAGCATTTTCCCAGTGCTTACAAATAAGGCCAAATAATGAGGTGGCGTTTAAATCCCTGGTCAGGCCTCGTCCATGTCATCATCATCTACATTATTATCTGGACCATGTTCCTCAACTCCCATATCAGGATGTTCTTCCTCCTCTGATATAATGTCTGAATCTCATAATTGCCTCTCCTCATCTGTAGGTACGTTGTCATTAATAGGCTTAAAAAAGTCTAGACCTACCTGTAGTAAAGTCTTAGTATGGTGACTAAGAGAGAAATCTAACTCAACCGCCCAAATTTCCTTATTTGTAGCTGCTCTCTCCTCTACTTAGTGTTGTAATATTTGTATCTCATATATCCTAGTTGTAATCTCGTTATTCCAAGCTTGTCACTCGGGCATACTGAGTATCTGCCCATGAGCCACAGCTAAACTCCTAACTCTTATCATATCAATAGGGTGCGTATCCATAACAGGCTTGTAATCCAAGTATTCTTCCTCAACCCTATGCTTTCTCAAGAATCTAGTAAGCAGTCCACCAAACCCATATTAGCGTCCCTTATGGTATCGCTACTGCACCTACATTGATATTAATGTCATCACATATAAGAGAATAAATTAAGCATACCATGTGACGTGTGATGTCAGACATATGTTTGCCCTAAATAAGGCAATGGTAGAAAATCTTACCCCACATGCGCGCCTCCTTGTTTATTTGAGCATAAGGAAAAGTCAAATAGAGGCAAGTTCCTCATTTCTATGTCCATCTAGCAATAGATGCGGTTTCACACAATAGGTGTTAGAGGTGGGCATATGGAGGGTTAATACTTAGTTACCTTAATGGCTCCATATCAGCCTTGGGAACACCTAACAATTCATTAAAGTCCTTGGCTGTAAAGATAACCACTTTCCCATGAATATTTACCTCATGGTATAGGTACCTAGGGTCTAAGTTATCATAAACTCCCTAACGTAGGGCAGGTTACACTCCATGGGCTGCTCGAACACAAAGGTCATATACAATAGCTCCAATTGGTGAACCATGCTTGGATACTCGTGTTGTAAGTTTTCCTTGTTGATAAATATTTCTAGGATGTACTTGGTTTCAATGTGTTTTGAGTACCATTTCTTTCCAGCTTCGGTGACCCATCTATATACATATCTCTGTACCTGACCATGAGGAACTGCCGGAGTTCTTGGTACCCTATCAGACTGCAGGCTTAGATAAACCAACCTTATCTTTTCGTTTATATTGGTGATGATCCATTATACCTAATTAAGACATATTTTAAATAAGGAGGAAGAGCCTTGAGTTCTAGTTTTGGTGATTCATCAATAGATGCCTTGCGAGATGGGTCAATTGGTCTATTCAATAGCAAAAGGGACCACCATAGCGATCACTATAGAGATCATGTCCATAACTTGAACCAATTTAAGAGCCTCTACATCACCATAGAGATCATGTCCTATTAAAGCTCACTCGAGTGTGTCATTAGACAATAAGAGATAGAGCTTATACTCCAGGTTTATAACTAATATAGAAGATAATTCTTCATATATAGCAAGCAACTTCATTGTCTTGTACACATCGAAGACCCCGACCTTAGCATGAGCTCTCATGGTCATCTTCCCTACATCTACATCAATAAGTGACTGCCCTATTACTAGGAAAGGGCATCCTATAATAAATAGAATGACCGAATCAGCTTCAAAATCAAGAATCACAAATCTACTGGAAAAATAAGTAATCTTATTTATACCAATATGTCTTCAATGATACTGTCAGGCCTAGCAAGGGATCCGTCAACTAACTGCAAAATAATGTTAGTCGGTTTAGGATTGCAAAGACCCATCTTCCGAAACCAATATGTAGGCATAAGATTGATGCTCGCCCCTAAGTCACAGAACCCCCGAGCACTGATTGTTTGCCCAATGATTATCTGCAAAGTAAAACTACATGGATTTTTTAGTTTCGTGGGCAACTTATTTTGAATCTTAGATGTGCACTCCTCAGTAGGTGTTACTATATCATATTCTGTCAAATGATTCTTGTTTTCCACTATGTCTTTCACATACTTTGCATACTTTAACACACTCTAAAAAATATCTACAAGAGGGAGATTAACATAAACCTGCTTCAAAAGCTCTAAAAACTTCTTGTAACTGGTTTCCTCTTGGTGCTTTCGAAGCCTTTGAGGGAAGGGTAGAGGTAGAGTCTTCTTCTCTACTTTAGTATCATTACTTGCAGCTTTTTCTTCAACCACTTTCTCCTTATTCTTTTTAGTATCTTCATCAGTAGACATTCGACTTACATGCTCAGATTCCTGCTTCTTTAGCTGCAAACTGCTCCTAGTAGTGATTTCATTTACCTATTTTGACTTCGCCTCAGTATCACTAGGTAGACCTCTCTGAGTTCTGGTGATTTATGCTCCTGCAATCTGACCAATATGCAGCTCCATATTCTTTGTAATCAACTATTAGTTCTTTATATCTGCTACCAACTGCGTGTGAGAAGCTAGAAGTTGCTTTATCATCTCCTCTAAATTGCTTATTTGAGTTGTGGCCTGATTACTTTGAACTTACTATTGATTTTGTTGTACCGGACCCTTATGCTAATTGTTTTTATGTGCCTGATTTCTACCCTATGAGAAATTAGGATGTTTCCTCTAACTCAGATTGTATGTGTTACCATAATTTTATCGTCCTTGATAATTAGCATTCCCTGCATAATTGATAGAATCTAGATTGACCACACAAGCATCCGTTGCATGCTCACTGCTTCTACAAATCTCACATCATGCATTCACCTGTTGGACTGTATTAGTTGTTTCTGTCGGATGTGTAACCCCCAAATTCATGCTGTTGAACTGATTTGTTATCTAATTTTTTATCGCAGCAAGTTGAGCTAATAAATCAGTTAACTGATCTACCTCTAAGACACCTGCAACCTTCTTAGGAGCACTCCTTGAGTCATCATTACACTCAGGATTCCCTTGTAAAATCCGATTTAGCAGTGTATATAATTCGTCATTCATCTTCACAAGAGCTTGACCACTTACTTCTGAATCCAAGAGAATCTTAGTGTTGGGCTCAAAGCCCTCTATGAAGGTGTGAACTAGTACATCATTCTATTGATGGTGGTGAGGGAAATTTCTAAGCATGCCCATAAATCTTTCCCAAGCTTGGTAAATTTTTCTCCTTCTTTCTGTCTGGAACTCAGAATCTCGCATCTCAAAAGTGTTGTCTTCCCTGATGGAAAGAATTGAATAAGGAACTTCTGAGAAATATCATCCCAGGAAGTGATGGAGTTTGCTGGTTCAAAATATAACCCCTTTTTTGCTTCCCCAATTAAAGAAAAAGGAAAGAGTGTCAGTCTGACATAATCAGTTGAAACCCCAATGGGA
The DNA here is from genome assembly GCF_002878395.1 of Capsicum annuum. NCBI lineage: Eukaryota > Viridiplantae > Streptophyta > Magnoliopsida > Solanales > Solanaceae > Capsicum > Capsicum annuum. Next base: position 161,502,237 of record NC_061121.1, read on the forward strand.
ATATAGGTATCATTGATTTCCAAGAATGTTTGTATGTGTTGCTGTGGATCTTTATATGACAACCCTACAAACTGTCCACTTAAACACAATAGTTGTACTATATTCTATTTCAATTCAAACTGACCACCCGTATCTGGCTTATGGATGAAATTAGTAGCATGGTTCATAAGTGGGATTGCCACTTCACGAACAGGTGTGGTTGTTGCTTGAAAAGAAACAACTAGAATTATCGGAGCTGGAACACGTCCAACATTTGGATCAACTGGATCAATAAGATTAGGATCTCGTTGCTCCACCATTTGAACTTGATGAATTGGATAATGATCTCTTTGCCTCTGTTAAAATACTAGTTCTGGTTCCAAATAAGTCTCTACCAACTCTCCATCTCTTGCCAATCCTGTATTTAGCTAGTCTTGCAAAAGTCAGCCACTAATATCAAGTCATTGACACTTAAACTAATTATTAAAAACCAAAAATTAATAAAATTACGAATTATAACAGTACCCGACAATGGAGCCAAAAACTTGTTGCGGTCTAATTACATACAAGTACATGTGATTGTACAAGTAATATAGTGACTAGAATAGTTGAATATCGTACCCACGAGGACTATACAATTAGCAATTCGACCAACTTTAGTTTTTGACAAGAATGTATTAAGTGTTTTACAATATTAAGATGATTGTGAAGATTCAAAGAAAAATATAACTAATTAATAAATAACAATATGCAATAATAGCAACATAAGCAGGGGTTTTAAACAATAATGATGAGAATTCCAGGGTTGAGACACTTTTGACAATCTTACAAATTTCTATTCCTATCATAGTTTAGTTGATTATCGGGTTATTGATTCGCAGGTTTTATAGTATGATCATGGTCTCCCGACCTCTAATCTTCTACCTAACTGGACATTGCAACTACATCGTTGAGCGGGGATGCAATATTCCATTTAGATGCATAAAGCTATCTTCCTGTAAGTGAACCAAACAAGGCTTCTAGGTATATCCCTATCCTAGATTCTAATTCAAATCCCTTATTTTATAAAAGAATGAGAACCTTGCTCCTTAATCTCTTTGTTCTATCCTATGATTCTCCTCCCGAATTCACATAGGAATATAGGTTTATTCTAATGGACGACACTCATCAAAATAGTAAGCACAAGTGATTAAGAACAACCCATTTGATAATCCAATAATAAACTACGATAACGAATATCTAAGTGCAATCATGGTCTTGGTCTCAACCCCAAAACAAGGATGTTTAGTCGCTCATATTTGAATTCAACATAAGAAATGAATAATTAATCCTACCAAGTAGTAATATCAAAATAGTGAAGTTCAAAGAGCCCTAAATGAGAAATTATAGTGTTTTTTTGCCTCTTCTTACATCTCTAAAGTGTTTCCAGTTGGATTGAATCGTTCCTTTTATAGTAGGACTTTATTTCCCAATGTGTGACCTTCTCTGCGATGCGGGGCTAGTTTTCTGTGTCTAACTATGCGACGCGGTCTTATCACGGTGAGCTACTAGAATTTGCCAATTGAGAATTTCCCTTTACCGTGATGTGGGGCTAGTTTTCCGTATCTAGCTCTGTGAAACTGTCTAATCGCGATGAGTCACTGGATTTTTTTGTCTCGACTTATTCTTCATTTCTTCATTCTCTAATTTCTAGGCCAACTTCCAGTCTCCTTATATTAGCAAATCAATCTCATTGCTCCATTCATCGTTAACTTCTTGTTAATTCGTCCAATTGCATTCAATTTTATCTAAATTTAGCCCTGCACAAACTAATCATGTCCATTAGACAAGGAACGCAATCAAAGCTCAAATACAAAAAAAATACCATATTTTATCTCACAAAAAAAGTTCTATTATAGGTGAATATTGGTGATTGGACATATAAATTTTCCCAAGATCACCACCCCACACTTAGAACCTTGTTCGTCCTCGAACAACTTCAATCAGCACTATACATAATTAAGCTTAATATCATAACCTAGGTGAAATGCTTGTATTGGGTACTCACAAACCTAACAATGAATATTTAGCTCAAAACATATTAATTCACCTTTATAACCATGGGACAATTCTTTTCAAACATCTTTACCTCAAAAGTGAACTTTTAATTTGTTGGCAAATATAATCAAATTAGTCAAACTAAAAACACTATAAGTCACCTGGCTATCATCCACATGCACCCTAACAACAATAAAGTTTCCAACATTCACTTAAAATCTTACAATAAACAAAGGAATGGGAATATCCGAGTTAAGTCACTCACTCTCAACAAAGAATTCATACATGATAAATAATGAACCATAAGCTTTCCCTCAGTGTACTACTCCACTAATAGTAAGATGTTGGGATGAAGGATCAACTAGGTCTTTAATGGTTGCAATGTAGTCTAAGGGATGTGTAGGAATAATTTTGGAAATAGTGGCTAATCTCCCTAAGCGCTTTAATACATCGCATTATACAATTAAGATCAGTATATAACAACCAAATTTCACCTTTACTACCTTCACACATCTTTTGTTTTACCCCATCATATTAAGCTTATTAACATACAATATGGCGGGAGTATTTTCTATTAATTCATAATTTAATTTTTAGCATAAAATTTCTTTTTGGCTCCCAACCACTACACATCAACTTTACACACCAATAACCGCTACTTTGGGGCTTCACTTTCACCTTTTCTTCTCTTATTTTTTTCATACTCCTTACTCAATTAATTTTATACTAAAACACTTATGGGCTTTGGATTAAATTAAGGTCAATCAAAGAAAGGATTGGTCTTCATATGATGCTGCCAAAGAAATCAAGCTATAGTCTCAACGGGGCTAACTAGGGATATGCACAAGGGTAGGTAAACACAATCTAAATATTCGGCTATCAACAAAAATGCCTACATCATTTCCTACACCCAAAATCCTTTATTTCACTTTGTAAACACACCGGGTAAGTTCTAGACATCACTATACATTTATAATAAGTTAAACAACACTCTTTATCTTGGTGAATTCTAGATTCAAGTCGGATCCTTATGGTTTCTGATCTCGCACTTTTTCAAATTAAAATTTTAAGCCAACGAACCAAAAATTACACCTATTGAGATTATGTATCTAAAATTAGATCCCCTTTAAGTTTATGACATGCTTCTATTACAAAAAAAATATGTTCCAATTCATGGTCCCAATGGCCCAACATAAGGCATTTCTCCTTGAGTTGATACCAAATAGATGGGGAGGCAGCGGGGCTCGGCGGACTGCCTGCGAGAGCAGCCAGGCAGCTATCAATAGAGCTTTAAACTTTCCAATATAAAAGGAGATTTCATAACCATATAGGCAGCATGCCATATGAAATCAAAGCTTTCGCCGACACCATAGATACATAGTCTAACCTTTATAATATGACACGCAATTCACGTCTATAAAAGCAGCAAGCCATACGAAATCAAAGCTTTTAATCAACATACCACCGCTTTCCTATGACTAAACTATATATCCATAGAGATGGTTTGATTTAGCAATAAACCCTTCACAACCCTTCACGGGATGGATTGACTTTGAAATCAAGCTACACATCCAGACGGTTTTCCATTGTAACAAATACTTTACAACCCTCAGAGGGTTGGCATGACTTTGATAGTATTAGAACATATGAATTCGTTTTCTCCTTAGTACAAGACTATTTTGTCTATGACATAAATATGTCTTACAATGGCTCTCATTGGCCTATTACCCTCAAGCATCCATGGAACAAAAAAAGTACTAAGGCAGACCTCAGATCTGCGTGTTCTTACTCAGATATCAAATCAATTCGGAAATCTATGGCATGGACTAAGCCAATTTCATTTTATATACATAGAAAGGACTTAGACATCTACATCATATGGATGAAGCCAACTTTATTTCATAATCATGAAAAGTACCTTTAGAGTTCCATGTTGCAGTCGCAACAAGTACCTTGCCAAAGTATTTCCTTACCCTAATGCTCCGACCTAAAGGACCAAAGCACCCATTCCTTTGGAAGAGAGAAAGAAAGATCAAGAGAGTTTAGCCAATAAATATTTTTATTTAAAGAGAGAAAACTATACAAGAGGTTTTTAGGTAGATAGAATGATCTAAGTAGAGAGAATATTGCCTCTAATCTAAAGGCCTAGGCTTTATTTTATAGGAAAAGAAAGCTTACAAGATAAGCCTAACCAATAGATAAAGATAAAATAAAATATTATAATCCTGCCTATCAGCTAAGGGATAGGCATTATCCGTTATGACTGATAAATCTTATCCTTTAGTAAGGGATAAGTTTTAAGGATAAGATTTATCTGTTATGACTAAATAAGCCTAATATTTATTCAAACTAGGCCCTACTAATATGTGATAGGCCCAATAAAAACAAAACACACTATATTTTTGGCATGTAATAGCATGTGCAAGTAGGTGGATCTGCAGCTTACAAGCAAGCGCATCAGCAGCTTCATAAGCATCTTGCAAGCTGGTGAATAAGCTCCTTGTATTCAAAGTAGTTGAGTCAGCAGCTTTAGGAATAACCTATCTGAAAGGGTAATCCACTAAAGATGGTTTCTTTGGAGATGAGGGTAACCCACTGGTGAAAGTAACCAATCTAACAGGGTTTCCTTGGAAAGAAGGGTAACCCCCTAAAAAGGGTAACCCTCTAGAGAGAGTAACTTTTTCACATATCATCTGACATCATCTTTCAGGTAGTGTTGGATGGTGCCGATGGCGATGATCTTGCTATCCTTCTTCTATCCGCTAATCGATTTCGTGTTTCTGCCTAAGATATTCTTGGCCTTCCAAGCTTCTCTTCATAGATCTGTTAAAGTAACTTCTCCTGAATGATAAATCTTTACATTCCTATTGGGAAGCTTTCAGCCTTATACTTTTAATTGAGTTAGTAACTTCATATCTCATGATTTTGTATTATGGATGATATTCTTTTGCCACTCATTGGACTTCATCCCAGTGGGAATGATCATCGGTGTAGTTCTACTTTCCCCATTTCTTAGTCTAGATTTCTTTTGGAATGCATCTATTTTGCTGGAAAATAAAGTGTTGTGCTTCATAATATTCATCTAGGTAGAGTATAGACACAAAAAATTTCTAGAGGAGTGAAATTTTAGGTTGAGCTTAGATGTCATGGCCTATGATTCCTATAGGTCAATGCAGCAAAAAGACCATTGCATCATATAAATTTTTGAAGCATCGAACCCAATATTACCATGGTTCGAACCACAACATGAATCTCTTCAGAGATGGCTAGATTCAATCGAAATGCCTATAGGTATCACACTTGAACTCTATAAGAATGTAGTGCTGGTACCATACATACCAGAATAACCATAGGAGTTCTTACGAGAAGTCATTGGCTAGTGTAATGAACACTTGGTAGAAAGGGTGTTTCGAGTGCACTCCAAACGACTTCAGGATGGATCATCCATACTTTCTTAATACTTAAAGCTCATAAAATGTCCTTCTTTCTTAGAGGATAGATGGATCAAAGGGATTCATATATTGGTTGAACAGATTTGGAGGGTAATCTTTAACCTGAAAGATAATAATACTGTCATGTTGAGCAGAAGGATTTGACTAGCCTGGTTCTGGTGTTTTCTCCATTAATGGATATTAGACAGATATCATTGGCATAGATATCACTTGATTCTTTATATATGTCTATAGAGAAGAGAGTTTCCTTCTTTAGTTCTTCTTCCAGCGAGAAAATCGATTCGAGATTTTATTTTTCGCTGAGATAGATTCCCACATGATTGGATATTTCTTTAAAGAGATGGATAGAGTCTTTCGACTTCTTGGCTTTAGGATAGTTTCTGGAGAAGTAGCCAGGCTTTTTACAGATGAGGAAGCCATTATTCTTCCTGTAATTTATTAGGCTCCTTCATCTGAAATACTTGGTTTACCAAATTATCCTACTCCTATCATTGGGAGGCCTTGGAAGTTTGAACCTCCAGAATAGAAGCTGCCTTTTTTATCTCATCTTGCAGCTTGAGCATGAGCAGCTAGACTTGGTGATGAGGTTGGCCTTATTGTATGCTTTATCGAGGGCTGGATTATTCTGGATGATCTACTTCAGTATAGACCTTTTTATATATATATATTATCCAGAGCTTAGAAGATAGCTTGCCAGATGTAGCCTATCTGTGGGACGGTTATGGATTTGAACTTCTCTTCCATAATCGTTATCGTATGTCCTGCTAACATCTTTGGTAGTGATGATACGAAGGCTTGCTTCAAGATAGGATCTCCTCTCAACTCAAAATAGATCTTCTCTATCTTCTAAAAGTAGATATCAATGACGTTTCTATCAAATGAATGGCACTTCATTTCAAAGAGCTATCATTGAAGCTTTTCTTATCTCTAGACTGCATCTTCGTAGAATACCTCATGCAGGATCTTGATGTTGAAGGCAAAGTCCTGGGATATCAGATAAGTGTTGTTATTGGAAATCCTAAGAGCATTCCACCAGCCTTTGAGTATTTCAGAGAATCTGGATGTGAACTTTGAGAGTATCATGTATTTCTCCCATTTACCCAGATTCTTCATTGCTATCCAAGTGTTGTAGAAGTCCTGGATTCTCAGGGGCCAGGCTAAAATCTTGATGTTGTCGAGAGTGAAGGTGTGAAATCCATCTCCCACGCTTTTCTTTGCCGGTGTGCCTGGATCTGGCCTTCTTTCTGGGATTGGATCATCCATCTCCTATTTTGGTCAATGACACTAGTTCCTTGGAGTAGTTCATGTATATTGGTGGATAGTCTTCTTCTACTGTGGATTCCGCTATAGATTTAGCATCAGTAGGATTAGGATCATTGCTATGTGCTGAAGTATCATTATAAGCAACATTAGAATCTTTGGTATGCACTGGAGCATGAAGAGAAGAAGCTTTTTTTATGCTTTCATTAGAAGTTCCATCACCAGTTTCAGAACATACATCCATAAGGTTAGTGGCAGATGAGTGTTCTTGCCTCTCCTCAGTTTCAAAGCCATACAAATCATCGACGGCTTTTAGAAATTCCTTTTCTGGGTTATTCATCATAACTTGTTGAGTAATGACATTCCTAGAATCTGCAGCATCGGGCTGAGAGATCACCTGATTTAGGATGATGTAGTTGTCCTTTGTAGAGTCATCTGGAGATGACCTTCTACTATTGAGAAGACAATTTCTAGTGGACTCCTATACTTCATCTGGTTACTCTTTTCTTTGTGGTTCTACACCAAAGTCGTTGTCAGAGACTATGAGATCTTATGTAGGAGTAGCATATCTTGCGACCATCTTATCATTATAATGTGGAGCCTATCTGGAATACTTCATCTTTTTGACCTAATCCTGTGCCATCTTAGCTTCTTTTTAGGCTTCCATGACATCTTTCCTTTTCTATACAAATTTGGCAATGTCGAACTCCTTCTGTTCATCTGTTGAAGCTGGAGCGAATAACATTAGTATGGATGAACAAGGTGGGAAAGTGGAAAAGGGTTGGCCTGATCCTCATGAAGGATATATTTTGGGAAATACGATGGCTTTTTAGGAATTTTAGAGTCTAGTACAATCATATTTCAGAAAATGGATCTATTTTTCTAATGAGGTTATTTCTTTTTATTTTTGGGGATGGTTTCAGACATCATGAACTATGGGGGTTTAGAATTTTATGTGGATTTAGAGGGTTTGCTTTCTGATAGAGTGGGCAGCACGACCATTCTTGGGGTCTGTGGGAGACTTCAATAGATGTTTGATTTCTCCTTCATTCGAAGGCCTCTGGTAATGGGGTTTTTGGAAGCCTCAAACTCATCCCATTCATTTTCATCTTCCTCCTCATCATAATCATTCAAACAGTCCTCTTGGAATTTCTGATAGTCACAGTCAATATCCCATAAATAGTGTACAGTAAACAGATCATTAAACCAGTGTACTGTATGCCCATCGTGATTGAAGTGTATAATCCAATCTTGATCGTTCATGCCACTATTGAGATAGCCTGACATATTCACTGGATTTGAATTCCCTTCATCTAAAAAGGTGTTAGCAAGTGTATACATATGGATGGAGAGAGATTCTTTGTAAGGCTTTATAGCGAATATAGGTTTTTATGGATGGAGATATTGAGGATGGACTCTCATCATCTCATAACTTCTGAGCATTTTTTTGGAAAAAGTTTGAGGAATTCTTTTGGAGAGACATCTTTTGGTATTTGGATACACTGGGTCATTTTTTTAGTGTATCTATGGTTAGAGATAATGAGTGGTGGCCACCTGGAAGGAATAAGTTTATTTTGTGGTTCTGGACTTGACAAACTATTTGGTGGTGCAAGGTAGTTTGTGTAGGGCTATAATCCAATGGGGCTTCAAGGATTTGGAATTGAAGCCTCAATGCCTTTATAAGATATGGATCAGAGAGGGATATGTTGAAGTTGGAGAACATAGTAACAATGATTGTCCCTGAGTCCAGTGTGATTTACAAAGTGCCCAAGTTCGCACGTCGGTACTCTTTGAATCTAGTATCAAGAAGATAAGGCGTGCCTTTATCGATTGTCCTTTTCTCCCTTATTATGTCAAGGCAATTCGAATAGCACCAAAATGGATATGGGTAAAGTTATACCTCTTCCACTATTATGGAAAATTATTCGACATCTATAGAGTGAAACTCTAAGATTTCACCGCATCGCGGTATAGTTCCAGTTCGCAACCAAAGATGGCAACGCGATTTCCACTGCCGCGCCGTCATGCAGTTTCCCAATTGTCCAAAATCCAGTGAACTAGAGCGATTATGGCGCATTGCACCAACATGTAAAATTGGGGAATTTTTAGTTTAATTCAAAAGGCTTTTTGGTCTTTTCCCCTATCCCCAACCTCTATAAATACCCGGCTAAGGGATTTTAGCCTCATTTTCTCTTCTTCCAAAAAGAACTAGGGTTTCCAAAAAAAACAAAATCCTTTCTTCTTCTTCAACAAAGATCAAGAAAGATCTAGAGAAATCAAGAAATCTTCCGAAGGCTTTCAAGAAAAGAGTTTCTCCAAGGTATGTAGATGTTGATTCTTGGGCCCCTTTCATCCAAGAAACTCAAGTACCCTTTTCTAAATCTCAAAGATTTTATGTTTATGAGTTTTTAATAATTCATGTGAGTTAAAATTGATGTTTCATGTGTTTTTGAGTTTTGATTCATGTTTGTTTACAAGATTGATGAGCTTTGACCCTTGTATGTGGAATCCATGTGATATTTGTGATGAATCTTCCTTATATTGTTTTCTATGTGATGTGTTCATGACATTTGGGTGTAGAAATGGTTGAATAAGCGGAGCATGTTCCCCATAGGTTTGATAAAAAGCATAGGTGAAGCATAAAGGTCCATTGTAGTATGTTGAAGATGAAACCCCAAATTGTGAGTTAGTTTATAAATGCCTAGTGTTTAAATGCCTAGTGTTTGATAAAATGCCCAAGTGGATGAATTATTCCATGATAGTGGGAAATCACCAAATAAGTATAAACCCGTGCATGTCTAGTGTTTGTTGAAGGACCTTAGTGAACAAGTGGAGATGTGATGGTAGTAAATTCCCCAATTATGTGCTCTTTGATATATGCTAAGCTTTTAATACATGCTAAGTGGTTAGCAAGTAAGTTGAGACAAGATAGTATAAAGTTTTCCCCAAATCATGTGATGTCCAAATATATGTTAATACTGATTTAGGTGTGAAGTACTTAAGGTAAGACCATGTTGAAGGAAGTATAATCTAGTAGCATGTTTCCTTACGCTAGTATATGTTGATGTTTCCTAAATGCTTGACGCGATGCCTTAATGATTACAAAGGTGAAGGTATGTTATGTTTCCTAAATACTTGAAGAAATGTATGTTATGTTTCCTAAATACTTGAAGAGATGCTTTAATGACTGTAATGATGAATGAATGGTTATGATGATGGAGGAATAACTATGCTTTATTTTATGTTATCGAGTCCTGGGGTATTTATACTCGATAACTTAGCTGATGTCTAGAGCCCGTGTCAGTTTCACGGTAATTCCAGTCGGGCCATGATTCTCAGAACTCAATGAACTATAGAACTCTGTATCCTCAGATAATTACAGAACTTAAGAAAGCTCAGTAATCTCAATGATCTATGTAATCTCCGTATCGCTAGTAATCTAGCCTCAGTCCTAAAATCAGCTCAGATCTAATAGTACTCAAGTGTTCAATTCTAATCTCGAAAATGATCAAATAATCTATTCTAGCTCTGTATCGTCAGTCAGATACCATGATTCAATACCATTTTTGTCAGATATGGAACTAAGTGATCTTATCATAGCTCAATCAGATCTTTTGATAAACATGATCAGTATCAGATTCAGTTCAGTTGTGTTTAGTTAAGAATTCAGTCAAAGTCTTTCAGTTGGGAGTAGAAACTAGCACCGAGTGAGGGAAAGGATGACGGCTCCTCTCGTCAGAGAGAGAGAGGCTGGAGTCATTAGTAGTAATCCCTGATGTCCAGAACTGTGTAGCCAGCGCATAATATAGGAGTCACCATCAGGAAAAGGTTGTCACCTCCAGAGAGAGGGTGTTTGACTATTATATTTCCTTAGGTAGACTATCTGGTAAGGGTCATCCATTAGAGAGGATTAACCAGAGAGAGGTTTTTACCCGTGGTACGGTATTGACACCCTTCCAACTGAGGTTATAGGTTGGACCCCACCTGTGGTAGGTCAGGGCAGGTTGGTTAAGTAACTACTTCCCACAGTTTCAATTATAGTTTTAGTTTCAGTATCAATCTTTAGAAATTAGGACTGTCAGATACAATCATCTATTATGACGAGGAACTCAAATAGTTTCATTGATTCATGGACCATCCCATCAGATAGGCTTGGTCTCATATATAGTTATTTGATATCATATTCAGAGATATGCCGTCAGACAGGCTTGATCACAGTCTCAGATTCTATTGAGTATTCTTGTTGTTAGATTTAGATATGATCATTTCCTTACCATTGATAATAGCTTCCTTAATCATCCATTAGAGAGGTTGATCTTTAATCTTGTCTGTCGAGAGCAGTAAGCTCAGAATTTAGTCATCAATGTAAGTACATCTAGTTTCTCAATCATCAGTATCAGATGAGTCAGTATCTTAGTATCTCAGTGTTAGTAGTGAGTTCAGTCTGCAGTAAGGCAGTACCCGAGTTGCAGTCTCTAGAGTTATGATGATTGTGACTATGGTCTGTGCATTCATGTATGTGTTCGCATACAATATATTCATAATTATTCAGTTTAAATATTGTGCATGCATGAGCCCTTGCATTTAGCCTTACCCTATCTAAATACTTAGTATATTCCTGTACTGACGCATTTGCGCTATAGTGTTTTATTTGGCACCATAGGTTCAGAGGCACAGGACCCAGAGTTTCCTCAGCAGTCCAGTCCTAGTCAGTAGCAGTAGTCACAGCAGTAAGTCCTCTTCTTTCAAGGACGAATCTTAGTTTAATATTATGGCATCAGACTTTATTTATATTTTCAATAGATGGATTTAGTTGGGGACATGTCCCATCAACTCCACAGTTCAGAGAGCTTAGAGGTATAGTATCCCAATCGTTTCTTAAGCCTAATTCCTTCTTTTGAGTGGATATGTATGACTTTTAAAGTTATTTATCTATAAAACATGTTGTATTTCTCTAACTTCTACTTTTTTCGTGTAGATCATTGAATAAGCTTTCCATCGATACCAATTTCATTGAAATCCGACATCGGACGAGGGAGTTATGGCCGTTTTACTAAACGGTATCGGATCGCCCAGGTTTGACGGTCGACTTGGAGGACCGTCAGGTCCTGGTGGACCGTCAAGTTCCCCATTAAGCCAAGGCAGTGACTCCTTTTTCAAGCCATTATGCGACGGCCAAGTTGGTGGACCGTCAAGGGTTCGTCAGGTCAAGACAGAATGTCTCATTTCTGGTTCTCGAGTGACGGACGACTTAGTGGTCCGTCAGTTTCCTGACGAACCATCACATCGAGGAAGAACGCTCCAGTTTTGACATTCGAGTGACGGATGATCTGGTGGACGATCAGGAGATTTGACGGACCATCAGATCGACCATCATAGGCCCCGATCAGTGAATTTTAGCTTTTTAAAAAGGGCATTTTGGTTATTTCTGCCCCATATGGTCTTATATAGATATCCTAGTAGAGAATAGCCATTCATTTTTCCACCTTTCTTCTTCTAAGAAACATCTAGAAATTAGGGTTTCTTCCAAAACCTAAAAATTCAATCTTCTTCTAAGAAATTCAAGGATCTTCCATAAATTTCTCCAAGTTGTTCGAGAATTAAGTTCCCCAAGTCAAGGGCATCAAGAATGCTGGTCTAAAAATGTGAGAAAAAAGTTCTAAACAAGTTTCTACATCTCTAAAATTGTAATCCAAGTTATGTGGGGTTTGAACAAGAACACTTCTTTCGTTCTTGTGCCCAAAGATTTAATTTCTACTATTGAAATCCATGATTTTGCAAAGTGGGTTTACACCCAAATTACTTTATTAATGATTTATAATATTTGAGAAAATCAAGATTGATACACATGACTATTTTATCATTTTGTTTCTTAAATTGAGAATTCATTTCATGAGTTATATATTGTCATTATGTATCGATGATTTTTAAGCGATTTAAGTCAAGTATCATGAGTTATGCCTTTCCATGAGAAATTTGACTATTGAATATATATCGATATTTGAGATTGAAAGTCAATAGTGAGTCCTATGATGTTTCTTTGAAGCTTTTGATATTTGAAAATGATTCGAAAAGCAAATGTACTTGATGCTGAGAAAGATTGTGTTGAGTTGAGTCGAGTTAGGAATCCACAAGATGTTTATGATTTATAGATGAGATATAGATTTATGTTTTGGATAGACGCATGAGTTGATATTGATTAAGGTGGATTTCCTAACGTGTTCTGAGCTGAGTCTGGGAGGAGTATTTAGCATCGAGCGGGAAATGTGGTATTTTCCCAAAACTACGTGTCACTATAGGATTGATGTTGATAATTGTGGGCCAGAGGCCGAGTATGAGATTGTGATAATGAGATTGAGGTTGTACTCCCTGGCAAGAGTACAATACCCCCGCCAATGTGGGGTTCTCTCCTTAGGAGGGCAAAATGTTGGACTCCATGCGGCTCACATGGTGTAGTTATGTCGGTTATAAGAAACTCTCATGCCCATAATGATCTAAGTACCATGATATACCGAGTCACTCTAATTCATGATTCAAAGAGTTTGAGTTGAGTTAAATGATTTATGATATTTATGAAGCATATGTTATTACTGATGACATACGGAAATGATGTTTTAGATAATTCAAGCGAAGAGAGTTATTATTGTCAGCATGCTTGATTTTCTTATACATTTATGATATTATTTAAAATATTGCATCCACACCCATATACTCAGTACATTCCCAAGTACTGACTCCCATACTCTTTTGTATTCTATATTTCCTTATGATATAGGTTCAGGTGATTAGTCTCAGCAGCGACAATGATCTTTGAGTACCTTCAGCTACATTTCTACCGTTGGTAAGTCCTCATGGTTCGAGGACCTGTGTCTTTGATTTTGTATTATTAATAGATAGTTGTTTACTTTTAGTTCAGTACGAGTCAGTTGGGGATCTGTCCCAATGGCTCCTCAGTCCTATAAAGTAGAGGCTTTGTCAGACTAGTGTGCCAGCATATACAGAGATTTCAATATTTTGTTTGTACAGAATTATATTACTTCGTATCTCAGTATGTTCATGTCATGATATTTCTTCCCTACTATATGATGATTCATGTCGTAGAGAATTCTAAAGGTGATGACAGGCTTAGAGGGTTAGCTTGAGGCCACGTGTGGCCTTGAGCACCATGTGATGTCTTGGGATAGGTTCTCAGGGTGTTACAAGAGGCTTCTCTGATAGATGTATTAGTATTCAATTTTCAGTTTTGACTATGTATAGATGTGTTGAGCCTTGTGGCCAATTATACAGGTATAGATATCAGAAAAGGGTTAGCTTGTGGAAAAGGTATATACAATTCTCCTCGAAAAAAATAGCCAGCAAAAAATATGCGGACATACATATGGAAAGTTCAAAGAGGCAGAGTAACACTATCATTCCACCTTCAAGGAAATTCTTGCTGTGAATAATGGAATCAAGAAGTTTAACTTTTTCCTTATTCACACTAAATTTCAGATCGAGATGGATATTCAGTCTTTTCACAAGACCTTCTCCAGCTCGTTCATCCATGCAATTTACTTTACCTCTAGAAAATGAACAAGAATATGATACTATATGGACAAGGAATGGTGCCATCACACAAAGTGGTGAGAAGATAAGGTGTTCTAGCGGGATTCCTTATGATGCTGATAAGATGGTCTCGACACATGCTCCTGTCATTCATGATCTAGCTCCTATAATCTCAGCTGATGATCTTGAAATCCAAAGAATAGAAACCCAATATGACAAGACATCATAGGTTCTTTCTGTTCAAAGAGCATCCCAGAATTATGATACAGAAGAACAACTACAGGATAACAAAGTCCTATCAGTTGATCCAACACATATGATGATTGCAAGCTATGAACCAAAGTCTACCACTTTAGATGATCTTTTACAGATCCCTGAAGAGGAATCTCACAATGGCGAATAGGTCTCTCCAAAGAAGTATCTTCTCAAGAATAATGACAAAGCTGCTGACTTGATCAACCTTAATCGAGTTGACCCGTGTTGTTGTTCTAAAGGATAATGAGCTTTTGCAAAAAGATTCAAATCCTTACATAGACTCCCATCCTTCTGAGAAGAATAAGGAAACTTTATTTGGAAATATCATGTCGGATAAATATTCATAATTTATCCAATATGATGGTGATTCGGTCCTCAATCTAGAAGTGCCTCCCCAGCTCTTGAGACGTCAGTCAAGGCATAAAAGGTACATGCAGTTTAGATGGTCCAAAAAGAAGAAACCATCGGACAAAGAACTATTGATCAACAAAGGTGCCAAATCCTCAACGAAGAAAGATCTAGGCAAGAACAAATGCTTCATCTTCCATGCCAAAGGACACTTTGTAAAAAATTATCCCAAATGTAGAAAGGCGAAGATGGTAGCACAACCCTCAAAGAAAACCATGGCTTTTCATGATGCTTTTGGTGATCCTCACCCCGCTGCAGATAACATTCCCAAATCTACTTCTACTATAGAGAAAGAAACATCTGAGGACATCTTCATTAATGGCCAACCACAACCTTTCATTAGTACATAGTCATATGATAATGACCTTTGTGCTAATGAATGTGTTAATGGTAATGAAGATGCTTTGCAGCCATCAATCCAATTGCCTAAGGAGGAATGTCCATCTATGTAATAGAAACACTCCAGTAAACCAACAGTTTCTAAATCAGTCTCCGGTCCAATTAAGCTGACTAGTGATCTAGTCCCAAAAAAGAGGCAAGAACCAACAACAGAGGTAGATTAAACTATTGCTTCAACTCTATCCCAGCCTAAGGACTTTAGAACTTTTAGGACAAAGAAGAATATGGTTGAAAGAGGACAATGCATCATACTGTCAGACTGGACATCCAGATTATTTGAAATCCTTACATACTGGTGGAATACACTTGGGATTGTGGATAAAACCGATTATCTCACATTCCAAGACTTTGCCATCATACTAGAATCCTAATGGAAGCCTTTTGTAGAGATGCGAGCTATACCAGGCAGGCCATCTTCCAGGCCTTGAACAGTCTATACAAGAAAAGATCTGTACTAAAGTAGATTATTGAGAACTACCTAGTTCTTGATCCTCATTACAGTTGGAACTATATTTTTATTTAGTCTAATTACCCCTGTTCAAGTCGTCAGGTGGGATCCCTGCAAAAGTTATTGTTCAGGAGATTTAGACTACCCAGGCCTCCAGACGATGAGACTAAGGTAGTTAAGCAAACCAGGTATTTCAAACAAAGAAGCCTTGCAGACAACAAGAAGAAGAATAATAGTTGCTTCATCTACATAAATCCTATTCACTTCGCAAGAGACTGTCCCTAACTCAAGAAGTCAAAGACTTATCCGCCTCTTTGAAGAAATAGATGATCATGCTAGAATCTATCTCATCAAAAAGGATGACCTTGAATCGGTATTCTCGCTGGAAAAAGAACTGACGGAGGACACTATCTTCTCCATATATTTTTATGAAGTATCAGGAGATATCTATGTTAATGATCTCTACCTGATATCCAGCACCAGAGAAGACAACCAGAAATTGGCCAGTTAATCTCTCATGTTCAACATATCAGGAATATTATCTTCCAGAATAGCATATTGCTCTCTAGATATGTTCAACAAATTTATGGATCCTGCAGACCCATCTATCCTATGAGAAAGCCAGGCTTTCAGCAAGCTTCAAGTATTCAAAAGGCACAACAAATCCATTCTAAAGCCATTCAAAGAAAATCCGAGATATCTCTTCTATTATGTGTTCATTATACTAGCCAATGACTCCCAACAAAAACTCTTATGGTTGTTCTGGTATATTTGTCACCAGTACTATATCATTTGGAGTTTGAGTGTTATGCCTTTTGGCACTATGATCGAATCCAACTAGATTAAAAAAGATTCATATTGTGGTTGAAGCCATTACTATACGAGATTCGATGCTTCAAGAATTCCTATGATGTAACAACCTTTATGTTGTATCATCTGGTAGGAATCACAGGCCATAAAGTCCAAGCTCAGTTGGAAATTTCATTACTCTAGAAATTTTCTGATTTAATGCATTCTCTTTAATATGGATATTATGAAGCATAATGCTTTACTCTCTAGCAAAACAGATGTATTCCAAAGAAATGGAACTATACCGATAATCATTCTCATCAGGATAAAGTCTTAGAAACAACAAAAGAATACCATCCATCGTATGATATCAAAAATGATGTAGCCACGAGCATACGGATGAAGTCTCCCCCACAGAAATGCAAAGATTCATCCAAAAAAAGAGTTACTTCACCAGATTAATAAAGAAAAGCTTGTAAGTCCAAACATGCCTCAGGAAGAAGCACGACATAGATTGGTGGACAGAAGAAGGATACGCGAGCTCATCGCTGCCGGCTACATCCAACACTGCCTAAATGATGATGTCAGATAACATGTGCATGAAGTTACCTTCTCCAGTGGGTCACCCTTCCCAGCAGATTACTCCATCCAGTAGATTACCATTTTCAGTAGTTTACCCTCCTCTCCAAGGAAACCTTGTCAGATAGGTAACCCTCACCAGTGGGTTACCCTTTCCAGTGGGTTACCCTCATCTACAAGAAAACCCTCTTTAGTGGGTTACCCTTTCATATGGGTTTGTCCTAAAGCTGTTGACTTAGCTACTTCAAAGACAAAGAGCTTATTCACCTGCTTTCAAGATGCCTATGGAGCTGCTGATGCACCTGCTTGGAAGCTACTAATTCATCTGCTTTCACATATTGTCACATGCTAACAACATAGTATGTTTTATTTTTATTTGGCCTATCATATATTAGTACGACCCGATGTGAATTAAGATAAGGCTTATCTAGTCATAACAGATAAAACTTATCCCTTACAAAAGGATAAAACTTATCCAGTGATAACAGATAATGCCAATCCCTTAGCTATTAGGATAGGATTGTAATATTTTATTTTATGTTTACTCATAGGTTAGGCTTATTTTGTAAGCTTTCTTCCCCTATAAAAGCAAGCCAAGGCCTTTAGGAAAAGGGCAACATTCTCTCGACTTAGAAAATTCTCTCTACCCAGAGATATTATCATTCTCTCTACCTAAAACCCTCTTGTATAGTTTCTTTATTTTCAATAAAGATATTTGTTGGCTAAACTATCTTGCCCTTTCTTTCTCTCTTCCAAAGGGATGGGTGCTTCGGTCCTTTAGGTTAGAGCTGTGGGGTAAGGAAATACTTTGGTGAGGTACTTGTTGCAACTACAACGTAGAACTCTGTAGGTACTTTCCATGAATACGAAATGAAGTTGGCTTTGTCCACAAAATGTAGATGTCTAAGTCATTTCCATGTATATGAAATTAAATTGTATTAGTCCATGCCATAGTTTTTATAATTGATTCGATAACTGAGAAAGAACATGTAGATCTGAGGTCTTCCTTAGTACTCCTTTTGTTCTACAGACTCTTGAGGGCAACAAGATAGGTAGAGCCACCGTAAGACCCATTTATGTCATATACAGAGCAGTTTTGTACTAAGGAAAAAAATGATTCATGTGCTCTTAGACTGGTAAATCCATGCCGACCCTCTAAGGGTTGCGAAGTATTTGTTACAAAGGAAAACTATTTGGATGTGTAGCTCGGTTTCAAAGTCAAGTCATCTCATTCAAGGTTGTGAAGGCTTCATTGCTAAAGTAAATCTTCCTTATGGATGTGTAGCTCCGTCATAGGAAAGTTGTGGTGTGTAGATTAAAATATTTGATTTTGTATGGCTTGCCACCTATATGGACGTGAATCACCTATCATGTCAGAAAGGTTAGTCTCTGTATCTGTGGTGTCAACAGAAGCTTTGATTTTGTATGGTATGCCATCTACATGGTTGTGAAATCGCCTTTCATATTGGAAAGTTCAGAGTCTGTTGCTAGCCACCTGGTTTCTCTCATCGGCAATCCTTCATGCCCCGCTACCTCCCCGTCTATACTTATTAGAGTCGTAGTTTCATTTCTATTATCAAAGTCAGTGTGTTCCAGTTATTATATTTTGCATCTTGTATATAATCGAGTTCTAGTTTCTTTACTTAGATTTTAGAACAAATATTTGTATGCCTTGTCCTTAGATCTTTAGCACAAATAATTTAGTCTTATTGTCCATAAAAATACAAAAAGATTTTCCATTCTATTTAGTTTTGTTCTTAGAACGTTAGAACAAACGCATTGAGTCATTATAGTCCAAAAAATACACAAATATGTCTTTCTCTATAGCTTCTTCTACTTTGTTCGATTCGTAAAAGTTTCTTCCTCAGCTAGCCATGTGTCCAACCTCTCACAAGATGTTGTCATGTAAATATAACAATCTCTTAGAAGTAGAGGTGCTATAGCCTGAATAAAATATATACTTTACATATATGCCTCTACCTAACCCCTACTCAGCCTTTGTTAAGAAAGCATATAATCCATGAATGCAGACTAATTCTTTGCGTCAGAATAGGCCAGAAGGAGTGAAGCAATACTTTTCTGCCACAACTCTTGGTCAGCATATCCTTACGACTCTAGATGACCATTTCAACACTCTACAGATGCCTAAAAACTTCCAACAAGAGTGGACAAACCATGGTTATACCCATATCCATTTTGGAGCTATTTGTATTGCGTTGACGCATCATGGAAGAAAAGGCTAGCCACTAAATGAATGTCTTTCTCTCCTTGATACGAGATTCCGCAAATACCAACATGTGAATCTAGGTACTCTACATGTTATCCTGGATGCTGGAACATTTGTTGTTACTTTATTTTCAGACCTTTCCATGTCCCTTTCTGATCTAAGCTTAACTGAGGCACTAAAGATCCAAGTCCAAATCCTAGAAACACCAGATGCTAGCACATACCCAACCATACACTACCAATCAGCTTGGCAAGTGGAAAACCACGAGGACACTCTGTCTCTGCTAAGCGAACAAACCTCCTTGTCCTTAGTCATAAATACTACCCAATAAACCATCCATGGTGTGCAAATATCAAAGCAAGTGTCTAGGGAAGAATTGCTCAAAGTCACTCTAGATGCCTGTGTCAATTGTTATAAGAAGTTGAGATTCTATTGTCAGCATCTCCGAACCTTATCTAAATTGACCCCTCGCCAGACATTTTTGCCTATCTGTATGCTCATCCCCACATATATATATCCAAAGAAAGAAAGCTCAAACCCAGTATATGTCTCCCACTTATTCAAAAGACTCGTAGAGATAATGATTGGGTTCAACAGTTCAATCATGAGGGATGCAATGTACACTGGTTCAAATGTCCTTTCACAAGACACTGCTCATGGGTTAACAACTGTAGCTGTGAAGATTATGATGTGACCAGGCCAAACAGTGATGGTGATGAATATAGGGATTCAGGCCATGCCAAGCTCATAGAGGTACTAGAAGAAAGAAGACATGTTATCCAGTCTTCCACATGTCCGCTAGACATCTCATTACTATCCTTCATTGACCAATAAAGAAGGGTAAGGGCATCACTTGAAGAACAAATTACCCTACTGAGATACGGTACCATAAATTCATAAAATATATCAACATATGCCATACTTCCCATATCACCACAAATGCTACACCACCCTTTTTTCACCTTTCCATCGAGCTAATCCACTTTTGAGCTGCTTACTCCAACACAAGAAGATGACAAAGGTCTGACCTTCCCTAATTATTATGGAAAAGGAAATAGGCCATGTTAGACTGACAGCAACCTGAAAGAACACAATGACAAGTCAAAAGGATGAAGGCCCTGCATGATACTGATATAATGAACTCAACGGCTATCGCTCTACCACAAGATGACGTTTTGCTAAGTTAAATGTTATAGTCCCAGAAGGTGACCTACAAATCCCAAATGAAGTGCCATAAAATAAGGACTGGGATTCCATCAAGCATAGTCTCCTTAATGGTGAACATGCATGTCCAAAATACTTTTGGACATATAATCCTCCTGTACCAGAAAAGCCACCCCAGAGATCAATCTGGCATGATCAAGAAATCATACTCCTCAGTAATTCCAGTGTGATCCTATTAAGGAATATCTGAATTCCCCAGATGCCTTTGAATACATTGACCCAAAGGTCGAAGAAGAGCAACGACACCCCGAGTCAGCTGATCCGACCAACATAATGATCTCAAAATATAATACGGATCTTGTCCTTCTCGCAGAAGTTGATGAAGCCACTGGCATGATTCCCACCAGTTATATTGATCTAGATACTAAGCTAGATAGGGCACCCCATCTCTCAAAATATCAGCCAAGTCATAAAAGGTACAGGTAGTACAGGCGAGCTAGAAAGAAAAAATCGTTGGATAAGGAGCTGATGCCCGGCAACAACGCTAAATCCCCCAGAAAGAAAAATCCAGGTAGGCTAAGTGCTTCATCTGCCATAAAAAAGACACTTGGCAAATACGTGTCCTATGTCTAAGAAAGCAAAAAGAAAAGATTAGTCTTCAGAAGAAACGATGGAGATTGATAAGTTCCCAATTGAAGATAAAGTTCTTTATACTAATCTTGATAGCATTCCTAAATCTGTTTGCAACAAAAACATAGGAGTGACCAAGGACATTCAATCTCTCCTTATTGACGGCCAAACTCATCCCCTTATTATTGATGACTACCTAGAGAAGATATCATCACCCATCAGTGAAGGAGAATTTAATCAATTATCAAAACTAATAGAGGAGATCAACATGGTTATCGAAGGAATCAACATGATCTTTGAGCTGGAAACTCCCCATGTCGAACTCAAGATATATCCATTCAGATGGGACAAGCCCCTCCAGGTTATCGCCTTTATAGACACCGATGCAACTGCCTCAATACTAAATCCCGATATCATCCCCGATGATCTATGGGATCCTCACTTTAGAACATTTGGCACAGCAATAAAAGGAGGATTCCTCATAACCAAGTTGATCATGAGGCATCTAGTCATGATCGGATTCTTTCCAGGAATACTCTACCGAACAAAACTACTCGGCTCCAACATACCATGGAAAGATCTGATCATTAGTTTTGATATCTATAGGTAGTTAAAGAACCACCTCCTTATTATAATAGAAGGTATAACCTTCATGGACCAATTCAGTAAATAGGTCACCATGCCGAGGATGTTCCAGATTGTTGATGAGGACCTAGTAAAGAAGATGGAGAATCAGTTGATAGAAGAATCATGTGCTAAATACCACAAAGAGTTCCTCAAGAAGACTATACATCCCCTATATCTCAATCAGGAATTCTTCATCGAACTTTCATTCAAAAAGAGTGAAAATATCAATCCCATAAAGGTAAGTCATTCTTGTATAAATCCTGAACTTCTTCATCTTACAAAAAATGAGTGTACAGAACTTCTAGAGTTTGGGCTCATCGATCCATAAGATTCCTAGTGGGCTTGTGAGGCATTCTATGTCAATAAGCGTGCTAAACAAATAAGGGGAAAACTTTATCTAGTCATAAATTACCAACCCCTGAACCACTTTCTTCTAGATGATAAATTTCCCATTTCGAACAAGCTGACCCTGTTCTTGCACCTAATAAAAGCCACCCTTTTTTCCAAATTTGACCTCAAATTTGGATTATGGAAGCTAGGCAAACACCTAAAAGATAGAGCCAAGACGACCTTCTACATACCCGATCACCACTACCAGTGGAAAGTTATGTTGTTTGGGCTCAAACCTGTCCCTTCACTCTTCCAAAAGGCCATGATTAAAATATTCCAGCCCATCCTCCATACATCACTGGTCTATATCGATGATAAACTGCTCTTCAGCAACACTTTAGATGAACACCTGGACCTCTTCTGTCAGTTTCATAACCTGGTAAAGCAGTATGGAGTTATGTTCTCAGCAAAGAAGATAACCCTAGTAAAGGATGAAATTAATTTTTTGGGGATGCACATTGCCCACGGGTCTTATACTCAAAGACCGCACATATGCCAAGAATTGCTTAAGTTTCCAGATACCAACTTTTCAGCTAAGTAGCTTTAGTAATTTCTTGGTATAATTAATTATTTTAGAGACGTCATCCCTGATGTCTCTACCTATATCTCCCCTCTCACGAAGATGCTCAAGAAAAATGTTCTAGCTTGGAAAAAAGCAGGATAAGGCGATCTGAAAGATATAAGAAATATCCAGCAAAGTCAAGACACTCTATATTGCATCGGATGGAGAAATGATACTGCAGACCAATGCTAGCAATGACTATTGGAGTGCAGTTCTCCTCAAAGTAAAAGATGGCTAGCAAAAAATATGCGGACATACAAGTGGAAAGTTTAAAGAGGTAGGACAATACTATCATTCCACTTTCAAGGAAATTCTTGTTGTAAAGAATGGAATTAAGAAGTTTAACTTCTTCCTTATTCACACTGAATTTCAGATTGAGATGGATATGCGGGCTTTTCCCAAAATGGTCCAGCTGAATCCAAAAATCATCCCAAATTTGCAAATTCTCTAGTAGTCTCAATGGTTTTCTTCTTATAAATACAGAGTGAAGCATATTTAGGGAAAGGAGAACATCTTGGCAGACTTTCTGTCAAGGCCAGAGAAATTCTCTTCCAAACACTTTCTGACGTTAGAGAAGAAGGAAACAACATTAGCCATTAGACTCATGTTACCACTCATCAAACATGGCATCGACTAGTGGATAGAAGAAGGATACATGAGCTCATCGCCACCGGCACCATCCAACATTTTTTGAAATATGACATTAAATGATATGTGTGAGAAGTTACCCTCTCCAGTAAGTTACCTTTCCTAGTAGGTTACCCTCTCCAGTGGGTTACCCTTTCTAGTGGGTTACTTTTTTTCCATGGAAACCCTGTCATACAGGTTACTTTCACCAGTGGGTTACCCTTTCTAGTAGGTTACCCTCATCTCTAAGAAATCCCTCCTTAGTATAGATCCCTTTAATCCATCCATCCTCCGAGAAAGAAGGACCTTCTACGAGCTTCAAGTATTCAAAAAGTATGGCGAATCCATCCTGAAGCCGTTCGAACTGCACCCAAAATACCCTTTCTGCCATATGTATATTGCACTAGCCAATGACTTCCCGCAAGAACTTCTATGGTTATTCTGGTATCTGTGCTATATGCACTATATTCTCATGGAGTTCAAGTGTGATGCCTTAAGGAATTTCGATCTAATCCAGCCAGCTCTAAAGAGATTCATGTTGTAGTTCAAACCATGGGAATATTGGGTTCGACGCTTCAAAGATTCCTATGACGCAATTGTTTTCTTACTACATTTCCCAGTAGGAATAACAGGCCACGACATCCAAGCTCAACTAGAAATTTTAGACCTCTGGAAATTCCCCATGTCTATACTCTCCCTGGAAGATGAATATTCTGAAGCACAACGCTTTATTTTCTATAAAAATAGATGCATTCCAGAATAAATCTGGCAAAGGAATGAAGAAAGTGGCACTAAACCGATGATCATCCCCACTGGGATGAATTTTGACGAGCGACAAAAGAATATCAGCCACAACACAAAATAGTGAGACATAAAGTCACCAACTACATCAAAAGTATAAGGCTAAAAGCTCCCTAATAGGAATGCAAAGTTTCATTATTCAGATGGAGTTACTTCACCAAATCGATGAAAAAAGCTTGGAAGGCCAAGTAAGCCTCAGGCAGAATCACGGGGTCGATTGGTGGATGGAAGAAGGATACGTGAGTTCATCGCTGCCAGTACCATCCAACACTGTCTAAAAGATGACATTAGATGACATATGTAAGAAGTTACCCTCTTCATTAGATTACCCTTTACAGTGGGTTACCCTTTTCTCCAAGGAAACCCTATAAGATGGGTTACCCTCATCTCTAAGGAAATCCTCCTCAGTAGGTTACCCTCTCAGATGGGTTTGTCCTGAAGCTACTGACTCAGATACTTCAAAGACAAGGAGCTTATCAACCTTTTTGCAAGATGCCTGTGAAGTTGCTGATGCAACTATTTGTAAGTTGCTGACTCACCTGCTTGCACATACTATCATATGCCTACAAAATAGTGTGTTTTGTTTTTATTTGGCCCATCACATATCAGTAGGGCCCAGTATGAACAAACATAAGGCTTATCAAGTCATAAGAGATAAAGCCTATCCCTTACTAAAGAATAAGACTTATCCAGTCATAACGGAAATGCCTATCCCGTAGCTGATAGGATAGGATTGTAATATTTTATTTCATGGTTATCCGTAGGTTAGGCTTATCTTGTAATCTTTCTTCTTCTATAAAAGGAAGCATAGGCCTTTACATTAGGGGCAACATTTTCTCTACTTAGAACATTCTCTATACCCAGAGATATTATCATTCTCTCTACCTAAAAATCTCTTGTATAGTTTTCTCTTTTTGAATGAAAATATTTGTTGGCTAAACTCTCTTGCTCTTGCTTTCTCTCTTCCAAAAGGATGGTTACTTTAGTCCTTTAGGTCAGAGCGGTGGGGTATAGAAATATTTTGGCGAGGTACTTCTTACAACTATAACATGGAACTCCGAAGGTACTTTCTATGAATATGAATCGAAGTTGGCTTCATCCACACGACGTAGAGGTCTAAGTCCTTTCCATGTATATGAAACGAAATTGACTTAGTCTATGCTAAAGCTTTTCAAATTGATTCGATATGTGATAAAGAACATGTAGATTTGAGTCTGCCTTAGTACTTTTTTTGTTTCGTAGATACTTGAAGGAAACAGGCCAGGGAAAGCCATCATAAGATATATTTATTTCATATATGGAACAGTCTTGTACTAAGGAGACAAAGAACTCGTGTGTTCTACAACTGGAAAATTCATTCCAACCCTCTAAGGGTTGCAAAGTCTTTGCTACAAAGGCAAACCATTTGGATGTGTAGATCATGTTCCAAAGTCATGCCATTCCATTTAGGGTTGTAAAGGATTTGTTGCGAAAGTAGACCGTCCTTATGAATGTGTTGATAAGTCATAGGAAATCCATGGTATGTTAATTTAAAGCTTTGATTTTGTATGGTTTGCTGCTTATATGGACGTGAATTGCCTATCATGTTGGAAAGGTTAGAATGTGTGTCTTTGGTGTCGATGAAAGCTTTGATTTCGCATGGCGTGCCGCCTACATAGACATGAAACTGCCTTTCATATTGGAAAGTTTAGAGCTATGTTGCTAGCTTTCTGGCTACTATCACCAGTAGTACTCCGTGCCCTACTGCCTCCCCGTCTATAGTTTTATTTCTATTATCATAGTCAGTGTTTTCCAGTATTGTATTCTGTGTTTTGTACATAATTAAGTCATTGTTACTTTCCTTAGATATTTAGAAAAAATATTTTTTGTGTATTGTCCTTAGATCTTTAACACAAATAATCGAGTGTTATAGTCCACAAAAACACAAAAAGAATTTCTATTTCATTAAGTCTTTTCCATAGAGCCTTAGAACAAATACATCGAGTCCATATTATCCAGAAAATACAAAAATATATCTATTTTAGAGTCTGTAAAGTCTTTTTCAAGTGTGTCCTGTCCTAGTAAATCTCTAGCTCGAGTAAATATGTCACCCAGTATTACCAAAACTCTGTCATGCCTATATGAAGTAGATGTGTTACCGCTAGAACAAAAAATATCTTCAACATATCTACCTAATCGAAACCCTTAAATTGCCTTTGCAAAGAAGGCATATAACCCATGGCTACAGATCCGTTCTATGGTTTAGCAAAGACTGAAAGGAGTTAAGGAATATTTTTCTACTACAAAACTAGATCAGCATCCTATTTTTTTTCTTCAGGAGGAATAGTTCATCACTCTACAGATTCTGAAAGATTTTTCATGATAATGGAGGAACCAAGGCTTTACTCATATTCACTTTGGTGCTATTAGGGTTGTGTTGACGTATCATGAAAGAAAAATCCAGCCAGTAGTGGCGCATCTTTCACTTCATGATACCAGATACAACGAATACCAACATATCTACTTGGGAACTTCAAAAATCTCACTGAACACAGGGATAGTCTTTGTCACTATATTTCCCAACTTTAATATGTCCCTCTCTGATCCATATCTGACGGAGGTGTTGAAGATCCAGGTCCAGATTCTCGAAGCTCTGCAAGTCAGAGATGCCATCCAAGCAATTATCCACTACCAAGTAGCTTAGTGAGTTCAAAATCATGCTATTGATCTATCCCATCCAGGTGGTGGTGATGTTTTTTTATTGAACATAGATGCCACTAATGGAACCACTCAGTGTATGCAAATCCCAAGGTAAATCCCCATAGATGAACTTGTGAAAGTACTCCCAGACTCATGGGTCATAAACTACGAGAAGTTGAGAGACCACACCTCTCCAGTCCACGGAGCCAACCTTTGCTAGAAAGGAGTGACAACACTGTCACAATCAGTTTCAACCACTCACACCTAAAATAGCCTCCCAAAACCACCTTCTCAATCCATATGTACCAACCTTCCAATGACCTTCGACTCGTCAGCGACCCAAAATTTCTACATTGGTTCCTAGGCAGTTGTAAGGAAGAGCATGATTGGATACACTACTTTAATCATGACAATTGATATACTGTGTGGAGAAAATCCAGACACTATCCATGGAAGTCAAATTGCACATGCCACATGTGCCAAGGATGCACCTCACCGACTCCATCACACATTAAAATAACCATAACCAAAGATAAATATCCTACAACCAAACTATGCATGATGTATTACTCTAGCACCAGTCGCACTGATGACTTCCTACCAAACAAACCCTTCGAAAAGGATAACAGAGCCATGCCCCAAAGATACCAGCTAAAATGATTATCCTGCCATCTGGAGAGAAGATGCCCCTCAGTGACAGAGAATCAACACTTAATTGGCAATCTGAGAATGCCATATGCCAAAATAGGATATTGTCTAGCATCAACCAAGCTGTAAAGAATGTTTCTCACACTTAGAACAATTTGGCAAGCAGATTTTAAGGAATGAACAAGAGAGCAGAATAGGTACCTACTCAGCATGATAGACTTATCCGACAATTAAAACACAGGCTTCAATCTATGCAGTATGATATATATCCGCCAGGCACTTCTCTATCTCATTTCTTTAAACATAAGCAAAAGGAAATGGCTTCTCTGAAAGAACTAATCCAGCAGCTGCAACATGGTGGGTTTAAACCTCAGAGAACCCATACCTCACTACAAAATCCAACTTTGTTCCCTATGTCGCCACATACATACTCTCCACCAAAGATGAGCCACTTCTTTCTCACTCCTACTTCAAGCTCCCATATGCCTATATCACCAAAATCTCAAGAAAAAAGGAGTTTGACATTGCTAAGCATGCATGGGAAAGAAAAGATGACATCGCTGCTAAGAGAAAGCTGATGAAACTCAGAAGTAGTCCAAGAGAAAAATGGAATCTGACACAGACAAAGGGACCATGATGATCTCGGACCACAAAATCACCTTCCCAGATTATAATTTGATGATCCATAATCCAGAAGTGCCATACGAAGATAAAGAATGGAACTCCTTACTGAAACAGGGCCTTGTTAATCACTGGTGATTGACATCCCATCGAGATCCAGTGCCAATTTAGACCATCTTGTCCCAAATTTTTATGTCTTGAATATCAATGATGATTCAATTTAAGAAGCCATAGCAGTCCTAAATCCAGTAGAAGAATCTCTGAAATACAACAAACAGATATAGAAAGTTAATCCAATTAGTCCTACTTTAAGCGAAGAAGATGCTTCTGATGCACACTCTGATAACATCGGCAATAACTTTCCAACTATTGGATACTTGGAAGACAATATGGAATTTGTCGATTGACGAAAGTACCTCTGCTGATTGCAAACATGTGAGACAGTTTTACATTTTTATCTTTCTTATGTTTTTACTTCTGTCTGTCTTAGCTGTTATCCTTAGATCTGTCCTTAGTTTTTGCTTCCCTATTTTACTGCCAAAGTCCTATAAATATTAGTCATAGTATTTTTATTATTAGAGTCAGCGTTTTCCAGTTATCATATTCTGTGTCTTGTACGTAATCGAGTCGTAGTTACTTTTCTTAAATTTTAGAAAAAATGTTGTTTGAGTCTTGTTCTTAGATTTTAGCAGAAATAATAGTCTTATTGTCCACAAAACTATAAAAAGATTTTTATTTTGATGGGTATTTTCCATAGAACCTTAGAACAAATACATCAAGTCTTCATAGTTTAGAAAATACAAGAATATGTCTAGTCCGTCCAGGTCTCTTTCCAACAAATGCATGTCAACTAATCTTAAAGATGTGTTGTCATGTAAAACTAACTCCCTATATGTAGTACATATGTTGTCCATAGAACACAAACTATCTACTACATACCTACCTCTACCAAATCCCTATTCAACTATTGCTAAGAAGGTATGCAATCTCTGGATAAAGATCCACTCTATGGTCCAAGAAAAGCCAAAAGGAGTTAAGGAATGTGTTGTTGCTACAGTACTTGTCTAGCACCCTATTCTGGTGACTCTAGAGGAACAGTTCATATCACTGCAGATGTCAGAGGATTTTCCATAACAATGGAATAGCTTAGATTTACTCATCTCCATATTAGTGTTGTGCGAAAAGCGTTGACATATCAAGAGAGAAAGGTCGTCCAGTTGTGGCACATCTTTCTCTTCTTGATACCAGATTCAACAGGTACCAACATTCAAATTTAGGAACATCAAAGATTATCCTGGATGATGGTAGAGTCTTTATCACTATGTTCTCCAAATTTAATATACCATTAGATGATTTATATCTAACATGTTGAAGATCCAGGTCCAGATTCTTGATGCTCCACAGGGCAGAAAGGCCAGTCAGGCAACTCTTTACTACCAAATAGCCTATCAAGTTCAGAACCATAATATAAACCTATTTCCTTCAAGTGGCAAGAACTCTTTGTTCTTGAGCATTTATACAACTGATAAAACCATAAAGTGCACTAAGATCATGAGAAACATATTTAGGGATAAACTGCTCAGCATTATCTCAGCCTCATGGGTCACAAAATATGAGGAGTTGAGAGCCTATTCTCAACCTCTTAAGTCCACTAATGACTCAGACCACCACTACCTTAAAAAGCCACGTAGAACCACCTTCTACATCCCCATGTACAACCCAAGTGATGATCTTTTGGATGTAAAGGACCAAAGAGCCAACCTCAGGTTCCTCACTGCTTTATAAAACAACATGATTTGATAAAGCACTTCAATCATGAGGGTTATACTCTGATGTGGTGTAAATGCCCTTTCTCAGGACATTACCCATGGAAGACTGATTATGACTGTAGAATCTGCAAAAGAAGAGATGCAGTGGCTACTTAATCTAAAATCAACCCTCAAATACTTCTAACGCCCCTCTCTACATACAGTCACATAAATTATTACCCAGCAAACCGTCGATCTAGAAAGGATAACCTAACCTAAGCTCTAAAATTTCAATATGTTATCTAATCAAAATATGCTCCAGCTGTCCCCCAAACTACCATATTTATCAGAGCACTCAAAGATAAGTTGTGGAACACCTTTTGGTTAATCCAAAAACTTAGCTACCATTTTTTTGGCTATGCCAACACCTGAAGCCATATATTACTCGGCATCCTCATACTTAGACAGAATAATGATACCTCATGCCCGAGCTAATCATTTCAGAGAGAAAGGTACCCAAGTATAGTTTAACAAAGATATTTATCTCTAGGCTAAATAGCAATAGTTATACCATAATCAGAATTTAATCCTTAGCATAGACATAAGAATTTAGCCACTCATGCTAGTATTCTGTCAAGACTTTGGTTATCCAAAGCTTACCCCACCTTCTTCTAAAAGAAAAAAAAAGAATGTCTAAAGAAAATTATTCTCCTTTAAAAGGAGACAAGGCAAAGAGAGAAAAGAAAGAGGATCCAAGAGAAGATTTAAAAGGAGAAAATCTTCATCCAAGGATGAATGTTGGACTTGTGGAAAAGAGGGTCACAGATCTAACCAATGTCCTCGGAACAAGAAAAGAAGTAGATAAATCTTATAGGAATTGATGAAGAAACTAAACAAAAGTTATGTTCTATCCTCGAAGAAGAAGAATCTGAGTCTGAGGATTCTTCGGAAGAAGGAGAATACAGCGATGAAGAATTCATCAATGTTGTAAATAATTCTGAATCTGAGTCTAAAAATAGTGAAACAGAATGCAACTGTAAATGATCATTTTGCTACTGTGATAGCAAATCTGTAAGCACTCTTTCATAAATTTCTATTGAAACTTTGTTTGCCACCATCGAACATATTAAAGATGATGAAGCAAAATGAAAGTATCTTTTAGAATTAAAAAAGCTTGTCACTCAGCAAAAACATGAGGACAAACCCAAGGTTACCCCTTTCAGCATGAAAGATGTCATGCAGAGGTTTGACATTAGGAGAGAACCCTCTATTAGTGATCTTCAAAAAGAAGTCAAGCTTCTCAAGGAAGATATTAGAGAAGTCAAAGTTAGACTTCACAAAATCGAGATTGATGCCCCAACAGAACAAGTTCTCAAAAGGGTAAATCCACCTGAGGAAGGAACTTCAAGTAGCAAAAACTTTTCTACTGAAGATATAGAAGATAATGACGAGAGGGACCCAGGTATTGATGTTATCTCTCAGGTTAAACATCCTAGTAATCATATTTTGATCAAACTTGTTATTAATGATGATCTAATCCTTAACAAAGTCGCTCTATTTGATAGTGGTGCAGACAGAAACTTCATTGTCAAAGGACTTCTCCCCACTAAATATCTCCAAAAAGAAACTGCAAAAATCTATGGCACTACAGGTGAAAGGATCGGTATTGATTACACCCTACCTAAAGCCCATAATTGTAACAATGGTATTTGCCTTGTTAATGATTTTGTGATTACCAAAGATATTAATGAAGATATCATTTTGGTATTACCTTTTGCAACCCAGTTAAAACCTTATCTAATAGATTTTACTCATATCTGCAGTACTGTTTTAGGGG
Organism: Capsicum annuum; assembly: GCF_002878395.1. Lineage (NCBI taxonomy): Eukaryota > Viridiplantae > Streptophyta > Magnoliopsida > Solanales > Solanaceae > Capsicum > Capsicum annuum. The sequence continues at coordinate 161,533,949 of NC_061121.1, forward strand.
TAGAACTTGCTTTCCCTCTCATGAAAACAATTACTTTAAAAGAAAGTCAATTTCTTCATAAACATACTGCCTTTAGAGTAAATATTTTACAAAATCAAATTAGTTTTCTAAAAAATGATATTAAAAATGCAAAAATTGAGAAAATTTTAAAAAACCCCGAAATGATATCCAAAATTGCTAATCTTCAAAAAAAATTTAAAAAAGAAATTTGCTCAGACTTTCCAAATGCTTTTTGGGAAAGAAAATCACACACTGTTGATTTACCTTACATAGAGGGGTTCAATGAAAAGACCATTTTCACTAAAGCTAGTCCAATTCAAATGAACCATGATTTAATAGAAATTTGTAAAAAGGAAATTGATAACCTTTTAAAAAACAATATTATTCGCCCTTCAACATCTCCCTGGAGCTGTTCAGCTTTTTATGTTAACAATGCTGCGGAGAAAGAGTGGGGCGCTCCCAGACTTGTTATTAATTACAAATCCTTGAATAATGCTTTAAAATGGATTCGTTATCCTATCCCTAATAAGAGGGACCTTTTGAAACGTACCTATAAAGCTAATATTTATAGTAAGTTTGATATGAAGTCAAAATTTTGGCAAATTCAGATTTCTAAAAAAAAGATAAATACAAAACTGCCTTCAATGTCCTATTTGGACAATTCGACTGGAATATTTTGCCTTTCGGGTTAAAGAATGCCCCTTCAGAATTTCAAAATATCATGAATAGCATTTTTAACCACATTAGTCATATATCAATTGTTTATATTGATGATGTTTTAATATTTTTTGAGGACATAGATTCTCATTTTAAACACTTAAACATTTTCTTTAAAATTGTCTAGCACAATGGCCTAGTCGTTAGTGCTAGAAAAATGAAGCTCTTTCAAACAAAAATAAGATTTCTTGGGCATGATTTGTATCAAGGTTCTTATAAACCAATTTGTAGATCCATTGAGTTTGCAGAAAAATTCGTAGATGTCATTATTGACAAGACTCAACTCCAAAGGTTTCTAGGAAGCCTTAATTATATTACAGATTTCATTCCCAAGGTAAGACAAGTCTGTAAACCTCTTTTTGACAGGTTAAAAAAGAATCTTCTTCCTTGGAAGAAAGAACATACTAACACTGTTATAAAGGTAAAAGATATGGTTAAGGATTTACCCTGCCTCGGAATCCCTCATCCTAACTATTTTATGATTGTTGAAACTGATGCCTCTGACATCGGTTATGGGGGAATTCTTAACTAAAGAGAAACTCCTACCTCAGTAAGAAAAATTAGTTCGTTATACTTCTAGAGTCTGGAACTCTGCTCAAAAAAAATTATAGCACTATTAAAAAAGAAATCCTCTCTATTGTTTTGTGTATTTCTAAATTTCAGGATGATTTGATTAACAAAGAGTTCTTGCTTAGAGTGGATTGCAAATCCGCTAAGGATATTCTCCAAAAGGATGTTAAGAATTTGGTTTCTAAATAGATATTTGCTAGATGGCAGGCGCTATTATCTAGTTTTAATTTCCAAATAGAATTTGTAAATGGAGAAAATAACTCTTTTCCAGATTTTCTAACCCGTGAATTTTTGCAGGGAAAACATGAGGCCAATCGGATATAGGCCAAACAAGAACCTTGTCAAGAATAAGGAGGTGGAGAGAAAAAACCCATCCACCAGCCCGTTCAACATCAGGCCATCATGGAATGACCAAAACAAGTTCTTGGTCTTAGGGCAACTTTCACCCATAAATCCTACCCTCACGATAAATCCTTTCCCAGCATTACCAAGCTCCTCTTCCTCAAATCCTATGAAGAAACCCTTCACAAAAGAATCCAAACCATGTTCTCTTTCTCCATTTGGAAAACCAAGATTTTTCATAGCACAAACTAAAGAAAGTTATGCAATGAAAACTCCTGAAAGTTATTCAGAAGTAGTGGCACCTTCAGCCTCTCCAGCCCAAAAGGTTAAAGAAACCTTTACTAATATTTCTCTACAGGTGGCTCCAATTCTACCATTGGATAAGGAGTATGAAAATTATGATATCAAACATCTGGTGCGACCTCTGTATTGTGAACGGAACTATGTGGATTCCGACAACTCCCTCAAAACCAGAAAATATAATGAATTCATTTTAATTGACTCTGGCTCTATTGAAATAGAGAATCAGCTGAAGGATCAACATGACCCCAATAGTATTACTTATACAAAATTTACCATTAAAAATATTATAACTCCTTTTAAATGGAGGGTAGACCATTTACTCACTCCTATAGTCCTTTCCCAGGAATATAGGCCTCAGACTTATAACTGGCATGATTATAAGAATGCATGGTTTAACTTTTTGTACTTACGACCAACTACTCATACTTGGTTTGTAAAGTATAGCCCAGAGCTAGAAAAATCAGTTATCCCAAGATAGTTCTACGAATGGTGGAATTATTTTAGAGGTAACCAGGTGTTTTACCCAAAACATTTTTGGAAAAATTCGGTCAATTTCAAATTGACCAAGGCATTTCCTCTTTACCTGAACACATAAAAATGTGTAAATACTTTTTCCAAAAAAAGGATTTCTTATATTATCAGCTAGACCTTTGCAGTTCATGAATTTGACAGGATCAAATACTTGTCTAAAGAAATTTTCATTCGAGGATGGACTCCTACACCAAAAGAAGCACCAAGAGAGCCTCTGAAATCCTCTCCAATCACTTCAACTAAGAAATCACCATCAAAGAGTGATTTAAAAAAGAGACTCCAAAAAGCTCTCTCTGAATTAATGATAATCCTAATGAAGAGGCCATCATGAAATTGTTGGATAAAGCTTCATCATCCCAAAGTGAAGACAATGGAGATATGCTAAAACCACATGGTTTAACATAATCTTATCAGGATCCATTGTATGATTAATACTAATTGTGGTTATTAAAAACTGAAATAATTAGTCTCTTAGATAGAGACTCAAAGAGTCAGAATTATTGATAGGGTAAGAATAGAGACTCAAAGAGTCAGAATTATTCTTGATTAAACATATAATGGGACCAGTAAGACCCATAATCTACTTTCGAAGTGGCCGACACTCGTGACATAAAAGGACAACTTGCTTTAAAGACTTTAATCAAAAGCAAGGGACCCATCTTCAGACAAAGGGATAAGAAAATCTGAGGCTTCCAATAAGATTAAAGAAAGAAGACTTTCATTATTTGGATTTCCCCCTTTGAAGTCTATAAAAGGCTCTTGATTAATCCTCGTAAGGCATCAGTAAATTTTTCATTCAAAAAATTTTCTCTTAGTCTTACTGCTTTGTAATCTTTTCTTAGAATCTCTGGTGAAGAATCATTTAGTGTAATCAGCATGGAGATCATGTGCTCATCATCATCATCAATACAATACTTTGAACTCTTGAAGAGTAATATTTCTGTGCTAATTATTTTTTTTTTAGCTTCTTTGATCCGATCTTGTACTAATGAGATAAAGGATTCATGTGTTCTAAGACTGGAAAAGTTGTATCGACCCTCTAAGGGTTGCGAAGTCTTTGTTACAAAGGAAAATCATTAGGATGTGTAGCTAATTTTCCAAATTTATTCTATTCCGTTTAGGGTTGTGAAGGCTTTGTTGCTAAAGCAGACCGTCCTTATGGATGTGTAGCTCCACCATAGGAAAGTTGTGGTGTATAGATTACAAGCTTTGATTTCTCATGGCTTACTTCCTATATGGATTTGAATTGCTTGTCATGTTGGAAAGGTTAGTCACTATGTCTGTGGTGTTGATGAAAGCTTTGATTTCGTATGGCGTGCCGCCTACATGGTCGTGAAATCGCCTTTCATGTTGGAATGTTTGGAGTTTTTTGCCAAATGCCTAGATGCTCTTATCAACAGTCCTCTGTGCCTCACTACCTTCTCATCTATTTTATGTCAGAGCCATCCCCACTCCCAGGAAGGGAGGATGCAGGAGTTTGCATCCCCTTTTGCTAATTGAAAACACGTGAGACAGCTTTACAACTTTTATCTTTCTTTTGATTTTACTTTTTTCTGTGTTTGGTGTTATCCTTAGATCTGTCCTTAGTTTTCACTTCCCAGTCTTACTACTAATTCCTTTGCATATTTGAGTCATAGTTTCATTTCATTTATCAGAGTCAGTATTTTCCAATCACCATATTTTGCGTCTTGTACATAATCAAGTCGTAGTTTCTTTTCCTTAGATTTTTAGAACAAATATTTTTTTTGTCTTGTCCGTAGATTCTTAGCACAAATATATAGAGTAAGTCCACAAAAACACAAAAAGATTATCATTTTATTGAGTCTTTTCATAGAACTTTAGAACAAATACATTGAATCTTTATAGTCCAGAAAATACAAAAATATGTCTCGTCCGTCCAGGTCTCTTGCCAACAAATGCATGTCAACTAATCTTAAAGATGTGTTGTCTTGTAAAACTGACTCCCTATATGTAGTACGTATGTTTTCCACAGAACACCAACTATTTACGACATATCCCCTCTACCAAATCCCTATTCAGAAATTCCTAAGAAGATATGTAATCCCTGGATAAAGATCCACTCTATGGTCCAAGAAAAGCCAAAAGGAGTTAAGAAATATGTTACTGCTACACCACTTATCTAGCACCCTATTTTCGTGACTCCAGAAGAACAGTTCATATCACTGCAGATGCTAGAGGATTTTTTACAACAATGGAAAAGCCTTAGATTACCCATCTCCATATTGGTGCTATGCAAATTGCGCTAACATATCAAGAAACAAAAGGTCAGCCAGTTATGGCGCATCTTTCTCTTCTTATTACCAGATTCAATAGAGACCAACATGCTAATTTGGGTGTATTAGAGATTATTCTGGATGATGGTATAGTCTTTGTCACCATGTTTCCCAACTTCAACATACCATTAGTTGATCCACATTTAATGAAGGCGTTGAAGATCCAGGTCCAGATTCTCGATGCTCCATGGGGTAGAGTCGTCAGTCAGATAACTCTTCACTGCCAAATAACCTGGCAAGTTCAGAACCACAACCTAAACATATTTTCTCCAAGTGACAAGATCTCTCTGTTCTTGACCATTGATACAATTGATAGAACCATAGAGTTCACCAAGATCCCAAGAAACATATCTAGGGATGAGATAATTAGCATTATACCACCTCATGGGTCATAATATAGGAGAAATTGAGAGCCCATCCTCAACCTCTCAATTCCACTGATGATTCTGACCACCTCTACCTCAAAAAGCTACCTAGAACCACCTTTTACATCCCCATATACAACCCAAGTAATGATTGTCTCGAAGTAAAGGACCTAAGAACTATCCTCAGGTTCCTCACTGGCTTTATAAAACAACATGATTAGATAAAGAACTTCAATCATGAGGGTCGTAATCTGATATGGCATAAATTCCCTTTCTTAGGATATTACCCATGGAAGACTAACTGTGACTATAGAATCTGCTAAAGAATAGATGCAGCGGCTACTCAATTTGAAATCAACACTCAGATGCTTCTGACGCCCCTCTCTATATCAAGTCACATAAATGCTTACCCATTAAACCACCAATTTGAAAAAGATAACCTAACACGAGCTTCAAAGTTACCATATATTATCCAATTAAAAAGTGCTTTAGCTGTCCCCAAACTGCCATACTTATCAGAGCACTCAAAGATAAGTTGTGGACCATCCGGTCTGAATAATGTCCGCTAGGAACTCCATATCTATATTTCCTTGTCCAACAACATAACACTACAAAAGAAATACGATTGTGCCTTACTGCAGAAGGCCAAAGTATCTATAGTATTTCCTCATAGATATTCTCCACAAGAGTTTGGCCAACCTTCTCCACCTCGTTCATCCTTGCAATTCACTTAAGCTTCAAAAGATGAACAAGAGTCTAATACTATGTGGACAGGGAAAGATACCATGAGATAAAGGGCAAAAAGATAAGGTGTTCTAGTCTGGTTGCCTATGATGCTGATAAGATGGTCTCAACACATGCTTTTGTTATCCGTGATCCTGCTCCTGTAGTCTTAGTTGATGATCTTAAGATTCAAAGAACAGAAACCCAATATGACTAGCCACCAGAAGTTCCTTCTATTTTGAGAGCATCTCAAAATTATGATCCAGAAGAACAACTGTAGGACAATAAAGACCTGTCAATTAATCCAACACATATGATGATCACAAGATGTGAACCAGATTCCACCACCACCACTTTAGTTAATCTCTCGCAGATCCCTGATGAGGGATCCCACAATGGTGAATAGGTCTCTCTGAAGTAGTGTATTCTCAAGAATAATGGCAAGGTTGCTGACTTGATCAACCTTAATCAAGATGACCCCAGTTTTGTTGTTCCAAAGGATGATGAGCTTATGCAAAAAGATTCATCGCTTCACACAGACTTCTATCCTTTTGAGAAGTATAAGGAAACTTTATTCGGCAACATCATATCAGATAAATGTTCTGAATCTATCCACTCTTATATGAGGTGGACACTATTTCCCCATTTACTTTTAGGGGAAGCAAAAAGGTGGTTGAATACGGAGGCAACTAATCAATTACTTCATGGGATAACTTAGCCAAAAATTTCCTCATTAGATTCTTTCCATCAGGAAAGACTGTGAGACTTTGCAGTGGATAAAGGGATTTAAAAAAAAACTAATGAAAACCTCTATCATTCTTGGGAGCAGTTCAAGCCTCTTCTTTGGGAGTTTCAACACCGCCAGTAATCTATGAGGTACTTGCTCATACTTTTGTAAAAGCTCTTGATCACAATACGAAGGTTTTGCTAGATTCAGCCGCAGGTATTCAAGCGCTAGAGTTGACTTATGATGAGCTGTATATATTACTAAACCGCATAGCACAAGAAAATCCAGAGTGGCATTCATATTTTAGAAGTGCTATGAAAAAATTGTGGGAGTATTAGAGGTGGACCAATTCACAGCCTTATCAGCACAAGTTTTTGCATTACAAAATTTGATCAATATTTATTTTAGTGGCATAAATTTGGGAGCAACACAACCTGCATCTACCATCAATGTTATCCAACAAGCTGCAGGTTGGTGTGAAGTATGCAGAAATAGTGGTCATACAGCTACTATGTGTGCTTCAAATCCAGAATCTGCAATCTATATAAGCAATGCTCAAAGGCCTAATTATGGTAATGCCTACACCATGAAGTGGAAAACTCAGCCACCAAATTAATAATGGAATGACCACAACCACAGGCCCAATCAAATCAGTCAATGAGCAATATGGAAGAAATGCTGAAACAAATCTTAGATAGTTAAGCACAATTAGTTATGGATCTGAAAAGTCAAAAGGTAGATTTACAGAATCAGCAAGCGGCCATAAAAAGCTTAGAGTTGTAGGTGGGTCAATTATCATAGGTACTGAATACAAGAACATAAGGTGGGATGCCAACAGATACAAAAAATCCAAAGCAAGTTATGGCAATCAGCTTAAAAAGTGGTAAAGAGCTTCAAGAAGAACCTCCAAAGGCAACAAAGGAGGTTAATGCTGATATGGTGACCAAATAAGTTCTCGAAAAAGTTGCTGAAAATTTAAGGAAGTCTGAGTACCTGAGACCAAAGGTTGTTGAACCAGAAGTGAAGAAGGCACTGTCATTACCCTTTCCTCAAAGGCAAATAAAAACAAAGAAAGATGCGCTGTTCAAAAAGTTCATTGATACATTCAAAGAGCTTTATATTAACTTACCTTTACTAGATATTTTGCAGAGTATGCCTAAGTATGCAAAGTACTTGAGGGATATGGTGGTGAAGAAGGTGAAATTGAAAGATATAGGAACAATAATACTCACTGAAGAGTGTAGTGCGGTAATTACACAAAAAATCCCCAAGAAATTAAAAGATCATGGGAAGTTTGCCATTTTTATTCAAATTGGGAGTAAAGCGGTTCATGCACTGAGTGACTTAGGGGCAAGCATAAATTTAATGCCCCTATCGCTGTTTAAAATATTAGGCTTGGGAGAACCGAGATCGACCATCGTGGTGTTGCAGCTGGCAGATGAGACGTTTACACATCCACATGGAACAATTGAGGATGTCCTCATTAAGGTTGGTAAATTCATTATACCTGTTGATTTTATTGTTCTTGATTTTAAGGTAGATAAACAGGTACCAATCATCTTAGGGCATCCATTATTAGCAACTGGAGGGTCCTTGATTGATGTTAGAGAAGCCACACTCAAAATGAGGGTAGATGATGAAGAGATGGTATTTGATGTTTACAAAATACCCATTGTAAAACCCCAAATTAAAGATTTATATGTGATCAATGTTATTGAAAAAGAAAAGTGTGGGGTGGTTAATCCACCAAAGACCTCTTCAGATTACCTCATTGAGTGGCCTAAGTCGAAGCCACTGTTTACCAACATGATAAAGGTTGAAGTAAAGAAAGATGTTGACCTTAAGAGTGCAAACTCAAGAGGTCAGAAATGAATAAGAAAGTGGCTCCCAAAATGGAGTAAGAGGGTGAAGGATTATGGTTGACACTAAATCAGGCGCTGTTTGAGAGGTAACCCAAGTTAATTTGGTATGATCTCTTTTCAGTTTTTAGTTTTTATTTCACGTATTTTATCATTTTTGGTTGACTCACAGGTTAATGGGAAGTCTGAGTACCATAAACTTGAGCTTTAAGCATAGCAAAGAATGAGTGTGGGGTCCCATGAATCTCCTTTATGAAAAAGATGCTACTAGCTAGGTTTAGGGGCCTCAGGGAGTATTTCTAAAAATATTGCCATGATTGTGAAAAAAGAGAAAAATTGATTTTGTGGTAGTAAACTATACGTTCACCAAATATTTGTGAAAATGCTTAAAAGAGATGGGGCAAAAACAAGAGGTATGGATGAATGAATAAGTGTAATTTGGTTGTTGGAGAGTGATTTTAAATATATAATGTAGTGTTTTAAAGTGCTTAGAGAGGTTAGTCACTATTCCCAAATAGTTTCTACCCATCCCTTAGCCTACACTACGACCCGAAAAAAGACCTAATTGATCCTATACTAGACATTCTAATATTAGTAGAGCATTAAACTAAGGGAACGCTTATGGTTCATTGTGTGTAATTTATGAATTCTTTCTGAGAGTGAGCGTAATTCGATTCTTGTACCCATTATATTATAAATTGTATTATTGTAAGTAATTATGGGTAACTCTCTTGGTGTAAGGGCACATGTTTGATGAATATGGGTGATTTGTATGATGTTCTTGATTGAATTATTAGAAGGAGTTTTCCAACTAGGTGAGTCAATTCTTGAGGCTATGATGCTTTTGAGTACTGTTCATAAGATATAAATTGTGCAATAACATGTTATGTGTAGAAACTTGCATTCTGCTATCCAGAGTATCTTTGTGTTAGTAGTAGTGTAGCGTCACCTCAAATTTTTATGCTTAGAGTAAAGATTTGTTCGAGGACGAACAAGAGTTCAAGTGTGGGGTGATGATCTGAGGTGGTTTTATACACTTCGATATCATTATTCTAACTTATTTTGCCTTGTTTTGAGAGAATTTCATGTGTTTAACGTGTTCATATTGAGATAAATAAGCATATGAGTTTCTAAGGACGTGATTACAATGTTCAAAGTATTTTTCAAACAAGTTTGTATTTAATTGAGTCATTTAGAGTTCAACCCGGAAAACTAGTTTTACTAGCTTGAGTTAGGTGTCTATCTAGTTGGTCTCCGTGGATTCTAATGTGTTTAATTTATTCCAAATATTTTAAATATGTAATTATGAGTGGAATAACTTGTTTTTAATGTGAAAAGTTTAATTTGATTAAGTCAAGAGGCGGAATAATAAGTGGAAGATCATTGCGAATTAGCCGAGTCTTCGCATGGGTTTTGATTCATCATCATGGATATTGTGTTGTTATGATCTTTAATTCGTGCTGTGTGATTATGTAGGAAGCTTTGTGAGATGATACGGTGATATAATTATGGTATAAAGGATGGAAATCCACGAAAAATACACCATGATACAAGGGATGAAAGATGGGACGATAAAGACTTAACCAAAATTTTGGACGGAATTTTCAGTGTGTGATCGCTATGAGCATGCGTCACACCTCCATTTCAGTGATCCCTTGACTTAAAAATTATTTTAAGATGCAATTCCAGTAGAGGCGTGCGATATGCGCGTGACACGCGCTATATGGCGTTGTTACAATGCATGCGATGCATACTGCATTTCACTAGTCCACTTTGAAAAAGAAATCTCCTTATACGGATGGAGATTAATCCCACCAATAGAAATATACATTGCACACTTAACAAAGGAGACTAGTGGGCAGATCTTTGACCCACGTGATATGACCTAATTCCTCCATAAATATATATATTATATTATATTATATATATGGACAACATTGGAGAATTCGTTGGTGTGGTCAATTCGGTGGACATTTTTGACACCTGGAGATAGAGGGACAAAAATTGTGAGTACTACATGCATTAATTAGGTTTTTAATTTTTAATTTACCTTTTAATTTTTCATATCATGTATTCAATTATTTAGATCGTAATTATAAATATTAGTGGCTAAAAACCTTCTTTTCAAGGTTGAAGCCAAGAACATGATTACTATTATTTTGGATTAAATTCGATTAATTTTGTATCATATTTGGTTGTTTGTTTATTCTTGTTTTAATTATTTTATGGATTGATCACCCGTAAAATACATATATTGTCGACTTTTTGATCTAGGGAGAGGGAATAGGGAGATAGAACATGGGAATAAACAAAGTTTGGATTTTTATTCTTTTATAAAATAAAGATTTAAACTTAGCGTCTAGGACAGGGATGTACTTAGATGCCTTACTTGATTCAGACGTAGGATGATAGCTTTATTTAACTTAATTGAATTATTACATTCCCGCTTAATGATGTAGTTGTAATATCCATATTAGGAAAAAGATTAGAGGTTGGGGAACCATGATCATGCAATTAACCCTACGAATCAACAACCACGATAAGCAAGTTAACGAATGAAATTCAATAACATAGTATGATTGTTCAGAGCCCTTTAACCCTGGATTTTCTCATATGATTATCTCAAGTACTTTAATTTATGCATTATTATGTTAGTTTTAATTTATAAAATTTCAAATTCTCTTTTTGGTTACATTTGCATCAAATTAATCTCATAAGCTAAACTAGAATTGAATCGTTGTTAAATCAAGTCTCTGTGGGATCAATATTCAGCTTCTTGAAGGACACTATATTACATGATAAGACCACATACACGTGTATGTGTGCTTGGGCACTGTCATGTTGATGGAAGCTTTGATTTCGTATGGCTTGCAGCCTACATGTTCGTGAAATTGCCTTTCATGTTGGAAAGACCGGAGTCTGTTGCTATCCGTCTGGCTGCTCTTGCCAGTAGTCCTCCGTGCCCCGCTACCTCCCCATCTATTTGGCAACGACTTATTTAGAATTACCTTGAGGGCAAAAACAAAAATTTTAAAGTAACTATTAAGCACACAACTAATGAGCAAACCATTGATAAATACTAACTTTTATAGACCGTAACATTCCGAATAGTTAGAATTACTAAGTCCAACACCCAAAAATGAACACATCCAATAGAATAAAGCAAAGTACAAGGAATGAGAACGAGATACAAGATACCACCACCCCACACTTAAAAAGAAGCACTGTCCCAGTGCTTACAAATAAGTCCAAATAATAAGGTGGCATTTAACTCCCTGGTCAGGCCTCGTCCATGTCATCATCATTTCCATTATTATCTTGACCATGTTCCTCATCTCCCATATCAGGATATTCTTCCCACTCTTACTCAATAATTGTATGTCACAACTGCCTCTCCTCATCAGTGGGTACGTCATAATTAATAGGCTCAATAAAGTCTGTACCTATCTGTAGTAAAGTCCTAGCATGTTGACCAAGATGGAAATCCAACTCAACCCCTCGAATCTTCTCATTTGTAGCTGGTCTCTCCCTTACTCATAATTGCAATATCTGTATCTTATACATCCTAGCTGTAATCTCATCATTCTAAGCCTGACACTCGGGCATAGTGAGTATTGACCCATGAGCCACAGCTATACTCCTAAATCTCATCAGATCAATAGGGTATGTATTAACAACAGACTTGTAATTCGAGTCTTTTTTCTCAACCCTGTACTTTCCTAAGAATCTAGTAAGCAGTCTACCAAACCCATATTGGCGTCCCTCATGGTATCGCTTCTTTTTTATCGCAAAAAAAATGACAACACCTATATTGATATCAATGTCATCACGCATAAGAGCATAAATTAAATATACCCTATCACGTGTGATGTCAGTCATATGCTTGCCCTAAATAAGGCAATGGTAGACAATCTTCCCCTACAAATGTGCCTCCCTGTTCAATTGAGCATAAGGAAAAGTTGAAAGAAGGCCAGTTCCTCATTTACTTGTCCATCTAGCAACAAATGTAGTTCCATAAAATAAGTGTCAGAGGTGGGCATACGGAGGGGTAATATTCAGTTGCCTCAGTTAGAGGCGTATAGAGGCTTATCTTGTAACCTTTCTTCTCCTATAAAAGGAAGCCTAGGTCGTTAGGTTAAAGGAAACATTCTCTCTATGGAGAACATTCTCTCTACCCAGAGAGATTATCATTCTCTCTACCTAAAAACCTCTTGTATATTTTTCTTTCAATGAAAATATTTGTTGGCTAAACTCTCTTGCTTTTAATTTCTCTCTTCCAAAGGGATGGGTGCTTCGGTCCTTTCAGTCAAAGCGATAGGGTAAGGAAATACTTCAGTGAGCTACTTGTTGTGACTACGACATGAAACTCCGAAGGTATACTTTACATGAATATGAATAAAGTTGGCTTCATCCACGTGACTTAGATGTCTAAGTCCTTTCCATGTATATGAAACGAAATTAGCTTAGTCTATGCCATGGCTTTCCAAATTGATTCGATATCTAAGAAAGAACATATAAATCTGAGTTCTGCCTTAGTACTCCTTTTGTTTCACAGACGTTTGAGGGAAACATGCCAGGGATATCCATCGTAAGACCCGTTTATGTCATATATGGAATAGTCTTGTACTAAGGAGACAAAGGATTCATACGTTCTAAGACTGGAAAAGTCATGTCGACCCTCTAAGGGTTGTGAATTCTTTGTTACAAAGGCAAACCGTCCAGATGTGTAGCTCATGTTCCAAAGTCATATCATCCTATTTTGGGTTGTGAAGGCTTTGTTGCTAAAGCAAACCGTTCTTATGGATGTGTATCTTAGTCATAGAAAAGTTGTGGTGTGTTGATTAAAAGCTTTGATTTTGTATGGCTTGCCGCCTATATGGATGTGAATCGCCTGTCAAGTTAGAAAGGCTAGTCTCTATGCCTATGGTGTTAATGAAAGTTTTGATTTTGTATGGCGTGCCGCCTACATGGCCATGAAACTACCTTTTATGTTGGAAAGTTTGGAGTATGTTGCTAGCCGCCTGTTTGCTCTCACCGGAAGTTCTCCATACCCTGCTGCCTCCCCATCTATTTGGCAACTATCTACTATAACTTATTTAGAATTGTCTTGAAGGACAAAACAAAAATTTTAAAGTAACTATTAAGCACACAACTAATGAACAAACCATTACTAAATCTAACTATTACAGACCATAACATTCCAAATAGTTAGAATTACTAAGTCCACCACCCAAAAAGGAACACATCCAACAGAATAAAGTTATCCAAGAGAATAAAACAAAGTACAAGGAATGAGAATGAGATATGAAATACCACCACCCCACACTTAAAAGGAAGTACTATCCCAGTTCTTACAAATAAGGCCAAATAATGAGGTGGCATTTAACTACCTGGTCAGGCCTCATCTATTTCATCTTATCTACATCATTATATTGACCATATTCCTCAGCTCCTATATCAGGATGTTCTTCCCCATCTGACTCAATGTCTGAATCTCACAACTGTCTCTCCTCATCAGTAGGCACGTCATCCTTAATAGGCTCAACAAAGTCTAGACCTATCCACAATAAAGTCCTGGTATGGTGACCAAGAGGGAAATCCAACTCAATCGCTCAAATTTCGTTCATTCGTAGCTGGTCTCTCCCTTACTCGCAGTTGTAACATCTGCATCTCATACATCTAAGCTATAATCTCATCATTCTGAACCTGACATTCGGGCATAGTGAGTATTGGCATATGAGCCATAGCTAAACTCCTAACTCTTAGCATATCAATAGGGTGCGTATCTACAACATCTTGTAATCCAGGTCTTTGTTCTCAACCCTGTTCTTTCTTAAGAATCTGGTAAGAAGTCCACCAAACCCATATCAGCGTCCCTCATGGTATCACGCCTTTTTATCATAGAAAAATGACAACACCTATATTGATATCAATGTCATTATGCATAAGAGCATAAATTAAACATATCCTGGCACATGTGATGTCAGTCATATGTTTGCCCTGAATAAGGCAATGGTAGACAATCTTCCCCTATATACGTGTCTCCCTGTTCATTTGAGCATAAGGAAAAGTCAAATAAAGGCTCGTGCCTCATTTTCGTGTCCATCTAGCAAAAGATGTGATTCCACATAATAGGTGTAAGAGGTGGATGCATGGAGAGGTAATATTCAGTTGCCTCAATGGCTCCGCATCAGCCTTGGGAACATCTAACAATTCATTGAAGTCCTTGGCTATATAGGTGACCACTTGCTCATGAATCTTCACCTTATAGTATGGGTCCCAAGGGTCACAGTAAGAATAAAAATCCTTAATGAGGCATAGATTACACTCCGTGGATTGCTCGAACACAAAGGTCATATGCAATTGTTCCAACCGGTGAACCATGCTTGGATACTTGCATTGTAAGATTTCCCTGTTAAGATACATTTTTGGGATGTACTTGGTTTCAATGTGTTTTGAGTACCATTTCTTTCCAACTTTAGTGACCCACCTATATCCATATCTCCGTACCTGACCATGAGGAACTGCCGAAGCTCTTGGTACCCTGCCAGACTACCTGTTTCTTTTCTTTGAGGGCTCAGATGGACCAGCCTTATATTTTCCTTTATGTTAGTAACGATCCATAATACCTAAATGTAATTAAAGGAGGGAAAGGGTTTTGATGTTCTAATCTTTTATTTAAAAAGAGGAGTTTAAGGAAATAGGGTGGCACACTAGGGTTTCAGTGGGAAATAATTTGGGGGTATTTATAAAGGGGGTATAATTAAATAGGGTCGATCGGTTTAAACCCGACATTCTAATTAAATTTTCCTAAAAAAATTACTCTCACCGCGATGCGGGGCTAGTTTTCCGTGTCTAGCTCTACGACGCTGCCTAATCGCGGTGACTTACTGAAAATCCCATATTCTATTATTTAGCCTCACCGCGATGTGGAGCTAGTTTTCTGCGTCTAGCTCTGTGACACAGCCTAATCGCGGTAAGCCACTGGAAATCCCCTTTTTGGTGCATTCTATCCCCCTTTTTCGTACCTTTTTATCCCTCACTTGTATGCTTCTTTTACAAACCTGATTGCTTCTCTTTGGTGAAATTCACTTGCTTTTAATTCTCAGCATTTTGCCTCAAAGTCTCTCATTCCTACACACTAAACAAAAACAACAAAATAACGTAAGAAAAAGTGGGTTGCCTCCCACTCAGAGCCTTAGTTTTGGTCGTGGCAATCTTTTTGTATTTTAGCTTTCTTTTCTATATATTTTTCCCTTTATTTTTCTTTCAAGAACTAAAAAACAAACTAAACTATTACATTACATTTGTGGGTTTCCACCCATACAGATCCTTAGTTAATGTTATGGCACGACCCAACTCAATTCATTCATCTGTAAAGGTGATGGACGTCTTATGCTGATCCCCATGATCTTCCTAATAATGCTTCACTCTCTGTCCCTTCACCATGAATTTTTTAGTCTTCTCCTTGTTACACAGCTCAACAGCTCCATGATACATCATTCTCACAACTTTAAACAGCCTAGACCACTTGGACCTTAGCTTACCTGGAAACAACTTCAATCTTGAATTGAATAGCAAAACAAGTTGTCCAGGTTCAAAACCTCTATTTAGAATATGCTTATCATGCCATTTCTTAGTATTTTCTTTGTAAAATTTAGCATTTTCATAACTATGGAGACAAAACTCATCGAGTTCATTCAGTTTAATCAATCTCTTCTCACCAGCAACCTTCGTATCGAGATTCAGTTTCTTTACTAGCCAATAAGCTTGATGCTCAAGCTCCACAGGCAAGTGGCATACTTTACCATATACCAAGCAATAAAAAGAGGTGCCAATGGGTGTTTTATAGGCTGTCCTATACACCCATAGTACATCATCCATCTTTTCTGACCAATCCCTACGCTGACCATTAACTGTCTTCTACAATATCCGCTTGATCTCCCGATTAGATACATTTACTTGGCCACCTTATGCCTAACACCATATTTAGCCAACAGATTTTTAAACCAAGTGTTAAAAAAATGTGTACCTCCATCACTAATAATAGCTCTAGGTGTGCCAAAATGAGAGAAGATATGCTTTTTCACAAACTTTACCATAACTCTCGCATCATTCATGGGGAATATACAAATTGCCATAAGATGGTGGAAATGGTCCCATAAAATCTATCCCTCAAACATAAAATACCTCAACCTCAAGAATACCTCAACCTCCATCACTAATAATAGCTCTAGGTGTGCCAAAATAAGAGAAGATATGCTTTTTCACAAACTTTACCACAACTCTTGCATTATTCGTGGGGAATATACAAATTGCCAAAAGATGGTGGAAATGGTCCCATAAAATCTATCCTCCAAACATCAAATACCTCAACCTCAAAAATATTGTTCAGGGGCATCTTATGGAGCCTTGATATTGTACCTAATCATTGACATTAATAACACTCTCTTACAAATGCAACCGCACCTTTGAATAATGTTGGCCAAAACAAGACTGATTATAACACCTTTCTAGATGTTCTATTACCTCCATAATGGCCTCCATAAAGAGATGAATGACACTTTTATAGTGCTTTTTTTGATTCATCTTCGGACACACATTAGCGCACAATCACATCATCACCCTATTTGAAAAGATAGGGCTCATCCCATATGTATGCACGAGAATCATATAATAGTTTCTTCCTCTGTTGGCTAGTAGCTTCGAGAGGGTAAAACCCATACACTAACAAATTTACAATGCCTGCATACTAAGAAATCTCACACACATCGAGCACCAATAATTTCTCATCTGGAAACTCATCCTGGATACAAAGTGTATCATCAGTAATGTGATCACGATTCTCTAGCCTCGATAGATAATCCGACACTTAATTTTCAGCTTCTTTTCTATCACGCACTTCTAGATCATATTCTTGGAGTAATAGAATCCACCTGATCAACCGTAACTTTGTATCTTTTTTGTTGAATAGATAGTTGATGGCAGCATGGGCTATGTGAACAATTACCTTAGTGCCCACCAAGTATGATCTAAATTTAACAAACGCACTGACGAGTGCTAGCACCTCTTTTTCTGTGACTGTGTAATTCATCTGGACATTATTTAAGACTCTACTTTCATAATAAATAGATGAAATACCTTAAATTTTTGCTACCCTAAAACTGCTCCAACAGCCACATCACTACCATCACGCATCAATTCGAATAGTAATGCCCAGTCAGGAGAAATCAAGATGGGTGCTTCTGTCAGTCTTTTCATTAGGCATTCAAAAGCTTTCTGACACAGCCCCAAAATTAAATTTAGATTCCTTTTCCAACAACTTACACATAGCACTTGCAAATTTTTAAAAGCCATTGATAAATTGCTTATAAAATCCTGTATGCCCGAGAAAACTTCTCACTCCCTTCACTGTGACAGGATATGGTAGCTTTTTAATGAATTCAACTTTGACTCTATCTAGTTCAAGTCCTCTACATGACACCTTATGACCAAGTACTATTCCTTTCTTGACTAAAAAGTGGCACTTCTCCCAGTTCAGTATAAAGTTTGTCTCCTCACAACGAGCTAAGACTCGATCTAGATTTAGCCAGCACACATCAAATGAGTTACCATAAATAGAGAATTCATCCGTAAATACCACGATAAATTCTTCCACCATGTCATAGAAAATTATCATCATGCATCTCTGGAATATTGTTGGTGCATTGCAAAGGCCAAAAGGCATATTCCTGAATACATGCGTGCCATATGGACAGGTAAAATTGGTCTTTTCTTGATCTTTTGGTGTTATTGTTATCTGATTATACCCTGAGTATCCATCCAGAAAGTAATAGTATTCCTACCCTGCCAACCTGTCTAGCATTTGATCAATGAAGAGGATAGGATAATGATCCTTCCTGGTGGCTTTATTCAGATTTCGATAATCAATGAAAATCCTTCAACCAGTCATCGTGCGAGTAGGAATTAGCTCATCATTGGTCACCATATTTATTCCACCTTTTTTAGGACGCAGTGCACAAGGCTAACCCATTTACTGTCGGATATGGGATAGACAATCCTAACATCAAGCTACTTAATGAATTTCTTTTGTACCACTTCCTTCATTACAAGATTCAATCTTCATTGTTGTTACACACTTGCTTTGTAGCCTTTTTACATATATACATTGTGCATATAAAAAGCTAGATTGATCTCTATGATATCCAATATCTACCATCCAATCACCTTCTTTCTTCTTTTCAAAACTTCCAATATTTTTCTCACCTTTACATTAAAAAAACTGCAGACAAAATCACAGGTAAAGTATCATTGTCACCAAGTAAGACATATTTTAAATGAGGAGGAAGAGACTTGAGTTCTAGTTTAGGTGTTTCATTAACAGATGTCTTGGGAGATGGGCCAATCGGTCTGTTCAATGTCTTAAAAGGGACCACTCTAGTATCAATTACTGCCAAATCTATAACTTGAACCAATTCAAGTGCCTCTACATCACCATAGAGATTACATCTCATAAAATCTCGCTCAAGTGGGTCATTAGACAATAAGAGATGGAGCTCAGACTCTACGTCTATAACTGCTATAGAAAATAATTCTTTATATATAGCACACAATGAAAGACCTCGACCATATCATGAGCTCTTATGGTTATCTTCTCTATAGTTACATCAATAAGTGACTACCCTGTTGATAGGAATGGGCATCCTAAAATAAATAGAACGATCGGATTAGCTTCAAAATCAAGAATCACAAAATCCACTGGGAATATAAGTGATCTTACTTGTACCAATACGTCTTCAATGATCTTATCAGGCCTAACAAAGGATCTATCAGCTAACTACAAAATAATGGTAGTGGGTTTGGGATTGCCAAGACCCATTATCCAAAACCAAGATGTAAGCATGAGATTAATGCTTGCCCCTAAGTCACTAAACCCTAAGAACTGATTGCTTGAACGATGGTGATCTACAAAGTATAACTACCTGGATCTTTCAGCTTCATGGGCAATTAGTTATGAATCTTAGATGTGCACTCCTTAGTAAGTGCAACTGTAGCATATTCTATCAAAGGATTCTTGTTTGCCACTATGTCTTTCACATACTTTTCATACTTTGGTACACTCTGCAAAATATCTACAAGAGGAAGATAAACATAAACTTGCTTCAAAAGCTCTAAAAACTTCTTGCAACTGGTCTCCTCTTGGTGCTTCCAAAGCCTTTGAGGGAAGAGTAGAGGTAGAATCTTCTTCTCCACTTTAGTTTCATTACTTATAGTTTTTTCTTCAACCGCTTTCTTATTATTCTTTTTAGTATCATCATCAGTAGTTGCTGGACTTACATACTCAGGTTCCTACTCTTTTGGCTATAAACTGCTCCTAGTAGTGACTACATTTACCTATTTTGGATTTGCCTCAATATCACTAGGGCCTCCTTAAGGTCTAGTGTTTTACGCTCCAGCAATCTGACCAATTTGCAGCTCCAGATTCTTCATAATCAACTATTGATTCTTCATATCTGATGCCAACTATGCGTGAAAAGCCAGAAGCTGCTTCATTATCTCCACTAAATTGCTTGTTTGAGTTATGGCCTGATTACTTTGAAATTGTTGTTGATTCTGCTATACTGGACTCTTATATTGATTGTTGTTCTATGCCTATTTTCCATCCCATGAGAAATTAGGATGGTTCCTCCAATTTGGATTGTATATGTTACCATAATTTTGCTGCCCTTGATAATTAACATTTCTAACATAATTGACAAAATTTGGATTAACCACACAAGCATTCGTTGCATGCTCACTGCTTCCATAAATCTCAAACCATGCATTCACCTGTTGGACTGCATTAGCTAATGTTTTTGGATGTTCAACCTCTAACATCATATTATTGAACTAATTTGTTATCTTATTTTGTATTGCAACAAACTGAGCTGATAAAGCAGTGAACTGATCTACCTCTAACACACTTGCAACCTTCTTAGGATCACTCCTTGAGTTAGAATGCCACTTGGGATTCCCTTGTGAAATCCAATTCAGCAGTGTATATAATTCATCAGATATCTTCACAAGAGCTTGCCCACCTACTACTGAATCTAAGAGAATCTTTGTGTTGTGCTCAAGATCCTCTATGAAGGTGTGAACTAGTACATCATTCTATTAATGATGGTGAGGGTAATTTCTATGCATGCCCTTAAATCTTTCCCAAGCTTGGTAAAGATTTTCTCCTTCTTTCTGCCTGAAACTCAGAATCTCACTTCTTAAATATGTTGTTTTCCTTGATGGAAAGAATCGAATAAGGAACTTTTGAGCCATATCATCCCAGGAAGTGATGGAGTTTGGTGGTTCAGAATATAACCACTTCTTCACTTCCCCAATTAAAGAAAGGGGAAGAGTGTCAGTCTGAC
The DNA here is from genome assembly GCF_002878395.1 of Capsicum annuum. Taxonomy (NCBI): domain Eukaryota; kingdom Viridiplantae; phylum Streptophyta; class Magnoliopsida; order Solanales; family Solanaceae; genus Capsicum; species Capsicum annuum. The sequence continues at coordinate 161,554,781 of NC_061121.1, forward strand.
ATAATCAGTTGAAACCCTAGCAGGAATATAGGTATCACTAATTTCCAAGAAAGTCTGTACGTGTTGTTGTGAATCTTCATGTGAGAACCTTATAAACTGTCCACTCAAACACAACAGTTGTACCATATTCTGTTTCAATTCAAACCGACCACCCGCCTCTGGCTTGCGGATGAAATTAGTAGCATGGTTCATAAATGGGATTGCCACTTCACGAACAGGTCTGGCTGTTGCTTGACAATGAGCAATTGGAATCGCCGGAGCTAGAACAGGTCCAACATTTGGATCAACTAGATCAATAAGATTAGGATCTCATTACTCCGCCATTTGAACTTACTAAATTGGATAATGAGCTCTTTGCCTCTGTTGAAATACCAGTTCTGGTTCTGAAAAAAGGCTCTACCATTTCTCTATCTCTCACCAGTCCTGTATTCAACTAGTCCTGCAAAAGTCATCCACTAAGATTAAGTCATTAACACTTAAACTAATTATCAAAAACCAAAAATTAATAAAATTACTAATTATAATAGTCCCCGGCAATGGCACCAAAAACTTGTTGCGGTCTAATGCACATGTAAGTGCACGCGATCGTACAAGTAATATAGTGACTAGAATAGTCGAATATTGTACCCACGAGGACTATGCAACTAGCAATTCAACCAACTTTAGTTTTTGATAAGAATGTATTAAGTGTTTTAAAGTATTAAGATGATTGTGAAGATTCGAAGAAAAGTATAACTAATTAAGAAATAACAATATGCAACAATAGTAACGTAAGCAGGGGTTATAAACAATAATGATGAGAATTCCAGGGTTGAGACACTTTGGACAATCTTACAAATTTCTATTCCTATCATAGTTTAGTTGATTATTCGATTATTGATTCACAGGGTTTATAGTGTGATCATAGTCTCCCTACCTCTAATCTTCTACCTGACTGGACATTGCAACTACATCATTGAGCGGAGATGCAATAATCCATTAGATACATAAATCTATCTTTCTGCGAACCAAACAAGGCTTCTAGGTATATCCTTATCCTAGATGTCAATTCAAATCCCTTATTTTATAAAAGAATGAGAATCTTGCTCCTTAATCTCTTCGTTCTATCCTCTGATTCTCCTTACGAATTCACATAGGAATATAGGTTTAATATAATGGTGTCCACTCATCAAAATGGTAAGCACAAGATATTAATAACAACCCATACAATAATAAAACAATAAACTACGATAACGAATATCAAAGTGCAATCATGTTCTTGGCCTCTACTCTAGAACAAGGGTGTTTAGCCGCTCATGTTTGAATTTAACATAAAAATAAATAATTAATCCTACCAAGTAGTAATCTTAAAATAATAAAGTTCAAAGAACCCTAAAAGAGAAATTGTAGTGTTTTTCAACCTCTGCTTACGTCTCCAAAGTGTTTCCAATTGAATTGAATCGTTCCTTTAATAGTTGGACTTTATTTCCCGACATGTGACCTTCACCGCGGTGCGAGGCTATTTTTCTATGTCTAGCTATACGATGCGGCCTTATCATGGTGAGCTACTAGAATTTTGCAATTTAGAATTTCACTTTACCGCGACGCGAGACTAGTTTTCCACGACGCGGTCTAATCGTGATAAGTCACTGGATTTTGTTGTCTCAACTTATTCTTCCCTGCTTTATTCTCTACTTTCCAAGCTAACTTCCGGTCTCCTAATCTCAGTAAATCAATCCCATTGCTCCATTCTTCGTTAACTTTTTGTTCATACGTCCAATTGCATCCAATTTCATCTAAATTTAGCCCTGCACAAACTAATCATGTCCATTAGATAAGGAACACAATAAAGCTCAAATACAATAAAATACCACATTTTAACTCGCAGAAAAAGTTCTATTAAAGGAAAATATTGGTGATTGGACATATAAATACACCCAAGATCATTGACACGGCTTTGTGGACACCAAATTGATCATGAACCTTGGCTCTGATACCAACATTTTCACAACCCGAACCAGGGCCTGACCATGATGGGTATCTCAAGTCCAACGAGGATTGGAGACCACCCCTATACCCTAACCAACTAGAGCACAGTACTACTCGAAATGGATAAATTCTGAACATATAACAAGATAGAGCTGAGTTCTAAACGTATAACAAGATAGGCAACTCAACTAACTCATAAAGAAATCTAAGAACTTTAACATCCATTCCAATCCACAGTAATCCACAAAGCCTCTAAATCTAAGAACAACCTAGGCCGGGAATGCTTCGACCATAGCCAAAAAAAGTCCAAAAAGAATAGCTCAAAATAAAATGAAACAAGAACATGAAATAAGGGTCTTCTGAAGTATGGAAACTCACCACTTCAAGCTGACTCACGATCAATCCAGGAATCACCTAATCACTTTGCAGAAAAATAGATGTGTCTTTGTTCCCTACATCACGTAGGGATACAACATTCGGATACCAATAGCGGAGTGAGCGCTAGCATGTAACTCAGGGTAGGGATAAAATAATATCACTCAAAATTCAGTCCAAACTCAGTGTATATGTTCACATACATGAATAAACACACACATATATATAAGATGTTGGGATAGGGAATAAGGTTTAGCATGAAATTTAAAATTATTAACCTGAACTATGTAGCTCTAACTGTCCTAAGGGCACCCATGAGCTATATGGGTTTAACTTCCTCTACTGAAAGGGTCCCAGCATGTGTTAGTCGCACGAACCAAAAAAATTCAAGGATAAGCTAGGGAATATCTCGACCCTAGCTAATCCAATATATATATATATATATATAAGTGTGAACTAGGCACACTGTCATAAAGACCCCCACATCGACAAACGTGGTTTCTATTATCGGTCCCCTAGGACCTTCACCTTCTAAGGTGAGCTACACAACCCCCTTTAAGCCTAATTAAAACAAGTTTCATAAGCCCATCCATTTAACCATGGAATATTCCATTAAGGAATCAACTACAGGTATTATCATACCATAACGCTTGCAAGCTTATAATTATGCCATACCAATTCCATCAACTTGGGGGAATACCACGACCCCCTTTGTTTGTTAACTCCAATTGTCGAAATGCCACGACTCCCTTTGTTCATTAAATAAAGTTTAAAATCTAAAACATAACCTACAAGGCCTTCAAAATCCTTTTGATTTATTTAATCATTTATGAAATGCAATAATTTAGGGAAATAAGCCAAATCATATGATTAATCGTACTTTTAAATCAAATTATGCAAGTGGGTTGAAGGAACACAATTTTCAAACCAATTCTAAAATCAAAATCATCAATTTGGGGGAATACCTCATTCCCCATTCCATTCACCATACCCATACACCCCAACAGATTGCAAAATACATAAATAAAACATGAATACTTGCATTAAAACCATGTAAATTCAAATCAAGTTACAATCCTTCCAAAACTCTCAACCCAAATCAAAATCCATATTCAAATTCACATGAGTAACCATTTAAACATATGTTTTAAGTAAAACAAGTTTAAAAGAAGAGGTACATGCCTGAAAGTATCACAATTATATAGAAAAATCACCACTTGGAAGCTCTAAACGATCAACCTTGAGAAACCCTAGCTAGTTCTTGACTTAGGGATTTGTGTGTGTTTAATACTTGTTTGATTTGATAAAAGATAAAAATAACCTTTTTTGGTGTTTTGTAAATGTGGGATCTAAGTGGGGAAAGAGAGAATTGACCAAAGTGCCCTTAATAAAAATACTGAAAAATTACAATCCAGTCATTAAGGGTCACTTTATGACTCGTAACAACTGACTACGAGTCATCCCCTTGACTCGTAGTCTGGCCAGTGTCCCAGGCATCCCGATTGTTGACCCTGTGAGTTGTACCATACGACTCATAGTCCCACATTATGACTCATAGGATCAAGTCGGAGCCACAGTAGAAACAAGGGACCACTACACTAGTAGGACTACAAATCCCACATTACGACTCATAATATCTCACCACGACTCGTATGGTCTTAATCGTATCCAGGACAGAAACTTTGATACTTACACTAGTCACTCTACGATTGGGGCACTACGACTCGTATGGACTCTTCACGACTCGTTAGGTGAGTCGTAGCTGGGGCAGTAAGCTCAAACCTCAAAATTCTTAGAGGAAAAAGTCTAGGGTGTTGCAATAACTGAATAACATGATTACCATATGTTTAAGTTATTCAATCGCGACTTGCTCTTTTCAGCTACTATACTCAAAAGTAAGATATGCATTATCTAAGCAACAATAAAAAATATTAGATCCATATTATGAAATGATAAGAAATATTAGATTCATACTATATATTGCATGAGAATTTTTAAAGTTACTCTTTGTTTGTTATTGAAGATAATAAACACTAAACTTACATTTGTATCATTTATTTTTTTAGCGCATTTCCTCACCGATAATTTAAATTTTCACTAAAAAAATTATCAGGAACTACATATACGTATTTGTTATATTTTATATCATATCTAGACTTTTTAGAATAAGTTTTTTCTATCTTCATAATTAATTCTCTCTCTTTATGTTTGTTTTGTATAATTTTTTGTTTCTTTTCCAATTATACGTCTATTGAATGAGAATTTTTTTTTTTTTTAAATTAGATAGTTATAAAAGAATAGAGATATACAATTAACACTTAGATCAACCAGTTGGAAGCTATGGAGCTAATGTAGCTAAAATTGTTGTGGCAATATGAGGTTTTGATCTTTTGTCTTTTTATCTCTTATATTTGATATATATTAATACACATTAATAAAAAATAATTAAGAGGAAGGGGAGAAGAACCAAAATATTTAGAAAATTTAATATTGTCTTTAATTTTAGGCTTTTAATACTCACTATTATTAGAATAGAAATTATAAAAATAAAGTGGTGTGAGTTATGAAGACTTTTTAATACCTACAATAAATTATTGTGTTATAATTATATAGTAAAATAGAGTAAGAAATGTAAAAAAAAAAAAAAGATAAATATGAATGATGGTAATAGGAAGGTGTCAACATTAAATAAAAAATTCTTAAGGACTAACCTCACATCAAACTAAAGGAATAACAAAGTTATCATTCTAAACTTTAAAAAGAAAATCCAAAAGTCATAAAGCTAAAAAGAAATGTACATAAGATATATACAACAACAACAACAACAACAAACCCAGTGTATTCCTACCTAGTGGGGTCTGAGGGGGGGTAAGATGTACGCAGTCCATACCTCTACCTCTGATGAAGTAGAAAGGTTGTTTCCGATAGACCCCCGGCTCAAGGCACAAGATACCACACAAACACATAGTAAAGCACAGAAGCAGATTACATATCATAAATACGGCACCCATAAGTAATATAAAATAGAGGAAAGCAGAGGAAAGCACACAGATTCGTAATAAAACATGGAACACGGAACACGGAATCATAACAGGAATAAAACCCCCACCAAGTAATTCCCTACACTAGCGACCCAAACTGGCCCTAATCCTCTGCAGTATTTCGCGCCCTCCAGACCTTCCTATCTAGGGTCATATCCTCGGTGAGCTGTAACTGTTCCATGTCCCGCCTAATCACCTCACCCCAGTACTTCTTCGGCCTACCCCTACCCCGCCTAAAACCATCCAACGCTAGCCTCTCACACCTACGGACCGGGGCATTCATGCCCCTCCTCTTCACGTGTCCAAACCATCTCAATCGTGCTTCCCGCATCTTGCACTCCACTGAAGTCACACTAACCTTCTCCCGGATAGTCTCATTCCGAACTCTATCCCCTCTAGTCAGTCCACACATCCAGCGCAACATCCGCATTTCTGCCACCTTCATTTTTTGGATGTGGGAGTTCTTAACTGGCCAACACTCCGCTCCATACAACAAGGCCGGACGGACTACCACCCTGTAGAATTTGCCTTTAAGCTTGGGCGGCACTTTCTTATCACACAGCACCCCCGACGCAAGTTTCCACTTCATCCATCCCGCCCCGATACGGTGCGAGACATCCTCGTCAATCTCACCGTTACTCTGGATCACGGACCCAAGATACTTGAACTTAACCCTCTTACATACCTCCTGTGCTTCCAGCTTTACTACTACCTCATTCTCCCACCTCACGTCATTAAACTTGCATTCCACATACTATGTCTTGCTTCTGCTCACCCTGAACCCTTTAGACTCAAGAGTTTGCCTCCACACCTCTAATTTGTCATTCACACCCCCTCGAGTCTCATCTATCAAACTCGAAAATTCATATTCATAGCCAGATTTGGATTCAGTCACTGAAAGATCGAAGAAGTAATAGAAGTGCTGAAGACAGTTGAGAAACTCACTAAACAGAGGATACCACTCTGAAGAACAAAAGAGTATTGAAGAAAAGATCTATTTGAGCAATTCTTCATTACCAACAAATGGGTGCAACTTATAAAATTCACATTATCGACAAATGGGTGAAAACATCAAAATAAAAATGAAAAAAAAAAAATCACCTGCCACATATCTAATGTCACTGGATCTCAGTCAAAAGTACATGCAATAATGAAAAATTTATAGAGACTATATTATAGACTTAATCTGGCCTCTGGGCAAAGAGGTTTCTAATTTAAATCGAATTTTTTTGTGTACATGATACTGATTTTTCTCTTCAAAGTTCTTCCATTATTTTTCCATTCTTCTCAATAATAAGCCTAAAGCTCTAACTTAACCTTCAAAAATTCATAAGACTAAAGAACGAAAATCGAAACACACTATGATCAAAAACAAAATCTGAGTAGAAACTCCCATTTTGATTTCCCCCTTTGCTCAGAAACAAAATTCGAGTGAAGAATTGAAGATAAAAACTCCCATTTTGATCTTCTCGCCATTTGAAGATAAAGAGAAAAGAACAATAGAGGGGGAAAAATACCTTAAATTGCAGCAACACTTCGACCAAAATCAAGATGAGGAGAGCTTATGAAAAAAGTGAAAATAATTTTACGAATAACTTACTTTAGTATATATTGTACCGCTAACAAAAAAAATATATGAAAATAATTTCAAATAACACAAAAATTAAAGAGAAAATTATATTTATCAATTGATTTAAAAAAAATTAAACCAAAGAAAATGTCAAATACAAGAATAATATGGCTTTAAGTATATTATAAGCTTAAATAAGAAACTAAGAGCTCTTCATCATGTGAAAAATGGTTATAACTCTAACAACTTTCAAACTTTAACTACTGGACCTACAAAAAAGAATTTCATGATAATTACCGGTCTATTGTCTAACATTTTGATGGAATGTTCAGAAACTTTGCAAGATATTCCAATATGTTATTGTAACACTAAGCTTCTACGTCAAAAATTTAAAGTTAAAAACAAATGTTTCCTATATTACAATAAAATAATAACATTGTTAATAAAATTCATAACTGAAATTCGATCTCTACAAAAAATTATTTTTAAAAAAATAATGAAACCAATGAATTGTGAAATGTTCTATGTTTATGATGATGTTATGAAGAGATGGAAAGAATACCAAAAGGTCACACATAAATGCATATTAAGATATTAAATTAAGAAGATAGTTATAATGAAAGGTGAAAAGTTGATTAATTGAATCTACACATATTTTGGTCTAATTAAAATAATATAAATCAGTAAATAAAGAGAAAAAAAATCCCCAAAAGATGAAAAAGAGAAATATGAATGGGGGCTATAGAAAGGTGATACTTCACCTCCTCTATGACCTTCTTTTATATTATATATAAATATAAATTTCCACATGACGAATCTCCTTATTGTGCGACTAATTTCTCTCAAAATCTTTCATGTCGAGTATGCTCCTCCATGTTAAATTGCGTTCCTTTTTTCGTATAAATGATTATCATAGAAGCCATTTTTAGTACTACTTTGATTTTGGAATTTCCTAGTACTCTATTTCCTTATGTTAGGTTTCAAGAATGCAACTTGATTTATACCAATAGGATCAGAATAGTGATGCAAACTGTTCTTGCCATCTCTCCATTTAGAAAAAGATATTATATTGTCTCTCTTTCAGGAATTGAGTAACACCTGCAATTGGGAGATATATTAGAGTTTCAAGTATTAATTAAATGAGCCACACAAGCTTACCTAGTCACATTCTCCAAGCAAAGAAAGAAAGTTTAAAAGGTAACCCATTAGACCATGGATGATTAAGGTCCTCATTAAGTACTCTTTATACTGAATCAACATGTACTTATCTTAGTCCACCAAGCCTTGTCTCCTACATTCATAAGTTGAGCTTTACCCATGTTCTTCCTAATATGCTCCACCATATACTATGAAACCTTTTCTAGCATGGTAGGGAAATCCCAACCTTCTTCATTAAGAAAATCCCCAACATCTCTTTTTTCATGACAAGTCTGAATTTCTAAATGATGCATGAAAAGAGGATCAAAATTAGTCCAATTATCACACTAGATGCTGGAGGTGCACCCTTTAGATTCCCACCACATAAACTGTTCAACTTTTTTTGTTATATATTTTTCAGCATGTACTTCCAAACCTGGGAGCCCTCTTTCTACTATACAAGAGAAGGAATTTATTTCTTACAATACTGTTTCATAAGAAATTGGACCACAAATTACTTTGTGTCCTAAATCTCCATCAAAACTTAGCAGATATTGCTTGAGACACATCAAACATAGATTTAAATCCAAGTCCCCCTTCTATTTTTGGTAAGCACACGTTAGTCCAAGCTGACCAATGTTTACTTCTGCATGACTCTTTATTGCTCTAAAATAAATTTGCGAAAATCCAATGAAGGTATTTAATAACACAAATAAGAGGAACAATAGCTAATAATACATATACATGATGCTTTAAAAGTACACTAGTAAGTAGGGCTTCCTTAGCACCATATGAAAGCATTTCACCCTTTCATGCTTAAAGTTTCTCTTTCATTGTGTCAAGTAGTTCTGCATAATCTTCTTTTCTTTTCTTTTTCTAATTTATTGGACACCCCAAATACTTCATAGAAAACACATGGTCCTAACCGTTCTAGCACCCTGATCAACCTGTGTAGATATATTCCCTGCTATATTTTGATAAAGATAGTAAAAACTCTTATCTTTGTTTACATTCTGGCCTGATTTCTTCTCATATTCCTGTAAAATAGACATAATATTTTCTAAAGAATAAATATTAGTAAAAGACAATATAATGGTGACATCTGCATATGCTAAGTGATTAAAATTAATACTCCACCTAGGCATCCCGAATCCGATATACTGATTATCCTCAAATAAATAGTTTAAAGCTCTTGTAAGAACCTCTACAAAGAGAATAAACAGAGCAAGAGAAAGAGGATGCTTTGCTTCCTTCCCCTGGTGGAATGAAATAATGCATTAGATTGCCCATTAATAAGCCCACAACTATATTTATAAAAAATCAATCTCCATATCAAATCTACAATAATATTGGAGAATTTCATCTTCCTCAAAACCTTCAGTAGAAAAAACTAAGAGACCTAAGCTTTTGCATATCAAGCTTAACGACAACATTAGAAGGTTTTTTTCTCTGGCTAGTGTTAGCAATCAATTCTTGAGTCAGTAGGACATTTTCTATGATACTTCTGCCTTTAATAAAATCAGATTGAATAGGAGAAATAAGCTTAGGTAAGATATTTTCTAATCTACCATGAGTAATTTAGGACATGATCTTATTCATAAAATTACTCAAACTAATTGGCCTTACGTATGAGAAAGTTTCAGCATTGATTTTCTTTGGTATAAGGACCAAATTAGTCTGAGTAACAAAGTTAGAAAGAAAATTACCAAAAAAGAAATTATGTACCATCCTTATAATATCCGAACCCACTATGTCCCAACATGTTTGATAAAATTTGCCTTATAAACCATCTAGTCCATATGATCTATCTCCATTAAGATTAAACACAATGTTTTTTACTCTTTCACTATTAGGAATAGCTCATAGGGCTTCACTCTCCTTGTTATTTATCAATTATGGAATATGAGCTGCTAAAAAGTGATTCGTAGAATCCCTTTCATGCATAAACTGTCGCAGAAAGAATTGCACTACTTCCTCATCTATCTTCCCAGTGTCTTCTAGCCAATTTCCTTGAGAATTCTGAATCTTCAAAAGTTTCAGCTTCTATTCTTTTTCCTTAACCATACTATGAAAAAATTTGGTGTTCCTATCTCCATAAACAAACTAGTCATATCCTGTTTTCTGCCGCTAATAACTTTCTTCAAAATGCGGGTATTTGGAGCATTCAGTCTTGTACTGCGCTGTTTCCAACAAAGGAAATTTTTCCAAATAGTTGCTCTTTAATTCTAGCAATCTCCTTTCTGATTATTACTTGTTCAGAAATATCTCATAAGTTTTTCTACTCCACACTATTTGAATGTTCTTGATCTTCCTCTTAAAATCTAACAAAAGGATTATATGAGACATCGGCATCCAACTTTTGACTAACCACATTCTTAAATTTCTCATGATTAGTCTAGAAATTAAGAAACCTGAAAACATATTTTATAATTGGAGGACTATTCTCACAATTTAATAGTAAGAGAACATGATCAAAACCACTTCTTGGAAGATGTTCAACTTCAGTATGAGAGAAAAGATCTTGAGACTCTGAATTAACCAAAATCTCATCTATTCTTTCAAAGATACATTTATCTCCTACTCTTCCATCCCACCAAGTGAAAGGAGTACCCTTATAGTGAACTTGTATAAGGTCACGGGATTCAAGACAAACCATGAAGTCCTCATGATCTGACTCTACCAACTGGGAGACCCCTAATCATTTCTTCCATTTAAAACCACATTAAAGTCTCCTCCAATAAACCATGAATTATTGATCCCAACAACTACAAAATATATATCATCCCTCAACTTCATTCTAAGTTGATTATCACACTTAGCATAAACCAAAGTAGCATAAAATCTAAAAAACGAAGAATGATTCTACACTTTAATGGTAATTTGCTGCACTGAATTACTTATGACACTGATATCATACTCCCGGATCTTACCATTGCTATTGTGAATTACACGACATCTTCAATCTTATTATATATATATATATTGATATAATATAAAATAATTATAATTTTACTTCAAGATTTACATACTACAAAACGAAGAAGAAGAAGACAAAAATACTTTGAATTTAATGTTAATAATTTAGATAAACATTTGAAGGGTGTTTTTGATCAAAATTAGCTCATTTTTTCTTGGCTTGACGTTATAAAAAGTGTTTTTTGATTCATTTGATATTTGTATTACTCACATTTTGTTATTTTCATTTGTTTTCCTTTTGTTTCTTTCTCGAATAGGCCACTTTTGTGCCTATTTTCGGACTCTTTTTTACTTTAATAAAATGGACTTTGGCCCAACTTCATTTTTTTTCTAAAAAAGGAACAGAATACAAATATCTCTTGAATTAAGATTAAAATTTCAATGCCACACTTTATCTTTACGGGGTATTATTATTTCACTGTACTAATTTAAAATGTAATAAATACATTCTTATGTGCTGAGGTAGCACATGAATGTTCTCACTATCTTGGAAGCAAGTTAGAGGCGAAAAGTGTTGAAAAAAGCTGATCCATACTTAATACATGTCCTTTTAAATTGAATGCTTTACAATTAACTAATACGCATAATTATTATTAAAATTAAAACTTATATATAATCATTCTCCTTTCTTTCTTTGTGAAACATTTATTTTCCTCTCCACCTTTAACTGTGTAGTTTCTTTTTTCTTTTTCATTATTTCTTATATTTTTGCTTTATACTTTTTAAAAATTATGTGCATTTTTTAGAAAAAATAATTTAAAAATTTAAATAATGCCTTTTACTTTTAACTTTTTGATTTCCTTCACTTTTCTTGATATCCGTCGAAATAAGCCTATTTTAAATTCAAGACAAATTAAATTTGAAAGTAAATCCAAAGATAAGACAAAGAAAATGAGAAGAATTAAAAAAAACAACTGGAAAAAAGAAAAACAACTAAAATGGGTAAAACATAAACAAAAGTAGTAATTTCTTTTAATGTTTGAGAAGATTTTAAATATAAGTCAGAAAATAAAAAAAAAATTATTTGTATTAACTAATTTTAAATACAAGGCAAAGAAAATAAGAAGAAAAAATTAAAAAAATATTTATACATATGATGGGTGCTTATTTATCACTATAATTAATAAAATTGAGTTGTGATTCCATATCAACACGTAAGGTGCAAATAAATAAAAAAATAAAAAAAAATTTACGAGGCAATAAAACCAACTTAAAGATAGATTGCGAGATGGTATTATTAAAGAAATAATATCATAAAAAAAATAAAAAAATTTTACGAGACAATAAAACCAACTTAAAGAAATAAAAAAATAAAAAAATTAAAACCAACTTAAAGAAATAAAACCAACGTAAATAAAATTTAGTAGGCAATTAAACCAACTTGAAAAAAAAAATAAAAAAAATTTATGAGGCAATAAAATCATGTTAAAATATTATTGCTACTTTACAGGAAGTAGCAATAATACCTAATGGAATGGGAGTCAAGAATGGAGGTTGTAGAATTGGAGATGGTACTAAGGACATTCGAATCTGCTCTGTCCCAAATTAAATGGCGCCTCAAAATTTCATCCAAGCGTCGCCTCGAGACAGGTTCCTTACACTCTTTCTTCTTCCAATTCTATATTATGGGTTGCTTCTAATTCTATATCCGAAGTGTTTACTTTTCTTTGACAAAGTGATGGTCAATCTCAATATGTGCATAGTGTTTATGAAATACCAGATTTGATGCGATATGAAGGGCCGATTGTTTGTCACACACAAATTCCATTTGAGTGATTTCTCCAAATTTAGTTATTTGAGCAACTATTTAGTAGCTGGTTGGCCATAAAAACTACTTTTTCCTTGGAGTCAGAGTCCGAGTCCGAGTCTGCCATGTCTTTTTGAAATTTTTTTCTAGGCTTTTGAATTTTTTTTTTTAAATATAACTTTATGTCCTCAACTTTTAAAAATTATCAAAATCACTCAACTACTAATTTATATACTAACATACAACCAAATGGTGAGAAAATAATTTATATATCTTCAATTGATAAAATAATTAACAACAAACTAAGGGCCCATTTGGCCATGAAAATTCGAAAAATAATTCCGAAAATTTTTTCTTAAAAGGGAAAACAGGTTTTTGTTGTTTTCACAATTTTTCAACTCCAATTCCAACTTTTATTATTATTACATATAACCTCAATCTTTTAAATTTTTACATAAAAATCTCCTTATAACATTACTTTTTCAATATTACGTATATAACAGTTTTATAGAATAAAATAATTATAATTTCAAACTTAATGCTATCATAATTAATATATATCTCTTTTTCTCTCTCATCATTATTTTTATCCCTTATTTAATTTTTTCTCTTATTTAAGACATTATTTTACTGCTAATTTACATTTATACCTATAAATATATAAAGTATTATATTTATACCAATAAATATATAAAGTATTATATTTATACCCATAAATATATGAAGTATTATATTTATAATAGAAATATACAAAGTATGTTATATATAAAGTTTATACCATGTATCTACCATATACACACATATATAAATATACAAAGTATTAAGAAACATACTAAGCATATTTATAATATAAATATACAAAGTATGTTATATATGAAGATTATACCATGTATATACCATATACACACATATATAAAAATACAAAGTATAAGGAAACATATTAAGCATATTTATATATTTATGGTATATGATATAATATACCATAAATATGCAAAGCATGTTTTACATACAAATAATTTATTCACACAGAGTAAAATCTTTCATGTATAAGAAAATTAAAGAAATAAATTAGCGGCACCCTAAAATTTAATAACAACTCATCATTTCCTATTTTTTAGGAACGAAAAATGAAAAAAATAAATTAAATAAATTCCTAAAAAAAAAATTATTTGAAAGATAATATTTGTTACTTAAAAAACAGGAAGCAGTGATTTGTTAATATAACATCCATATTTAAAATTTTCAAATATGAGAAAATGGCTATTAATGTAAATATTATTTATGTCAGAATTGAAATTCATTAAATATGACCATGTATATGTAATTATTTTTATAATAGTGGCTAATTGTGTTCTTTTTCCATTAGTAGGTAATTTTTAGTTGGATGATTTTGATAGTTTGTAAAAGTTAGGGCATAAAATCATATTTAAAAAAGTTTTTTCAAAACTCAAAATTTTTTTTTCAAAAAAGACGGCCAAACACAACTTCAACTCCAATTTTAACTCCAACTTCAACTCCAACTTCAGAAAATTTTAGTTTTCATGCCAAACGGTTACTAATTATTATGATTGTTATTCTTCTAAAATTTGAATAAAAATATCACAAACACGTGCTAAATAAGTTTATCTAACCATAATCGACTGAATAGAGAAAATATATTTTGATAAATATGATTGATGGATATAATATATTTTATATATTCTTAAATTTGTTGATGAAAATTCTACATTACTTTCACTTGAATTAATTATTTTATTGAATTTGATCTTTTTTAAAAAAATTACGAATGAATTTTTTCTGAATAGACTAGTGCTAATTTTTTGCTTTTTCTTTATTGATGATATTGATTTTCCTTGAATATATATGTTTTTTTTTTTGGTAAAGAGAACAAACATTTGTTAAGCTAATTACCACACTCGTCTCTGTTCAAAATCCATAAAACCAAAAAAAGGTAATCGTCAATATGGATCGTTACGTTATGTTTGATATGCGACTTTATTGACCACTTTTTAATAATTTATTAAAATCATCATAGCCATTATATGACATATACAGAAAATTAGAATGACAAGAAAAAAATATTAAGTTTTTAATTTTTAAATAATATAATGTATTAGGCCTTATATTTTTATAATATAGTTCATTTAAAACAAAGTTGATATATTTCCACCATAGATTGCTATTTATTATTTTTTATTTCACGTTAGTAAATTTTGATTAAAAAAAGAAAAAGAGATTAGAATATCTGTAACAATTAAAAATGATGTTGTACCATAGAAAATAAATAATAATTTTTTTCTTAGTGGTTGTAGTTATAAGAGTAGGGATGACAATGGGGGCGGTGCGGGTGTAGTGCGGGTTTTAAGTTATACGGTGCGGTGCGGATTTTAAGTTATGGGTGCAGGTTAAAGTAAATTTCTTTTTAAATGGTGCGGTGCGGGTTGCGGGTATATGCGGGTTTAAATTAACAAAAAAACTAAAAATTAGTATTATTCTCGTGAATATACCTAAAATTATATGTGTTCTTTACTTAAATTTTATGATACTTAACACTACATGTATAACACTACAAATAAATAATTTTATAGTAGCTTTTTTAACATCTCTATTCATTTGAATAAAAATATGATATTTGATCATTACTTGTACACGTTATACTTTTTGACAATTTTTTAGTTAAAAGTGATATAATAGAAATTAGTTATTATTTTCTAGTTGTATATTTGAAAATATTATGATTTTCAATGGAGTTACAAATTTTTCAAAAAAAAGAAAAAAAATAAAAACATGGGGAGGCGCGGTGCGGTGCGGTTTTAAAACTTGCGGGTTCAGTAAAAACCCGCACCGCACCACACCATTGCCATCCCTATATAAGAGCTCTTTGTGTAAAAATTTAAAGATTGGGGTTATATATAATAATAATGAAAGTTGAAAATGGGAGTGAAAAATTGTGAAAATAACAAAAAGTTGTTTTCACTTTTTGGAATCCAACTCCGGAATAATTTTTCGGAGTTTTATGGCCAAACACCATAATTTCCGGAAAAGTGAAAAAAGTGAAGAAAATTTCTGGAAAAAAGGGAAAAATTTTTATTGGCAAACGGGCCCTTAATCCAAACTAGCTCGTAATTTGCTACAACCCTTACTTGATATTCTGCTTTTGCACTAGATCTCGAAGCCACATTGTTTCTCACTCTTCCAACACACCAAATTACCTCCCACTAAAGCATAATATTCGAAGGTAGAACATCTATCAGAAGCTGATCCTACCCAATAAACGTTTGTATATCCAATGATCTACTCGTGGCGTCGATCCTGAAGAGTAGTTCTTTACCTGGAGTTGACTTTATATGTCACATAATGCAAACAACTACGTTCCAATGACTTTCACCAGGTGTATCCATAAACTAACTTAAAAACACTCACAGGAAAAGAAATGTCATTGTGAGATAATTCAACTTACCAACCAACCATCTATACTTCTAGTATCACTGAGTGGTTCCCCTATCATGGTAAGAATTTAACATTTAGATCTATAGAAGTGTCAAATGGGTCTATATCCCATCATTCCAGTCTCCTCAAGACTCTCGAAGGCATACTTGCGTTGCGAAAAAATACCTGATCTAGATTGATTAACCTTAATACCTGTAAAATACTTCATTCTACCGAGGTCTTTAGTCTAGAAATGCCGAAAGGTGTTTCTTTAATTTAATAATACTATCTTGATCATTGCAGTGGAAGCAATATTGTCAATATAAACCACCAAATAAATAAATAGATTTGGAGCAAAATGCCCATAAAACACAAAGTGATCAGCTACTGTGTTGCAATTCTCAAATCGGGCTCGAAGAGACAGTATCAAACCATAGAATAAGTGGCGCGATCAACATACGAGGCTACTAGACTCCCTCTAGACAACAAATCTGGTGGTTGTTCCTATAAACCTCTTTAAGGTCATCATGCAGAAAACCATTCTTAATGTTCAATTGATAAAGAGGCCAATAACGAACAACAACCATGGATAGGAAAAGGTGGACATATGCTATTTAGACCAGAGAGAAAGTATCATTGTAATCAAGCTCAAATATGTGAGTATATTCTTTAGTAACAAAGCGAGCCATAAGCCGATCAGCTTGATCATCCGAGCATACTTTAATTGCATAAACCCAACGATAACCAACAATAGATTTGCTTGAAGGAAGAGAACCACTCACATGTAAAACAAACATCTTGTTGATCATTGCATGCCTTCATTCTGTATGAGAAAGTGCTTAACTTGTAGACTTAGAACTCGTTTGGATTGGATTGAAAAAAATAGCTTTTTAGATTAAGTGATTAAAAACTTAAAATAAGCGCTTTTAAATTAAGTAGTTAAGTGTTTGGATAGACGTGCTGAAAATGAAAAAAAGTTGATGTGTTTGGTAAACAAATGATGTTAAGCACCTTTTTGTTGTCAAAATGACTTAAATGTTCTTAAAGTTGTTAACACCATAAATAAGGTGAATTATTTAATTTTTAATTCTAATAATTCAAACATAATTTCTATTTAAATACACTTTCAACGTAAAGTGATTATGTGAGGTCAATTTATAAATATAAGTTATTTTTTATTTTTAAATGTTAAAAATTAAAAATTTTTGGACTTTTTTTATACAAACATAGTATTATATTGTAATATTACAAACTTGTAACGATTTGGCTATGTTAAAAAATATGTAAACCTCCGATGTAATGATGGATTCGCTGAAAACAAAGGAGAACAATAAAGAGGAAACTAGTGGGAAGACACGAAGAGAAGCAACAAAGAGAAAAAGAAAGAAAAACTATATATTTAAGGATACAAGTTCAGTGTATTGTTGGAATTAGAGAAAAATATAATGGATAGAAAGGTAAATATTCTGGTCAAACCTAAAAGAATTTTAATCTAAAAAGTAAAAAGCTGGGGGTCCCAGCTTCTCACTTCTTTTTGTTTTTTTAATCAGTTTTTGGCTTTTTTTAAGTACTTTTTAATTTTACCAAATACCTAAAAAAGCTAAAAAAGAAATTAAAAGCTAGTTTGACCAGATTTTAATTCTATCCAAATGGGCTCTTAGAATGCAAATAGAGGACAAAGATGCTACTAAGGCATAATGAGGTGATGATAGATTTTTTTTTTTTGGGGGATAAATTAACAAGTTGTATTTCTAAAGGGACAAACCGGTGCACTAAAGCTACCGCTATACGTGGTGTCCGGGGAAGAGCCCCACCACAAGGGTGTATTGTACGCAGCCTTACCTTGCATTTCTGCCAGATGTTGTTTCCTAGGCTTGAGCCCGTGACCTCCTGGTTACATGGCAACAACTTTACGAGTTACTCCAAGGCTCCTCTTCAACAACTTGTTTTTCTATTTCCAAAAAAATAAAATAAAACCTGCCACAACATGTTACAGGTTCCTAATTACAAGAGCAAGAGTATACATGAAGATCTTCAACCCTGTAGCAAAAAAATAGAAAGTATACATAAAGATCTTCAACCCTGTAGCAAAAAAATGCAATGAGCCTAAAACTTTTGTAACTGATTCTAGATCTTCCATATACTCCTGTTTACACCAAAGCTGAAGCAACACCAAGCAATTCATCTTCGACTTCTGGATAGTGTTGCTCTTGTTCTGGAAACATCTAAGGTTTCTTTCTTGCCACACTGACCTCCATAAACAAGCAGGAATGATTTTCCACCTATTTTTATCTCCAGAGATGTTGGCATAACTACTCCGTATCTTCAGGGTCTGTGTTAATCTCTTTCGCATCACCCAAGGTAATGATAGATGGTAAACACTTTTAAAAAGTATAATGTGGATTGACATAACGAGTGATCATATACCTTTTCAAAGTGCAAGCAATTGACTAGGAGGATACAACTACTTAGTAGGTACAGGGTTTAGTGCATGACATGAATTTTTTAGGCCTGGTGTTGGACGCAGACGACAATGATTTGTCAGTAGTGGTGGCACTGTGGATGGAGAAATAGAAATAATCGTAGATTGCTCAATAGTTGGTATAGGTAAAACCTCAAAAGCATTAGGATGATCAAAAGAAAATTAAAGTTACGGCAAGACTAAAAAAATATGACATCGACTAGCATAAAACCGACGATCAGGTGAGTAAAAACGATACCCATTTTGAACCGAGAATAACCAAGAAAGACACATTTGAGAGCACGGTGGACTAATTTATCTTTTTTCGGAGCTAAGTTATGAACAAAACTTGTGCTCTCAAAGACACGGGAAGAAGGGAGTATAGAGATGCATGAGGAAACAATATGGAATAAGGAATCTAATTCTGAATGGAAGATGAGGGCATTTGATTAATTAAATAGCAAGACATGAGCATTCTTGGGTGATCGATTGGAAGCTTGGAGGTGGGAAATGGTAGGAGGATTAAATTTTGGATGGACACTTGGTGTGGAAATGAGAGTTTCAAAAGCAGGTTTCCGGTGTTGTTCAATTGTGCTTTGAATCAAGAGGTTATATTGTAGATTTTAATTCAACAACGGGATGGAATGTTACCTTTAGAAGAAATGTAAATGATTGGGAAATAGACGGTTTTTGCCAACTAATTCAACAACTGATTCATGTTCAGTAGAGCAAGGTAGAGCAGACAGGCTAGTTTGGCCTAACAGTAGGGATAAGGTTTTCTCGGTTAGTTACTGCCTCAAAATGTTGTTGCAACAGTTTAGTCAGGGAATCCATAACTGGCCATGGAAGATGATTTGGAAAGCTAAAGCACCTATGAAAGTAGCTTTTTTTGGTTGGCTAGCAGCTAGGGGGTCTATCGGAAACAGCCTCTCTACTTCTTTAGAGGTAGTGGTATGGACTGCGTACATTCTACCCTCCCCAGACCTCACTAGGTGGGAATATACTGGGTTTGTTGTTGTTGTTGTTGCTAGCAGCTAGGGATGCTTGCCAAATACAAAACAAGTTACAAAGGAGAGGTTTCCCTTGTGCAACAGATGTTGTTTCTGTAATTCAGGGGAAGAAACAGTTGAGCATCTTTTCCCGCATTGTAGATTTTCAAGATAATGTCGCGAACTTTTCTTTAGCATAATGGGGCATATCTTTGGTGCTGCCAGAGAAAATTAGTAGTTTGTTGGAAGTGTGGCAATCAGAGGAGGTTAAAAAGATCTTGAAGCGATATGGAGAACTATTCCCAATTGCATATGTGGACCTTATGGCTAGAAAGGAACAAGGCATGCTTTGATTGGAAGAAGTTACAGATTTGCAGAGTAAAAAATAAATGTGTTAAAAATCTGTACTTGTGGTGTTATAGCAGCACTTTAGATATGATGGATAAGTATTTGGACTTCTTGTGCTTGCTAGGAGATGATATGTAGTATTGGATTATAGAGTTTGCTGCTAAGTCATGTACCTTTTGTTGTACCACCTTGGTACACTTTGAACAAAATCCTTAATGATGAAAAAAAAAAGACCATGCAGAGGATATTATACGTTACGAGTGTGTCCAAGCCTATGACAATAAGTCAATAACTACATTTAGGTAAGGATCTTTCAAAACAACCTCTTCTCATTGATTCTTCTTAGACTGAGATGTTTGTTTTTTTTGTAATTTGAGATGTGAGAACAGAGGGATTAACGGTTGTTGATGAGACCACTGTGTGATTGTGAGGCGCGACAAGGCGAAGTAAATGAAAGAATTGTTCATCAACTTTGGGAACCGTAGGACTAGCCAAAATTTGACCACACACCAAATCAAGGTCAGTAGGAATTCCAACAAGTGTAAGAACTAGAAACATTTGTCTTTGCTCCTGTTGTTTTTCAACGATTGTAGTGACTGGCATCAACCTCTCAAATTCCTCCATGACTGCTTATACTTGTCCCAACTCCCAAATAAGTAGACATCTCGAATTCTTGTTTCTTTAAGCTTGTCATCCGAGATCGCCACAGGATACTGCATAATTGAGTGTCAACCTTCTTCCATTGTGTTTTGTTCCGATCTCACTAGCTTTTTTCGGTAAGTGATCTTGAAAACCTTGACCCTTGCACTGCAACTCAACCATGGAAGTCCAAGCTAAATAGTTCAAACTTCCACTTGACGATTCTGAAGTGGATTATGAAAAAAAATGGTTCGAAAGTAATCATAGTTGGAATTAAAAACATCCCATCGGAGAGACATGACTCAAAAATTTCAAGAAAATCTGACCAAAGAGGAAAACACCAAGTTTCTGTTGAGAAACAAAAGTCCAGAAGCTGAACTGAATCTGAAACAGTGTTGGATCTTGTCAGAAAAATAAGAAGTGATCGGATCTTGAAGAAAATGGTATGGGTTAGCTTTGAATCTCTGTGCGACCTTGACATTAAAAATATTTCTCGAAAAACTGGGCAGAAACAGCTTGGAATCACGGGAAACAGTGCTGAAGTCGTCAGAACCCTAATTTCAGTGCTTGAATGGGGATGTATCTCAATGGGTACATTTAGAATACCCTAGCAAACACCACAAGAGAGAAAAAATTGTCTAATCTCAGCGGAAAATCTTGCTGTCGGAAGGGGTGACTTGGTTTTGGTCACTGGAGCTCTTTGGATCTGATGGTGTTGGTTTTCGCACAACACACATTGAGAGGGAAGTGATGCAAATAAGACCTGAGGAGTCTCTGGAGAGACTCACAACAACTCACTTTTCTGTCCCGGATGTTTCTCACCTTGGCTCTGATACCTGTGAGAATTGTAGGAGAAAAATATTAGTGAATTCTTTGTGTGCATTATTACATTGAACCCTATTTATAGACACTACATTGCAACCCTTTTCTACATAAAAATTCCCGTTTTAACAAAATCGTTACTCTTTTCAATTGCAACAGATAAATATATATATTTTCAGTAGTTACAGTCCATTAATAGGTAGAGATCAGCATTGTCTACTGACGCTAGTCAAGAAAAATGTAAATGTTAAGTAGAAGACAAACCAATTCTTAGATAAGAGTTGGAGTCTTTTGCCTTATATAAAAAACTCTAAAATAGTAAGAGCGCGACGCATGATGTGTGAGTTATGCACAAGTCACAGGTTCAAACTCACCTGTATTTAAATGGTGAAGGATAGGGGGCAGACCCGTTATACGAGTTTAAAACTGTGCGCCAATGGTCCTCAAATATTTATTGATTATAGGAAAAATAATATAAGGTTTTCTTTTTATTTACTTGGCTGTTGTTTTTAGTTGGGATTGTGAGCTTTCAGAATTTTACTGATGTAAAAGTTGTCAATTGTTAGTATCAACGGAATATGAATGCTTTAGCAGTGTTTTCATCTTTAGTTGCATGAGTAGATAATCTTAATTAGAATTTTGGACAGACATTTTGGCCTTGTGCACTGAAATGAGGCCAGTTGTAATGGTGGACTATGGAGGGAAGATGCCTGAACTGCAAGAACAGCTTTGTGCATTCCTTAAACATTGCAAAGAGGTTAGCAAGTTCAACGTATATTGGTATATGCTGACTTTCTGTCCCTTGAAGGGATTGAAAAGTGAACTAAAAAGAATTGATTTCCTCACTCCCATATAGTTTTCCTAGTTTATATTTCCTTGACATGTTTGCTATGTTTTTTTTAATTTTGTCAATGTTGTGGTTGTTTATAATCAATTGTGGAAGATGCGGTCTCCAAGGAAAATATTTTGTCCAGAAGGGGAAATCTTGACTTCCTTCACGCTTTGTATTAAGTCATTTTTCTTTGCAAACATTCCAACTATTATCATCTACACATATTTCAACCTATATCCTTAACTTCGAAAAAAATCTACATCAAAACATTATTGACAACCTTTAATGCTCAAAAACGTTACCAAAACTCAATCCTCATATCACATACTACTATTTTTACTATTACTATATATTACCCTACTTCTATACCAATGTAACACATGAAAATAATCCCAAACGCTATTATGTTCCAAATCCTAGACAACCATGATGACACTTGGAGTCTATTTGGATGGGCTTATGGCTTTTGACTTATAAGCCAAAAGCCATAATTTGGGATTTCTAACTTATGACTTTTGACTTATTTTGACATAAAAACAAGTGCTTAAAAGCACTTTTAAATCTTATCCAAACACTTCAAAAATGCTTAAAAGCTATTTTGACTTATAAACACCTAAATAAGTCGATTCAAACAGACTCTTAACCTAACCTAACCCATCAGGCAAATCATACAACATGATTACACCCAAAGACATTAACATAAATGAGGGCATCAAATACCGCGTAATCTAATATGATCTCCCTAGTGTCACAAGTCATGAGCAACTAAGAATAGGAAATAAGACTTTGACATGAATTATACATCATCTGCTTGAAATAAAAAACAGAAGTAAAGGACTCTAAGCTACCATGAACTAGCTGACAGCTCGACACTGAACACTGGTAGATCTTCAAAGCTTTCTCACAAATTGCGCAACAGCTCAATACTTGTCTACACAAAGTGCAACACGTGTAGTATGAGTACACCAACATATACTCGGCAAGTATCATCGATTGCCCCAACAAGGTAGTAGCAAGGGTTTTATCAAACACTCACTTTCAGACCTTTGCAATTATTGTCTTACAGTTTCAAAAATTATTACGCCTTAACAACTTTAATATTAAAGCACATAAAACAATTCAATTAAATATGCACAATCAAAGCAAATACAACTAAGGACAAGTATAACATATAATAGAATGCACTATCAAAACTATCCATGTTCAATGCGTCAAATGCACCACTTTCAACACTGACGCTCCATCGCAAATCAATCCCGCGTGTACAATGCTTGAGTGATCCTGGTGATGCAGTTACTCACGAAGGATGAATTCATATCCACACGCTGTACAAACAAATCACGTGCCATAACATAATCGAGACAGATAACTCATGTGCTATATCATAAGCCCGCATGAACAACCTCACGTGCCATAGCCACATCCAGGTGTGGAAGTAGATGTGCAAATTATCATGCGTATGTACAGACGCATGACTATCAACTAAATATGTAATCCGGCGTACATATAGCTCATAATGTTGAACTAGCATAAACACAATGCCTATAACATCATACTAACATCATAAGAATGCTTAAATTAGTCATGACACATGACAGAACATAGCAAGCATGTACATCGACATCAACCTATACCCCATAGCACTTATAATCCCGGTGTCCTCATATATATGTTTGTCACCTCACATATATGGTACCTTGATAGATAGAATAGCAAAGAAAGTATTATTAGCATAACAAAAAGTATATGTAAAATAGTACTCCCTCTTTCCCCGATTCAAGTGTCTTACCTTCCTTTTTGGTTTGTCCCAAAAAGAGTGTCTATTTCTAGATTTTGTAATTTTTCCAATTACTACTACATTCGACATGGTAAGTTTAAGACCACAAATTTTTTTTTTCTTTTTTTTGAGACAGATAACATTGGATTCACACCAAAAAACTCATCAGATAAAACTAATGAGGTGGGATTTACAACCCCCAAGGAGTATCATCAAAATAAAATCTAGATAATACTTTACAATTCCTATGAAATCCACTGACTTTTCTACCTCCCTAACCAAAAATACAGTAAACTCGAACTTCATCTTGATCATCTGGACACTGCTAGCTTTCCTTTCATGACATCAAGCATTTCTTTCCCTCCATAATGTCCACCAAATGCATGCTGGATGCTCTTCCACCCACCAGTTATTATTAGATCCTTTTCTTCCTACTCCTTCCCATTGTTTCAGCACATCAAAGTAGTCTTGGGCATTGCCCAGTCAACCCCTATCCCTTGTATACATACGAACATGTCCCACAGATTTACAACTGTTCTACAGTGTAAGAATAAGCGACTGCCTAAAGGACTACACATAATGCCACAAGATTCAAAAGTCTCCCTTTGTTTCGTAAACTCCGTGCACAGTCAAACAAAGACACTTAAATTGGGGACGGAAGGAGTATCAATTTGGGAAATTTCCTCATTGAGGTCAAAGTCTTAAACTTATTTCAGTTCTAGTGAAGCTTTAACCTTCCAAATAGCTTTACCTCGTTCGGATTCCATCAAATGACTCCAATATATTTTTAAAGATTACCGGATGATGTCAAACATAGCCACAGAGCTCAATTTCATGATTAAAGTCTTGATTAAAATCACAGTCAAGCCCAAGTCCCGTGGTCAAACCTTGAAAGAAATTACGTCTGTGGATTACCCATAACCCTATTGAGTTCAAATCTACAATTAAATTTCCAACTTGAGTTTGTTTCAATGTTCAAACAATCAATTTAGTGTTCTAGGGCTTGCGTATCAAGTCCCCAATTTTACCCATCAAATTCCATGATTAGTGGTAATTCTTCAAGTATAAACATGGTAAAGACACAACTAGATGATTATAATACTTATCCCGAGTCCAACTTTGAAGTCTCGATCCAAATCTCTCAATCTCATGTCGCCTCTCATCATAATGTGGGACCTTTATTTGCAATTTCGAACAGTGGTCACTTTTGCGGGCTGCCCGAAGCTTGCAGCATCACAGATGCCGACATTTCATCACATTTGCTGTTGCATTAAATCAACCAAAACTAGCAACTGGGAAATGTTCCGAACTTGTCCAAAATCCACTCGAGCTCCGTTTGTCCAAACCGAAACCACTCCAAGTGTCTCACAAGTCCCAAAACAGTATCCCAACTTACAAGAAGTTGCAAGACATGATAAGGAGCACATATGCTCAAAACGAGGGGTTGGGTTGTTACAAAACAGTCTCTATCTAATTAGGAAGGCGGTTTATATAAGATATAGGGAGGCTTCAGATGTCCACGTCTGGGTAGTTTCAAGATGTCTTTTTGTGCTTAGACATACTTGTTGTCTTTTCTCAACAACAACAACAACATACCCAGTGTATTCCCACCTAGTGGGGTCTGGGGAGGGTAGAGTGTACGCAGACCATACCACTACCTCAGGAGAAGTAGAGAGGTTGTTTCCGATAGACCCCCGGCTTAGGACCGATACCCATATATCAACCCAAATATAAGTGTATATAACTAGTATGGTACACAAGACAAACTAACAGAATACCAAACACAAAAGATAAGTACATATATAAACTAGTACGGTAAGCAAAATAAACTAACACTGCTAGCCACGAACAAAAAACTCCAGCCCCCGAGGAGCGCACCCCTACTATTACCGACGCCCTCCCACCCCTAACCCTCTTCCCTAATCCGCTTCCTCCACACTTTCCTATCAAGGGTGATGTCCTCCGTTAGCTATAACTGCTCCATATCATGCCTAATCACCTCCCTCCAATATTTCTTTGGTCTATCTCTACCCCGCCTAAAACCATCCATAGCCAGTGTCGTACACCTTCGCACAGGAGTATCTAAGCCCCTTCTCATCACGTGCCCGAACCAACGTAACCTTACTTCTCACATCTTGTCCTCCACCGAGGCAACTCCCACCTTCTCTCGAATAATCTCATTCCTTATCCTATCTTTCTTGGTATGCCCACACATCCATCGCAACATTTTCATCTCCGCCACCTTCAACTTTTGGATGTGGGAGTTCTTAACTGGCCAACACTCCGCTCCATACACCATAGCCGGCCGGACTACCACTCTATAGAACTTACCTTTAAGCTTCGGAGGCACCTTCTTATCACATAGAACTCCCGAAGCGAGCCACATAGGGATATCTTGTTGTCTTTTCTCAGTATCTATAAAATCTGGTTCCACATAGGGGTTTATACCAGAGCCTGATTGTAAATTACGTGGTTTTTTTTAGACTTCTGTATAGGAAACTGAAGTACCACATAATAAAAATATGTTCCTGCTATCGCTTTCAGGACTGCTCAGTATTTAAGCCTTTGCATGTTATGGTTATAGAAGATATGATATATTTGGTTCACGCGAGAACATTTGCAGAATTTGTTAAGTCTAGTTTGAACTTGGAGATGAGACTGATCTTTGTAGACCTTGAACATGATCCTCCAAAGGTAACTCCTTTATTGGCTGCTATAGCATTGAACCATCTTGTTTTTGTATCCTTTCCTTCTCATGTTTCTTTACGAAGATTTATAGAGTTATTACAGATGATAACACAAGCAGAAGAAAGCCCTGTGGCTGCAGAACTTGTATTGGCACAAAAGACATTTTTGTCCGTCTTTTCTGAAAATGGAATAAAGATTGATCACTTGGAACATCAGAAACCAGAAGCTAGAGCAAACTCTGACTCCTTTTATTATAAGCCAAGTTCTTCACTGTCTTCTGAAGTAATTGATCTCGGTGAATGCATTAAAGATACTCATGTTACAGTCCCAACTCTAAATGGGTAACTCCCTTATCTAAACCAGCATGTTTATATTACACCTGATGGGAATATTTATTGCTTTTATGGGTTTCAAACATCTATGTGGTCATTTAAACTTTGTTTTTAAGCTATTATATGCATAGGAATGATTTGATTAGGGATATGATTAGGATTTTGATGTGTGATTATACATTACCAAGATTGTACATACTGTAATTACCCAATCAAGCTTGGGAAATAATCAAGTCTGTGAAATCTCAATCTCTTTGCGGTTTAGATCCAGGGAGAGAATACCTTGTTTCTAAAGCTTCTTAAAGTTGTTAGAAAGTGGCTTAAGTCTCACTGGGGAAAACCATGCTTCAGTTTCTTAGGATTAAATTTATGAACTGTTGGGAAAGGTACCGTATAGCTTCAAAGTGATAGTATTTCTTTATATGATAATATTTCTTATAAAGATGAATATTCTTCTTATTTATTGAAGATATTGTAGAAAGAATCTAATTTGGCCTCAAAAGGTCAAACATGCCACTCAACCTATAACAGAAGGAAGTATGCAGTAATTCTTATGTTCGTTATTCCATTTATTGCATAGTCTTTATGAGACTGATAGTATCTCTCCTAATTTATACCTCTTGTGCATTATGAATTGTGGAAACGTTCGATTGTTTCACTTTACAACTATACTGCTGTGAAAATAATATGAAGGAGAAGGTTTACAAAATTTTAATGTGGCTACAAAATTGTGATACTTGAAATTAAGTTTGGAAAAAGAAGGAACTCTGCCAAAGATTTTCGCAGGAGGTTCCCTCATACCAGATGTGTGCAGAATGGTGCTAGATCTAAGGATGATGTTTTTCACCTGAAAAGCTGTAATTTCAAAGATCTGAATGTGCGTTCTAATCCTCTGACAGTTTATGACTGGTAGATATGTCGTATAGGACATGTGGCCAACTGATCAGGTATCTAAAGTGACTGACTTGATAAGTAGTGTTCTGCTCCCGCCTCGTAAGGCTTTGATCTAGTGATAAGAGCGCAACATATGATGTGTCTGTTAGATGCATATCAGGGGTTTGAATCATACTGAAAACAAAAGCTTGATATTAAAGTGGAGAAGGGTAGAGGGATGGACCCATTATCCCCCGAATTCCAAACAGTGCGTGGCTTCGAGGATTTCTCGGTTAGAAAAAAAGAGTATTGTGTTTTGCAACTAGCCTATTAGATGCAACATGTCCTGTTCCTAAATTGAGCAATTTTCTTTTTGTTATTTAAAGTTGACTGTCTAGAATTTAAACCTTCTGACTAACTGGTAATAATTTTTACTTATTTTCCTAAGAACCATGTGCAGTCATCTAATGATTTTCATGTATTTAATTACAATCTTGCTGCAGATGGTTGCTTGGTTATCCTATAGTTTACCTATTTGGGATGGCTCATATCGAAAATGCCATAAATAACCTCTCTACCAAGTCTCTGCATCTTTTCCAAGTCCTTGTTTGCAGGTTTGTTGAGTTCTTTATCCACATTTCATGCTAATTTTAGTTATCAAATTTTAACTGTTTAGACCAGAATGATAGAGGATCCTATCACCGATCGAAACTAGTTTGGGATTGAGGCCTATGTGTTGATTGAAATTAGTAACTGCAACTTGTTTATGGACGGATGCATTTTATTTTTGTAGTGACTTGGAAGAACTGATTTTTAATTTTTATGGCCTTCTGGCCATCTTTCCTTCATCAATTTGACAACATCAATGTCAAACCTTTGGTCTTCTGAGTTCTTGCGATTATTTAGTTTTCATTAGATTTAGAAAGGCTTAGCAGTCTTCTGATTCTCAACCTCAAATTTTACAGGAGTGCTAGATGCAATAGAGGATCTCAGGCTCAAAAAGAGGAACTAATGAGGTAGGGGTCCCAATTGTGTCTGATGCTAGAAAACATTCTCTTTCTTTCCATCTTTTGTAACTTTTTGTTGAAAATTGCTTTTAGCTATTGCAGTAGTTTTTAGCAGAATAAGTTATTTAGTTTAGGATGAATTTGAATTTTGAATTTTAGGTTAGGTTGTTTTAGTTGTTGAGATAATTTAGGATTTTGAATTTTAAATTATATAGATTCTTGATTGTATGTGCCTATCTATGCTAAAAAAAATGAAGGCTATTGAAAGTCATTTCAATCCATTGAGAGCCATTTTAACCCCTTTTTGCTGCCCCATCTTTTAAAAAAACCAACAGTAGTATCAGAGTCTCATTAATCTTATGGGATGTGTGAGTTCTTCTAAAGAACTACCATACTATTTTTAACCCGTAAGGGCTACCTTTTTAACCCGTCATGGCTTGCCACTTTAACCCGTCAAGGCTACTATTTTCAACCCATGATTATTTCAAAGCGTAGGATTATTTCAACAAATACCGATGTCAAACATCAGTCTCTCTTTGAATGCACAAAAAACTTTCATTGACAAAAACTATCAAATTTGGTAGTGAAAATGAAATCATATTTTATAATCTATGTCATATGTGTTGTTCTGATTAAGAACAATATATTTTTCTCCTTTCCTTGCCCTTCTTGATGACGTGCAGCACCAACTTGCGCTCTTTTTCTCATTAACCATGAACCATATACCATACCACGGCCAAAATTTAGGAAAAAGTGTTGTTAAAGGTTTCAATCTAGAAAAGTAATGGAAGAAAAATACTTACAACAATATTTTGCAAATCCTATTAAAACACTTTCAAAAGAGCATCTAGACATAAAAGGTTATTGAGGCGTTTCTTATGCACAAAACCAAAAGAAGAAAAAGAAAGAAGAAGAAACTTTGTAAATTCAAAAAACAATCACAGGAACTCAGCATCAACGCCAAAGCATAAATTGAGGAGCATTTTTTAAATCACTTTAACTAAAGTAAAGGAGGAGTGTTGAAAACTGCTTTTAATTACTGCAGTAGTTTTTAGCAAAATAAGTTGTCTAGTTTAGGATAAATTTGAATTTTGAATTTTAAGTTAGGTTGTTTTATTTGTTGAGATAATTTAGGATTTTGAATTTTAATTATGCAAGTTTTTGATTGTATGTTGGCTATTTAAAGCCTCTCTATGCTAAAGAAAAATATTGGAAGCTATTGAAAATTATAGCCATTTCAATCCATCCATTGAGAGTCATTTTAACCCCTTTTTACTACCCATCTCTTTAAAAAAATCAACTCTCTTCCTTTGATGCATGTGTCTAACTTGATGTTTCCTTATCTTCTTTTCTCACTTCTGCATTCTTGAGAACTTACCAAAAACTATTTTGCCCCGTTTCTCGTTTCTATTGTTCCTGGGAAAGAAAGTACTTCTCAGATTGCAGCAATGATGTAATAATATAGGAGACCTGCATGTTTTTCTATTTGGTACGGTTAAGACAAAATAAATATTTTAAATAATATTTTTTTTGGCAACAACAACAACAACATTCCCAGTGTATTCCCAAAAAATGGGTTCTGGGGAGGGTAAAGTGTATGCAATCCATACCACTATTTCAGATGAAGTAGAGAGACTGTTTTCGATAGCCCTGGACTCATGACAGATAACAGTATAACAAAAAAATATAAAGGCACACAACAAAACTATAATACACTCTAGATAATAAAGGAAACAACACACCCACAAGGTAATACTATAAACTATCTATTCAAAATCATATACATCACTGAAACACTATGAACAAGAAAATCTAGGCGCAGATACAAATCAATCACTCATCCCTGCTATCACGGAAGAACTCCTTCCTACTAACCGTGTACCCTAATCCGAGTCCTCTACGCCTTCCTATCAAGGGTTATGTTCTCTGTAAGCTGTAACTGCTCCATATCATGCCTAATCACCTTCCACCAATATTTCTTCGGCCTACCTCTACCCTGCCTAAAATCATTTATAGCTAGCCTCTCATACCTCCGCACTGAAGCATCCGTGCACCTCCTCATCACATGTCCGTACAGTTTAGCATTTGTTATTTGAATCACCTTATGTCTGAGTAAGTCAGCTGTGTAAGACATTCTGTACTAACTGCCATCACAGTATTCATATATGCCTATTAATAACTGTCTATTTTTCCTTTTTCTTATTGTTCCTCTTTTGGAGGAGTGAGGTGGAGTTACGCTCTACATCTGCATTTTTGGGCCTTATTTTCTTTCTTTCAGATTTTGGCCCAATTTTGAATGGTAGCTGAAAGAAGATGCTATGAACCCACTGCAGAAACAAAAGTGACATTACTGCTACTTTTCCTTCTCTTCTTGATTTTATGCTTTGTGCAGCTTTTGATCAGTGATGCGTCCATTTTTCCTTAAGGGACAACTTGAATTATCTTGCATACCTCAAATATTCACCAAATGAAATGACAGTGACCTCTCAATATCCTGAATACCGCCTAACATATGACCTTTGCATCTTCCAAGTTATAAAGGACCGGTTTTTGTCCTTACCTGTTTACACCTGGTTTAAGTGTATCTTTCAGTTAGATCGTGAAGTAATGAAGCCACATAAGTTTCCTTCAGGTATGCTTCTAAGAACTTTTTTGTCCTTTGTTCCTCTCTTCCTAACTCCATACCTATAGTTTATGTTTTGACTAGAGGCTTCCTGCTCTAGGCCTATTTCGCCTTTTAACTTTCTATCTTAATACCTGCATTGCTGCTTTTAGATGTCTCTGAAGATTGTGATATGCGTAACCTGGTTATTGTTTTCATCTGAGGATCAATCAAATGTAGTTTCTGTACTTCACGCTGTTGACTACGTTTCATACATTGAACATTTGGATTTGATTAACTCATTCTTTTAATCTTGGTTTGTACATGGCGTTAGTTTTTGTTTTCTTACATTGCTAGACTTTTTCTGTGTCAGTTTCTCTGTGCCATATGACTTGAGCTTGGAGGGAATGACTGAACCATGGGTAGAGACATTTTTGACTCGCATAAGGGCAAGGCAAGAAAGGTGCAGCCAAATTTGGATATCCCTACAAATGGAGGTTAATGCTTGTTATCCACAAGCAATTGCGTTATAATAAGTTAGCTTTGTGTGGCCTCTAGGTATTTTATTTAAACAAAGTCGAATAATGTTTTTATTAGCCATTTTCCTTCAAACATGATATCAGAAGAACGTCAGCGTTAAGTCGCAGCTAATCTTTGAAGTGACTAGTTTCTCCATGTATAATTCTTTGATTGGTGAGTGGTGTTTTTTTTTAATGTTTTAAGCCTTTTTTTTAGAATGAGACGAGAAAGATGACCCAATAAAGTAGTAAAATGGATATCAGTTTTATATTGCTCTTATTGGAAAAGACTTCTGCTTCAAGTCCTTTAATTGTATTTTATTTTTTTGTTTCTCATCCGGTGTCCGGTACATAGGACGCCCCATTAAGAGGGGTCTTTGTTTCTTCTTTTTATGCATTGAGCAAGTATTTTTTTTCTCTCTACGCCTCAAATGTTTTTATACTTTTCATATTCATTTGTTT